>NW_017619684.1:105000-537500 GCF_001879475.1 Ipomoea nil | reverse complement strand
AAACGTCGAACCGTTGTACGTTTTATCATGGGAGACCTAGGCCACAACGCTCCTAGCACTTTTGGGAGGTGGCAAATAAGGTTTTAAGGAAAGAAAGGCACATTGCCTAACTCGTACATTTCTTTCTTCCTTCTCCTTCTTTCTTGTTTGGATTATGCTTTTAAGCAAAAATCCGTTCTCTCTTTTTGATATGTTATTTGGATTGGACTCATAATCTGAGGATTATTAGTTTCAATTTTGGTTGATATATATTGGTATATCTTTTTCGTAGATATACATGTATATATAACCTTTGGATCCGTTTTATATATATTTGTGTGTATATATATATATATTTCAGATAAATATCCAATAATATTTTATATACTAGTGTGTGTATATATAAATATTATTTTTGAGATATTAAATCGATTGTGGTTCATTATCACCAACAACTCAGAATCACTGATGAACACCATAGGCATTGGACCAATCCATACAAAATTATTTTTACGTAGCATAATAATATCATCATAGATTGATTATTTGGAAAGATCCATCACCAATAAGGCCTTATCCAACCTTCAAAAACTCCTTATATTTCCCACCTAATACTCATCCATCACCAATTCCCACCATTCAATTGCCAAAAAACTACTCCCGAACCAAAAAGACAAACACTCCCTTTCTCCACTAGGAAGAAAAAAAGATAAGATAAGATAAGAAAGAGTTACGTTGTCACACTCCCCAATTAAAATCCTCCTCGTAATAGAGGACACACAAATAGAAGCCAATAATTTTTTTTTAAAAAAATTGGTCTCTATAGTTTTAACTATTATTTCACATGATAAAATTCTCTTTATTTTTTCTCTTCATTTCTTGTATTGCAAGGGAGCGGAGGGGTAACATCAAGGGAAGCAAGATTGTGTCTTTTTGGCACTGGCAACACATCGTGGTCTCACAACTCCAACGGGGCGTTTGGTTGGGAGTAAGGAATTAGGGTGGAAAGGAATTGCAATTCGGTGGGAAAAGAATAAGGTGGGAATAAAGTACGAATTCAAATTACATTGTTGGGTAGGGATGAATAGAATTATTGGGGAGGGAATGAAAGAAGTAATACAAAGACTAAAATGTCCTTGTGTTATAATAATAGTAGTAATAATTAAGGGTACTTTTGTCATTTCATCCCTTTTTTCTTTTCTCACAACCACCGAATTGCAATTCATAGGGGGGTGCCCATGAATTGCAATTCAGCAAAAGGAGGGAATTGTAATTCTGTGGAATTGCAATTCCCTCCAACCAAACGGCGTAATTGTGGCTTCCACTGAATTGCAATTCAACTATAGCCAAATTACGCCCAACCAAACAGGCCACAAAAATATTTCCATTGAGAATTCTTCGAGTGCACTGCTAATAGCCGATTGCGTTCTTTAGATTGAGAAATTAAAGAAATTATCGCCTTTTTCCTCAAGTCGGCGGCCCTGAGAAACAAGACAGCTTTGACAAATTGAAAGAAAAAAAGACTTTTTCCTCAAGTAGGCGGCCGCTGAGAAACAAGACTTTGACAAATTGAAAGAAAAAAATTACTAAGACATGCATCGTCCTTTGTTAGTTTTAATTGATACATACATTTTAAAGTTTAAAGGGCTAATTTCGTTTTTCGTATGTGGTTAAGGCCTAAAGTCCAATGCTTATTTGACCTTTTTTTATTTTATATATTTTTTTAAATTAAAGTTGTAAATTTTCAAATTTTGGCATAGGAAATATTTTCATTAAATTATAATAAAGTGGTGGTATACATCTATGTTGAGTGGTGGAGATACCCAAATTAAAATAAATCTAAACTATAATAAAGCTATATGGTTTGGGAAGTAATTAATGTTACAATTAATGTTACTTCTCAAACCATATAGTTAAGATTAATGTTACAATTAATTACCAACATTATTATTATTACTAGCTATAAATATAAAATAGCCACAACATCTTTTACTATAAAAAAAAAAAAGCACAATATTTTAAAAATAAAATAGCTATTTTTTTTCTCACCCATAACAAAGGATTACATTTATTGAAGGGAAAATTGTAAAAAATGCCCCTCTATAATTGACCAATTATCAGTGTTACTCCTGAATTATGAGGGTTGTAAATGTTGCCCCTCAATTATCAAAACGATATATATATTACCCCTCCCGTAACGGACTTGTGGTTATCGGTTAGTGTACACCGTTAAGTTAGGGTAAATATGTAATTTGCTTATTTTTTCCTTTTTGTTTTTCTATTTTCCCTTTCTCCTCATCGGACGATGAAAAGGCGGTCGAGGAGCTTCTGTCTCAGGCTATGGATCATTCTGTTCTCAAGCAGGTCGCCGCCATAAACTGCTCCGGCTTTACCCACTCGGACCTCGCCGATCACCTCGAAGCTCGCTTTTGGAAACTCAAAACTTTCCCTGCCACAAAACCCAAGCCCTCAAACCTTACCGCTGCCGCCGCTTCTAAAAGCTTCAATCATTCTTAGTCGTTGATCCCCAGAGGAAAGAAGATCAAGCCGAGGAGAATTCAGACTCAACTGTTGCTTCACCCCTCACTAGAATTGGAGACTAAGAATCATGATTTCTTTGCTTCCAAGAAAAACCCAGATAGAAAAATGGATTCAGAGCCCAAATCTGGATCTGGGTCATCTTCATTGTCTATGGGTTCTCCTAATTTTTGAACGGAGCCCCCGTCCCGTCGGCAAAAACTGGCTGCATGTGGTGTTCCCCCAAGAAGGTCTCGAAGAAGAAGGGGAAAGAGAACAATGCCACTATTGGTAAAGGATTCGATTGGGATGCTGAGTTTCTGTCGGATTAGACCACTTTTTCCAAGAAGAATCAGGAGAAAATGCTAAAGGACACTCCAGGGAAGAACACTCTGCATCCAACAACAAACTATTCTGAGAAGTTCACCACTATTTATCCTTTTTGTTTTTGGTATTTACTTGAAATGATTTTTAAAACTGGGTTTCCAGAGGTAGAAGTGAAGAATTATGCTTAAGTTATTGATGTGATTCTATAAAGAATGGCGAAAATAGGAAGAAGGAGAAACTTTGTTGTTGGTGGCCGGAGAACAGGAACGGCGAATATAGTCTCCGGTCTTCGATCGTCTTCTGTCATAGCAAGAACCAGGGCCTTCAGTCGTCTCTCTTCCAACACAATTGGCGAACTCAAATGAGGAGGGGAAATGGAAAATATAAAAAGAAAAAAAGGAAAAATAAGTCAATTACATATTTACCCTCATATAATGCCATTAACTAACGGGAATTCACAGATCCGTTACCGGAGGGGTTATAAGTGCGCCGTTTTAATAATTGAGGGGCAACATTTACAAGTTACAACCCTCATAATTCAAGAGTAACATTGATAATTGGTCAATTATAGAGGACCATTTTTTACAATTTTCCCTTTATTGAATTAATTGAGCTATTAAATGTTATGATATTAGGATTAAGGATTCCGATTCCTGATTAATAGAAAATATGAAACGATGCAATATCAATTAAATCTCTGACTTTACAATGAAAGTTTATTTGATATGCTTTTGTTATTTATGGTGCTTCTTGGGATTACAATATTAATTAAATTTTTGATGAAAGCCTATTTGATATCTGAAACAGTGCAATTAATGTAAGCCTCTACATATAATTTTTCTCTCTCTCAAATGCTTCAAAGAAATGGCAGAAGTGAGAAGGGATGAAGAAAACAAATGCTGCAGGTCGTGGGCCAATTATTAGACTTCAGAATAAAAAAAATTCATTTGAGCCATAAATAAAAATTTAAATATATATAAATGTATATATCGTATGGGTTAAACTTAGGACTTTTAAAAGAAAAAAAATACATTTGAATTATCTCCACAAAAAGTGGTCTTTGGACTTATAGAATGACAGTTGGGTTTATGGAATGACATGTGCATAAAGAATATATTATATAATCATATAAAAAAATGTGTTCAATTAGAGTTTAAATTTACTCATACAAAATTTGAAATTTGCTTTCTAAATGTAATTATCTTAATTAGTTATTATTCGTATTGTGAAAATTAGAGAAAATTTCAATTTTGGTCCACTGACTATTGCACTTGTGTTAATTGCAACACTTAACTTTCAAAAATGTTAATTTAGTACTTTGACTATGCAATTTCTATCAATTTTGGTCACGCCGGCCAAATTGCCGACCAAATCTCAAAATGTCTGGCCAAATCTCACCGGAAAAACTTAAACATTTTAAATAAAAAGGGTAAAAGTGTCATTTCATGTTATTTAAACATCCTTTGGGCTTCCTTCTCTTCTCCGACATCATTCCCCTCCTCGTCGCCGACATCTCTGCCGGAAGGACCGTTTCCGTTCACACAGACAAGATAGGAAAGGAGTTGATTGGCTTTGCATGATTTCTCGTCGCCGACATCTCTGCGCTCCAAAACTACTACACTTCCCCAGTGAATCACACAGCAGTAGCTATCCAGAGAGACCAGAGACGGGAGTGAGGAAAATTCCTTCGCCAAAAAACCGTAAACTCTGTTTCTACATTCCATTTCCATACTCCACTAGTGCGGGAACTTTCTGCCATCCTGCAACAAGTCAACAACAACCTCCGCGATATTCGATTCTGCCTGCAACGCCCATCAATTCTACACAGATTTACGCTGCCTACCATTCTCCCGTTCCTCTCCGCCATGCTCCGTCCTCACACTGACTAGAATTTCAACTTGTCGTACATTGTGTTCAGCCGGGATTTTGAAATGGTGGAGGTGGTAAGTATCGACTTCGACGATCACGGCGCCTCCGAGGAGCAACTCCTCTTGTCGGACACCAACACCGCCGCCGACCGGTCTTGGCGCTTGAACTTCGACGACTTCCAGCTCTCGTCAGGGCAGAAGGAGAAGCATTGTCGCGGCATTCATAGCTGCCTCGGTGTTTTAAGTAATTTTCTCAACTGTCATATGCTTCATAGCTCGTTGCGTTCATATACATGATATGTTTTGTTTTTCGATCGTTTAAATATCGAATTGATTACATTAACAGAAAACATATTTTGCCTTTCAATAGCGACAAGGTTGAAATCGATCGCAGCAGCGGCTTGTATGATTTTGTACTGAAGGGGGTGAGGCAGCTTGTAGCCAGCAAAGAGAATATTCTCATCCCTGTGCAATTACATGCGTAGAATGTTGCCGATGGTGTGGTCTTCTCTCTCGACCGTTAAGGTGGCGGCATTTATAATCTTAGTGTCCCGCTCGTAGGAAACCTTCTTGACGCCTTCAGGGACGACGAATCGTTCGTAATGATCGGGAGCATTCATTTTTGCTAGCGCTTGGAACATGGAAACGGCTTTGGTCGGCGCAAATCTCATATTCATGTCCTATTTTGGTCCTACGGAATTGGGTTAGGAAGAAGTCATTGGAATTGCGCTGCAGGTGAAGGAATGGAAGAAGAAGAAAGTCACATGAAATGACGATTTTGCCCCTCCCATTTAAGACTAATTGTTAATTTTAAATTTTCCGGTCACAAATCGCCGATAATTTGGCCGGCGTGACCAAAATTGATAGAAATCGCATAGTCAAAGTACTAAATTAACGTTTTTGATAGTCAAGTGCTGCAATTAACACACCACTAATAGTCAGTGGACCAAAATTGAAATTTTCTCGTGAAAATTATAATATAGATGAAATACAATTAAGAATAAATCAATGTAATTATGTAAATTCTCTCTATAAGTTTATTTGAATATGTACATAATTAGAGATTATATTAACCATACAAAATTTTAATTTTAATTTTAATTGTAATTTTGTATTCTATAAAAATAATAAATACTTGACCAATGGAAGCTCAAAAATATTATGATATTAAACAATTTAAAATATTTTTATTTTTTTTATTTTTTTTATTTATATTTATAATAACATATTTTTCCCCGTGCGCGTGGGTGATAATACCTCATATAGGGTATATTTTTATAACATATTTTTCGTGCATCGCACGGGACAAATACTAGTAAATTAAATATAATAAAAGAAACATTTTCTTGACGGTGTAAGCTTCGTGAAAATTTATTAATCAATAATATAACTTTGTTATATATAAAGATTGAAAAGGAAAAAAAAAAACATAACTAAATAATATTAATAAACTATACGCCAAAAAGGATAGATACATTTAATTGCCTGCCCATTGTTTCTTCAATTTCTGTGATGGCATTCCTTTTAAGTGCAAAATTAAGGGTTTAATGCTTAGTTCCTCCTTCATACGCCATGTAACATGTACGGATTTATGCACAAAACCATGTATTATATCTATATCGTGCTTAATCTCGTCAAATTTAAATCCCATCTGCCCCACCAATGTTTTCTCCTCCTTTGTGAGGTATGAAATTGGATAATTCCGGGTAACAGCAGTTTGGGTTTTAAAATTAGCCCACTCGTTATTGTTGGGATTCATGAGAACCCAGATTTTGATTTCATTTTCGTCACGGCAGTAAAAACACAGCTTTGAATCGCATTCTCCGGCCAGCACACCCCTCCAATTTGTGGTGAAATTTTCTGGGATTTTAAGAGTTTTAATGCTCTCGTCCTTAGCGTCCACCCACAAAATGTTCTTGTCGTGGTCGTCGTCTATTGTGACGACATAATAAATCTTTTCAATACTCAGAGAGAAAATCATCGGTTCTGGGTCGTCGTAGTTGCTAATGCGGTGTATGGAGTTGGGTGGGGAATTCTTGAGAGGTCTCCACTCTGCATCAACGCCCACGGTTATTGCTCTAAATCGTCCCGACAAAATTGATCCTTCCAACTCCTCCGAGAAACTTATTACCGTGCATTCGTTTGCGACGAAAAACATTCTGGCGAGCACCCAACCCGGCGATTCATCGCCGACCCATAGTTCCGGCAAGTATACCATTTGCTTTGTTGCCGGATTCCTTATGCGAAGCCTTCCCGAGGGATCTTTACGATGCTCCTGTTCTAACAGTAACCCTTTCTGTACATCAATACAGGAGAATTCCTCACAAAACTGATTTATGTATTCTTTTTGATAGTAGCAACCCATGGCGGCGCGGCGGAGATGCTTTTTGTGGAAGTCATCTTGCTGTATGAGTTGGCTCCACTTCTTGCATACGCACTTGAATCTCAGTACTGATTCCACCGGCAACCAGGTCATAATCTCGGCCACCATATCTTCCGGCAGCCACGGTGATACATCGGATACCGGCATTGCGTTAGACATTAGACGCACGCAACGCAGTTATCAAATTGGTTGGAGGGAATTGAAGAGCGATAATTATACATATTTATTTGAGCAACAAAACTGGCTGGCTAAGGAATAATAATACAACGCAACCATACAGCTATAGGAAAAGGATTCTAAGCAAACTAGGAAGCCTGGTTCTGGTGGGATTTATGTAGACTTTTTCCTTAGAAATAGTTGAAATCTAATTATCTAATCAAAACTTGTCAAACTTTCTTTATAAATTTTCTTTTCTAGTCTAAATTAGACAAACTTTTCATCCTTGCATGTTAAATTGTACCATATGTTTCATAACTTTCATAAATACTTATATATAAAGAGCCATAACAACAATGTATTATTGTTACAAATAACTACACTTAATTTGCTGATGTTCGCAGCAACAAAATTTGTTATCGACAAATTTATACAAAATGAAATTGATGCAAGAACCTATGGTACGGTGTCAAAGAAGATAATCAGTACATAATTGATCAACTACAATTTAATTTTGTTAGTTCTAATGTGTTACATAAATTATCTATAATACTATGTATTTAATTGTTGATGAGATCCAAATTTTGGTGCAGAAAAGATAAAAAAGAAAATGGTTGTCGAGATGCAATTTATAAACTCCCGAACTTAGATAGTTATACTTGTTTCAAGGCTTTGAAATGGTTCAACACAAAAATAAAGAAGGGAATGTTTATATGTCACCACAAGATCGCTATGATTGAATAATGTTCAAATTATCCAAATAAGAATTCATATTATTATTATTATTAGTACTAGTATTCGTACCCGTGCGTAATGGATTTGTTGTAATATATTAAGAATATTTGAATCGATATATAATTATTTAAATTAGAACATCAAATATTATATAGTACAATTAAAGATATGGTTTGGATCGTTTATGCCATCAAATATTTAATAACTCAGCAATTTTGCTTCAAAATACTAAAAACTAAAACAACACATATACATTTTGTTAATATTTTCCAAACATCCCTAATAAATAATTTTTTTTTTAAAAAAAATAAGAAGTCATTAATCTAAAACTTCTAAAATAAGAGCCTTTTTGTCTTTTGTTTTTTCTTTTTAATTTTAATTTTATTTTGTATATAGTTTTGTTTTTATTTTTAATTATATTATTGTTATTATAATTTTATTTTAATAATAATATAAATTTTCTTTTAGACAATTTTTTGCTGTGCAGCCGTGTTAGGAATATATTGTAAATTTTGATGAGCCGAATGTATTTTTGAAAAATCAAATAGTCCCCAATTTTATTCTATTTGAGTCAGTCTTAGTCTACGGAGTATGATGCACCCATATCATGCAACCCATGTACAAGTTTGGAAAATCATAATTTGATTTTAGATGTTAAGCGGGATTATAGCTTAACATAATTATGTTGCAGATAAGTCACCAAGAACCATGCTAGAGGAGTTGGAAGAAACGCATGTGAGCTATGCCAATTGATCCTAAGTTTTAATCTCAAGTGAAGCATTTTTAACTTGTTTGGGAGACTAGCTTGGACCGTATGGGAGACTAGCTCAAGCTCAAGTATATTGGACCGTATACCGTATGGAAGACCGTATGGGAGACTAGCTAAAATGGAGACTAAGTAAGGAAAATGCACAAGTCTCACAAGAGCCATGCACCAGTTGGAGAAACACACCAAGTATGGTGGACCAAGCTTGAAATCGAAACAGAGCATCTCACCATGAACAACTATGAAGTTTTTTTTTTTTTTTTTTTTTTTTTTTTTTTTTTTTTTTTTTTTTTTTTTTTTTTTTTACAGAGGTTCCAGTACATTATTTTACAAGGATCATAAAGGAGAAAATATCTGATATATTTTCATCTGAACATCAAGTTTTTACGATAGAACCGGAGACGCTCGAAGAAGGCTGATTTGCGGAGAAATTATTTTATACTCAAGCAAGAATCAGCAGATAAAATTATTTGATCAACTTGACATGTCAGAGCATTTATGAAGGACAAGAAATATCAAGCATGCCGCGCCGAACTTATTTAAATTTTGGAGGCTACAAAATTCAAGAAACGACAACGGGCAAAATATTCAAATCATCTGACAAAAGGAGAAATGACATCTACCTAATATTTCAGATCAAGTTGACAACATTATTTGATCAACTACAATTCAAAATGGACGATCGAGATCGAAAGTTGATCAACGGGCAAATAGCTTTCTTTGGCTATAAATTGTCCAAGTAGACTTGAAGACAAGTACGGCTGAAAAACTACAAGCAAGAGAAAAGCAAGCAATACTCAAATCAGCCAAGAAGCAATATATTGAGCTATACACGATTAACTTCAAGTCTGAGCAAGAGAAAAATTTGTATTTCATTGTAAATCTTCTACTGAGTGTAGAAAAGGGGTAGAGTAACTGGAGAAAGTGAAAAACCCAGTTGGAGTGTAGCTTTGTGCGTAGCACTCGGTGTAAAAGGGTAGAGTAACAAGAGGAGCTTGTGAAAACCCTGTGAGAGCGTAGCTTTGTGCGCAGTTCTCGTGGTGTAGGAGTACAGCTTGGTGCGAAGTACTCGGGAAGGCGGAGTAACAAGAGGAGCTTACGAAAAACCTTGGTGGAGTGTAGCTTTGTGCGAAGCACTCGGAGAAGTGTCGCTGGACACTTATTCACTATTGTATATGGGTGATCGAAGAATAGTGAATTTCCTCATTGGAGTGAAAGGAGAAGAGTGGACTAGGAGGATTACACCACCTCTGAACCACTATAAATCTCTCTCTCTCTTATTTACTTACTGCTCATATGCTTTGTGCATGCTTATTCTAACTAAGAACTAACCCGATTACGATTTATCGCATATCTTTATCTGTCTGGGTTTGATAGTTCTCACGTTTGCATGCGAGCCAAACTTTGTGCACATTATCTTTGAACCATATTAAGTGTTTCTAACGTGTTGCATGTTTAGAATCTCTCTTTGAGCACCACACTATTAAGCATAACACTTTACCGCTACCTATTCCGCTATACACTCTAAGTTGTTTATCTTGTTGATGCTTGTTACTTATAGTTGAAATTATCAAAGTGTTAATTGCCCTGAGTGTTTTGCGAAAGATTTGAAAAAGTTAGAGAAGTCTATTCACCCCCCCCCCCCCTCTAGACTTCTCGCTACCCTTTCGGGACCAACAAGTGGTATCAGAGCAGTTGTCTATTTAAGTCAAGCTTTTGACTGCTAGACAGATCTCAAAACTTCAAGATGAAGAGAGATATGGTTCTTGCTCAAAATTTGCTTTTCTCACTTGATAAATTTGATGATTGGAAAATACGTATGCAGGTGCACTTATCTGCTTTAAATGATGAAATGTGGGAAGTCATCACAAATGGTCCTATTGAGATCATGGAAGTTAACACCGCCGCCACACTAAATCCAGAAGCTCCAAGATATATTCCAAAACCGAAAATGGAATGGACAAGGGATGATAGAGGGCGAAATAACTTGGACAACATTGCCAAGGATATTTTGTTCAAAGCGGTTGATGACACCATATTCCCAAAGATTCGAAAGTGCACTACAGCAAAAGAAATATGGGATACGCTCATAAGCATCGGTGAAGGCGACGAACAAGAAAAGGACAACAAGCTAACCATCGCCATGAAAAGATTCGAAGAATTCAAAATGCTTTCTAACGAAAGTATTACCGATATGGAAGCACGCTTAGTCAAGATTCTTGGTGAAATAAGTGATCTTGGCAAAACCATATCCCATAAGGAAATATCTCTCAAAGTCTTGCGTGGACTACCTTCCAATATAATTGGGATATGAAAGTAACCGCGATGCGAGATCATAGAGATCTAAGGACTATATCTATGAATAAACTCTTTAGCGATCTCAAGGCGTATGAGTTCGAGATGAAGACACGAATTGAAGAAGAACGCGATGAACGAACATCCGCATTGATAGCCGATCAACCGTCTACATCAAGGTCAGTAGGAAATAATGATTTTTTAACTGACGAACAATTCTCCTTATTTGTTAGGAAGTTCAAAAAATTCATGCGAACGAACAAGTTCAAGAATTCACCACAAGGAAGCTCATTTAGAAGACCAAGGAAAGAACCGGTCGAAGATAACACAAATGTGTGTTATAATTGTAGAAAGCCTGGACACTTTATGGCAGAATGTCCACACCCCAAGGTAAGCAAAAATTCGAATGTTACTAACCCTTCGCAGGAAGAATACAAGTCGAAGGAAAAGAGATTCAAGAAGGACAAACGAAAAGCCTTGATAAGTGATCCGCTAGAAGCAAGCGAATCCGAAAATTCATCTAGTGATGAAAGTGATTCATCACAAGAAGATACGGCGCTACTGTGCTTAGTTGGCAAAACATTCGAACATGAGGAATGTTTAATGGCGCGTGAAACCGACGAAGAGGTATCTTCTAGTTCCTTTAGTTCTTTCAGTTCCGTTGACACCTCTTTCGAGACTCAAGAATCATTTCAAAGTCTCATGGAAGATTGTCAAAAAGTCATGGACACTCATACTCAAATCAAAGAGCGCAATAATACATTAATTCTTGAAAAGGAAGAAATGGCGCAAAAATTGCAAAATGCTCTAAACGAAATGAGTAGTTTGAAAGCCGAAAATATTCGACTTCAAGATGAGTGCAAAGCAAGAGAGGTTAGAGAACATAACCTTTGGGAAGTTATCGCATCATTTACGCATTCATCCAAAATAATGGATAAAATGGTAAACATGCAAAAACCCGCTGGAGATAAAGCCGGACTAGGCTACGATCCATCATGTTCTAAAACCCCTCAAAAGTTGACTAATTCTACTACTACTTTAATTAATAAAGTTCCAGTGGTAAAATTTGTAAAAAGTCAACATAGCACAATGAGACAAGGAGTTGGAAACAAAATTAATGCCCAGAAAATTGTTGCTAGGCCGAATCAACACAATGATATCTTGGCAAGACAACAAAATTTTAAATGGCAAAAATTTGTATCACAAAGGAGAACCAACGAGTCTAGTGCAATAAAACCTCATAGGAATATGGGAAGAATTCCGAGAATTGGGGCTGGGAGATTATATCCCTCAGAAGAAGATTGGTCGCTTGAATACAAACCATGGACCAAGTCCAGATTTGCTCTATTTCATAGAATCAAGCAACTATCAGCTTCCCAACCCGCACTGAATCATTATTCTAAAGTACGCTATGATTATAATGTTTTTAATGGTTACAAATCACATATTCTTGGATCAATGGGATCTAGGTGGATTTGGATGCCAAAAATCACTAACGCAAAAGGACCCAAACAAGTGTGGTACCTAAAAACAATTAATCTGTTTTGCAGGAAATTTGGCATTTCGATAGCGGATGCTCTCGACACATGACCGACAATAAAGCTAGTCTAGTTGAGTTCAAAAGTATCGAAGGACCAAAAGTAGTGTTCGGTGGAAACGATCGATATGGAACAACAAAAGGCACCGGAACAATTGTGAAAAATGGTCTAAGAGTTGAAGATGTTTCATTTGTCGAAGGACTAAAATTCAATTTGTTTAGCACAAGCCAATTCTGCGACAAAGGTTACCTCATAGAATTTTTCAAAGATAAATGTCAAGTCAAAAACGAATCTACGAAGGAAGTTGTACTAGCCAGATCGAGAAAGAAAAATATGTATGTTGTTGATTGGAGTACAACGAAGGAATCTGTGTGCTTGATGGCAAGCAATTCAAATGAAGCAAGTTGGGAATGACACAGGAGGCTAAATCATCTAAATTTCAAAACCATCAATAAACTTGCACAAAATAAGCTAGTTGATGGATTGCCCAACATTGCATTAAAAAATGATCAAATTTGCGATGCATGTCAGAAGGGAAAACAAATCAAGTCATCATTCAAATCCAAAGCTCAAGAGTCAACATCAAGATCTCTAAGTCTACTACACATGGATTTATTTGGTCTAGTAGACCCAGTAAGTATAAGTGGTAAGAAATACACTTTGGTTGTTGTTGATGATTTTTCCAGGTACACATGGACAATATTCATCAAGAAAAAGGATGAAGTCTTAGCAAAGTTGTCAGAGCTATTGAAGCTACTGCAAGTCGAAAAGGACATGAAGTTTGCAACAATACGAACCGATCGAGGAACAGAGTTCGTGAACAGACTAATTCAATCTTATTGCAATTCACAAGGAATTTTACATCAATTATCTGCCGCACGAACGCCGCAACAAAATGGTGTAGCTGAAAGAAGAAATCGAACACTCAAAGAAGTCGCACGAGTCATGATAACGGCCGCCGGACTACCAAAAAGATTTTGGGCAGAAGCATTAATACGGCGTGCTATACTCAAAATCGAAGTCTAATCCACAAGTCCTATAACAAAACACCATATGAATTATGGAAAGGGAGAAAACCCAATCTCACCTATTTTCATACATTTGGTTGTAAATGTTTTGTACTTGTTAATGGAAAGTCTCAATTAAAGACTTTTGACGAACATGCGAACGAAGGAATATTCTTAGGATATTCATACACCAGCAAAGCATACAGAATATTCAACAAATCAACAATGGTGGTCGAAGAATCAATTCACGTTGTGTTCGACGAAAATCACAACAAAAATGGCAAAACTGGTGAAGGTAATCGTGATTTGATTAATTCTAATGATTTGTTCGAAGATAATGTGTTGCAGGAAGTAGAAGAATCAAGTGACATGGGTATTCACCAATTTGAGGCAATATCCAATGACATACCCAAAATGTCACGCACACCTACAACTGAAGTTGCACCCATATTTCAACAAGATGAAATTCCAGTAGTTGAATCCGAAGAAGCACCCGTCAATAATACGCAACAAGTGGAGTCACAACAAATATTCCAACAAGAAGGAAACTCTGAGAATCCAACAAATTTCCAACCAAATCGAAAATGGCTAATAAGTCACACACACGACTTAGTCATTGGAAATCCAAGTGACGGAGTGAAAACGCGATCATCTACTAGGAGCCAACAACAAGATGCAATGTTCTCATGCTTTCTATCGCAATTGGAACCAAAAGAAATTGATGAAGCTCTAGCCGATCCAAGTTGGATAGATGCAATGCAAGAAGAACTAGATCAATTCAAACGCAACGACGTATGGAAACGTGTTCCAAGACCAACGCACCAAAACATAATTGGCACTAAATGGGTCTTTAAGAACAAAGCAAACGAAGACGGCGTCATTGTTAGGAATAAAGCAAGATTAGTTGCGAAGGGCTATTCACAAGAAGAAGGTATTGATTTTGATGAGACATTCGCCCCCGTCGCACGACTTGAAGCAATTCAGATATTCCTAGCATATGCAGCGCACAAGAATTTTATTGTGTATCAAATGGACGTAAAGAGCGCATTTCTTAATGGCTTACTTGAAGAATAAGTTTACGTCGAACAACCACCTGGTTTTGAGGTAAAAGACATTGGTGATCAAGTCTACAAATTAAAGAAGGCATTGTATGGGTTAAAACAAGCTCCGCGAGCTTGGTACGACACCTTGTCAATGTTCTTAATTAGTTGTGGATTCACCAAAGGTCTAGTCGATAAAACACTCTTTAGAATTCAAGAAAATAATCACATTTTATTAGTACAAATTTATGTTGATGATATTATCTTTGGAAGTACTGATAAATCTTTATGTGAGAAATTTTCTAAGCTCATGCAGAACAGGTTCGAGATGAGTATGATGGGAGAATGAAATTACTTTTTGGGATTGCAAGTCAAGCAACTTGAAGAAGGAATTTTCATAAATCAAGCCAAGTACACAAGAGATCTTATCCAGAAATTTGGCATAGATGGAAAATCCTCAGTCAAAATTCCCATGAGCACATCTCAAAAATTGGATAAAGATGATGAAGGAAAAGATGTCGATCAAACGATGTATCGAGGAATGATTGGATCATTGTTATACTTAACCGCGAGCAGACCGGACATATCCTACTCGGTTGGCGTATGCGCAAGATTCCAATCAAAGCCCAAAGAAAGTCATCTGATTGCAACCAAGAAGATAATTCGATATCTCAAAGGAACAATCAATGTGGGATTATGGTATCCCAAAGAAGGAGATTTTACACTAACAGGTTATTCAGATGCAGATTTTACAGGTTGTAAAATAGACCGAAAAAGTACCTCAGGGACATGCCAGTTCTTAGGGGGAAGATTGGTCTCTTGGTTCAGCAAAAAGCAAAACTCCATAGCTACGAGCACTGCGGAGGCCGAATATATTGCAGCTGGGAGTTGTTGTGCACAAATCTTGTGGATGAAGCAACAATTATTGGACTATGGGATTAAGTGCGAAAATGTTAGCATTTTATGTGATAATACTAGTGCAATCGCCATAACCCAAAATCCGGTGCTTCATTCGCGAACCAAGCATATTGATGTTCGACACCATTTTATCCGAGACCACGTCGAAAAGAAGGATTTGACAATCGATCATATTCCCACGGAGAATCAAATTGCCGATATTCTCACAAAGCCATTGTGTGAATCTCGTTTTGCTACTCTAAGGCATGAAATGGGAATGATCGAAATGAGCTAAGCAATTTCTAAAACTCTTAATTGCTGTTAAATTTTTGTTACGTACTGTATATATTGCTTATAATTTATGTGACCTATGTGTTTTAATTTGTGTACGTATGATATATGTTTAATTGTGTACATGTTTTCTTAAAATTTAAGTGTTATAATTTTATCTTACGAAATCTGCGTACCTACATTTACGATTTATCTATATGTTATGTACGTTTATTTAATTTGTCATAAGATATTTAATCTGTGTAATTTATTTGCCTAATTTGCTTATTTGAGATTAGCATGCAATTTAGGGCGAATATTGTTAATTGGGTTAATTTTGTTAAGCATATGTTTAAGGGAATTTAGTTTCTAAATGCCTAAATGGGTTTATTAAAGAAAGCTTTTTCTGATGAAAGTTTGCCCACAATTTTTGGAAATCAAATGTCAAAAAGAGAGGCCCATTTGCAAAGTCAATTGTTTTGGGAACTTGTAACCTTCTTTACAGATATTAGGTATCTGTTTGATCAATTTATTTTTATCAGATATCCTTTTCAGAAAAATCAGCTTTATTGAAATATGAAATCGAAATAATAATATTTATCTGGAGCATATTTATTGGTCTAACAGATTATTTTCGAGATTTTTTTTTCTGATTTGCTCCAGGTTGGCGGTTATTTGAAGCACAATTTTTGGCGCCATGTACTCACAAATGGAGAATATAAATCTGAGTTGGCAAATTTAAATCATGTGGAAGGTCGAATTTATCTTCAAGGAGATCAATACTCTCTCTCTACCCACTAGAGGGCAAAAGAGTAATTTCTCACTCTTCTCCCTCAATTCTAACGGGTAGAAGTTGGAATTCAAGAACAACACAAATTCACTTCTTCCCTCTCTCTCGCCGGCCGGAAAAACGCACAAGAAGAAACCAAAAATCTCCCAATGCTCAAACACCCACTCTAAATCTTCTACACAAAACTCTTCTACACACAAAAATCCATCACCCAAACCCAAAAACCTACCCAAATAACCTCTCAATCCAAATACCCATTCCTCTTTACCATTTTTCGGACCTCACTGCCGAAACACCCAATTTTCACCCAAAAAATTCCTAAATTCAATTTCTACTCAAATGGATGCCAATCAAGTGGATGTGGAGACAATCACCACCGAAGGAACAAGGAAGTCTAGCCGAGTGCTTAGTGGAATGATCCTTGATGTCACCGACTTCAACAAACAAGTGGAGGACAAAGCCTTAGGGGTAAAAATTATCAACTCTCTCGAAACTTGTGGGTTGTTAAATTTTTGCACATTTAGATATGTCGGTTTCTATAAGGATGAGGTGGTTGAATTATACATGAATGCTAGAGTAGAGAATGACTCAATTATTTCTATGATCAAAGGTGTTGATGTAGAAACAAAACTCGAAGATTTTCGGAGAATGTTTAATCTTGTTGAAACGAGTTTGAGGGTAGAAAATTATGTGCATGATGTTAATGCCATTTGGGCCGAGATTCGCGATGCTAACGCACTGCTATCTCCGAAGATTAATGGCAACAAAAAGGATTTAAAGAAGGATTACGGGTTGTTGTTGGATATTGTTCATAAATGTGTAGAGTCCCGGTATCATTGCCGTGACAAGTTATCGGGGGATAAATTGTTGATTATGGACATAATTTTGAACAATGTTTGTGTGAATTGGGGTGCTTTCATGTTTGGGAGGTTGTGTGAGTCTATAAGGAAGGCCAAGCCTTTGGTGGACGGATGGTTTCAACAAGAGATTGGTTACGGGTTTGCCGTTGGTGAAATCTTGAGAACTAAAAATGTTACCCTTACCAAAGCCAAACACATCACAAACCATAGCTATCTCTTTCGGCCACCCAACACAAATGAACCAAAAAATCCCACCTTACCCACAAGCCTACCAAAACCCACCCGAAAAAGAAAATTACCCAACCCCTTCCAAGATCTTAGACAATATATCCGAGAACCAAGCAACGAAGGATCGAACACCCCTGCCATTCGATCAAATGAAGAACAAACTAGCCACCAAAATTCTAGACCCTTACCCACTCAAAACCTGAACCATCCTATTCTTGAGAGCCACGGATTTGTTGAGGAAAATAGAGTTGAAGTGGATGTTGTTGTGAATGACCAAATTGAAGGTGGAAGTGTTGAATATAGAGAGAGTAAGTGAACATGATATTATGAAAAGGAAGAGGGCTTTAAATAGCCTGAGTACACCAGCTCTTAAGCTAATAACATGGAGAATAAGTCTAATGCTAATAATATGGAGACTAACTCTAACAGAGCCAGACAAAGTCTAACCACATAAAATAAAGTAAAATAAACTGAACTAATATACTACTCCTTTATACGCCCCCGCAAGATGGTGGATCCATCGGAGACACCCAGCTTGGAACGGAAGCCTTCAAATGACCGACGCGGTAGCGATTTGGTAAGCACATCGGCAATCTGATCTTGTGTACGAATATAGCTAACTGACAATGTACCATTACTAACAAGATCACGCACAAAGAAATAATCTAAGGCTAGATGCTTCATTCTGGAGTGATACACCGGGTTTTTGCAAACATAAGTGGCACCAACATTGTCACAACGCAATAATGGTGGCCTAGTGAGCCGTACCCCAAGATCGAGTAGCAAATTCTGTACCCACACAACTTCTGCCGCAACATTTGCCAGGGCTCTATATTCTGCTTCAGTGGATGAATGAGCCACCACCTTCTGTCGAATAGACCGCCAAGAGATAACATTTGAGCCCAAGTATACAACATAGCCCGTAGTTGACCGCCCACCGTCATATACACCACCCCAGCTCGCATCCGAAAAAGCAGTGAGATGGAGCTGCACACCACGGCGTAAAAATAAACCATGACACAGCGTACCTTTAAGATAACGCAGCACCCGTTTCACCCCTTGCCAGTGTAGTAGTGACGGAGAATTCAAAAACTGAGACAACCGATTAACAACAAAACTCACATCTGGTCGAGTAATGGCCAGATATTGTAACCGTCCAACCGCGCAACGGTACAAGGTGCTATCAGCAGGAGACGCACCGTCAGCACCATGCAGTTCAATCGCAGACCCCGGTGTAGAAATGGGTTTGGCATCTTGCATACTAAATTCTTTAAGGATGTTTGTAATGTATTCAGCCTGAGAAAGGAAAATACCAGTCTTAGTCGATATCACCTCCACACCAAGGAAGTGATGCAACATCCCTAAGTCCTTGAGTGCAAACCGTGCTGCCAGAGAAGTAACAAACCGATCCAAGAAACTCTGTGAATTCCCTGTTAGAACCACATCATCCACATACACCATAAAATATGCAACAACATCATCATCTTGATAGATAAATAAAGAGTAATCCGCCTGAGATTTTCGAAAACCAAAAGAAATAAGAAAGGATGACAACTCCATATACCATGCTCGAGGAGCCTGCTTTAAACCATACAACGCCTTTTTCAGACGGCACACATGCTTTGGACGTTCAGGATCACAAAATCCCGGTGGCTGTTTCATGTATACCTCTTCTGACAGGGTCCCGTGCAAGAACGCGTTGTTAACATCCAACTGTCGTAACGGCCAGTTAGAGGCTAACGCTAGCGTCAGAACAATTCGTATCGTTGCCGACTTTGTAACCGGGCTGAATGTATCAAAGTAGTCTTGCCTGCTTCTTGTAAATACCCCTTAGCGACCAGCCGGGCTTTATACCGTTCAACAGACCCATCGGGTTTTCGCTTAATTCGGAAAACCCACTTACACCCAATTGGAGTATGAGACGAGGGTGGTACTAAGTCCCACGTGTTATTCCGTAGCAACGCCTGATATTCGTCGTCCATAGCATTACACCATTCTGGAGACTTGCGGGCTTGAGTTACAGAGGTCGGCTCTAGTAACGTAGGCAAGTCATGCTTTGTTGTGAAATTAACAAAGTGAGAATTAAAGTACTTGGGATTTTGTAGTCTCATACGTCTTGACCGCCGTAGAGGTTGACTTTGAGGAGCTTGCATATGTGCGACACCTCCTGCAGTTGTCTCATCTACAGGTGGCGACATATCTGACTCGGCCAAACTGCTACTCACCACATTTTGAGCGCTAGACGATGAAGACTCAGTCGAATGCTGTGGAGTGTCGACTGAGTGACTTCGCTGCTGACTGGAACAAGGCATACTGGTAGCAGAATGATGATGGGCGACAGGGGGCTGCGACATTATGGGAGTGTGTTCAGGTGACGGCTGAAAGTTTGTGGAGTTATGGGACTGCGTGGCATCAGGGTGAGTATTGTGATTATGTAAGGCAGCAGGTGAGTCAACATGAATTTGGGTGGAGACATGTTTATGGGTACAGCTGGTATAGAAGAGAAAATATGATAAGGAATAAGCTTGTCACCTTTGGTGCTGGCCACATCTGCCGGGGAACTCCGCGTCTGTGATAGTGCCTGAAAAGGAAAATCAAACGAGACAAAACGAACATGACGGGATAAATAGACACGTCCTGTCATACGATCAAGACACTTGTATGCAGATTGTGACGTAGAATAACCTATGAATACACAAGGCTTTGACCGGGGTTGGATTTTGGAGTTCGTGTAAGGTCTGAGCCAGGGATAACACAAACACCCAAACGACTGTAGTTTAGAGTAGTTCGGTGTAGTGCCAAACAACGTGAGAAAGGGAGATTTATTTTTAAGGACTGGAGTGGGCATTCGATTGATGAGGTATACTGCTGTCTGAAAATCATATGACCAGTAGGCTAAGGGCATAGATGCATGATGGAGCAACGATAACCCAGTGTCGACAATATGTCTATGTCGACGTTCAGACATCCCATTATGTTCAGGTGTGTGCGGTGGGCTAGTGAAGTGAGATATACCACAGGAGCTTAACAAAGGTTTTAATTTTTGGAATTCACCACCATTATCTTAAAACAAGGTGTGTATCCTGTGATTGAATTTATTCTCAACTAGCTTTTTGAATTGAGAGAAAACAGCATACACATCAGATTTTTTTAACTAGAGGAAAAAGCCATATATACCTGGTAAAATGATCCACAAAAATCACATAGTACCGGAACCGAACAACAGACTGTTGTTTTGTACTCCAAACATCCGAGTACAACAATTCGAGAGGTCTCGAACTTGACATTGTGGTTTCATGGAACGGTAATTTATGACTTTTATTACTAAGACAAGACTTACATTGAAAACCCAAAATAGACCGAAACGAAAGATTGGCACTTCTTAGCATTTGAGTCAGTGTTCTGCTGGACGGGTGACCGAGGGTATAATGCCAACTAGCAAGACTAGACTTATTGGTTGTATTTATTTGAGGTGGAGATGACACTGGAGCACTATACACATCATGGACGTTCCTCCCGTGCAGAAGTGGCGCCCCCGTGAGCCGATCCTTCACAACAAAATGAGTGTCAAAAAATTCAACAGATACATGATTAGATTTGCAGAGTTTTGAAATAGAGACTAAGTTGCGTTGTAGTTGTGGAACACACAGGACATTAGATAGAGTAAGATGACGGGTTTTAGTTGGGAGAGAAGTTTTACCAGTGTGAGATATAGACAGAGAATTACCGTCACCCAAATGGATCTCATCCGGTCCACCATACTCAGAGAAAGACTGTAGCATAGAAGGGTCCGAGGTGGCATGATGGGACGCACCCGAGTCAAACAACCATGGCGACTGAGAGTTCATGGTTGTAGTATTCACTGCGGGATTTCTCCCGAACCTATCATCTATAGAGACATTATTGTCTCTCAAAAAGCGTTGCAGCTTACGGCATTCGCGAGCTTCATGGCCATTGAAATTACAGAATTTGCATACCACATTTCGGCGCCGTTGATTGGAGTTGTTGGACCGTTGGTATTGATAAGACTGCTGACCATTATTATTCTGGTTGGACTTGTAAGCATTTCGACTATTTTGTGAAAAACCAGACTGGCGTTGGGTGGTATTGACCGTAGCAACCAGCGATTGTCTAGCAGCATCTTTCTTCTTCTGTTGCCTTTCAAATTCTGTGAGCACGTCCTTGAGTTCTGAGAATGTAATAGGGACTGGCCGTATACGTAGGGCAGGGACTATGTGATCATAGTCATCATTGAGTTGAGTAAGAATGTGGATTACCAGGTCTTGCTCAGTAATTGGGTTTTGAGCAAGTGCAAGAGCTTCAGCAATATTGAACATTTCATCAATATATTCTTCAACTGGACGGCCATTTTGAGGATTAGAAGCCAGTTTGGTTTTTAGTGAGACAATGCGAGACGGCGACGAGCTTGCAAAAGTTGTAGTTAATCGTTCCCAGGCGATAACAGAGGATGTCGCGGAAGAGATTAGCGGTTGGATAGTGTCGGAGCAGCTCCCTAAAATGGCGTTGAGAATGGTTTGATCTTGTCTAAACCATGTGGTGTACTCTGGATTAGGGTCCTTTTGTGATGTATCACGGAATTGAGCAGGAGCTGGGGAGGTGCCGTCAATGAAGCCGAGTAAATCAAGGCCAATAAGAGAGGCTTGAATCTGCTTTCTCCAAACTTGAAAGTTGGAAGACGTTAATTTAATAGGGAAATTTGCTGGGGCAGTGAGTTGAATGACTTGTTTCTCTGTAGTTGTAGCCATTTAGAGGAAGGCAGGAAAAAAAAATTAATTTGCTCGTTAGAGTGTGGCTCTGGATACCATATAGAGAGAGTAAGTGACCATGATATTATGAAAAGGAAGAGGGCTTTAAATAGCCTGAGTACACCAGCTCTTAAGCTAATAACATGGAGAATAAGTCTAATGCTAATAATATGGAGACTAACTCTAACAGAGCCAGACAAAGTCTAACCACATAAAATAAAGTAAAATAAACTGAACTAATATACTACTCCTTTATATTGAAAACATATCAACAATTGGGGCGGATAGTGCACTTTTGGAGGAGTATAAAAGAGCACTAGAATGGAGAGCATGGAGATTGGGAGACCATAACATGTTGGCCGAAACAATAGGGCCAAATACTTTGGAAAGAGAAGAATTGGTGTTGAGTTGGTTAGGCTCACGTGATCTTGCTAGAGCTACCCATCTTTCGGTGATTAATTCTTGCTTTTTGACCAAGCTTGCTAAGAAGAAGAGAACCGAAAAAGGTGTTATGGTTGAAGCCACAACCGAAGTGCCTATAGGTGAAATTGATCCCAATGATATTCGCCGGGCAACCGCTATGTCTTTGGAGGATAGCTGAAGAGGACCCGTAGAGGGATCTTTGGCGAGGAATGATGATGTAGGGCTCCTGGAGATTGATCCGTATCCTGCAAATTTTGGGGATGAAAATTTGAGTTTTGAGTCTTACTTTCCACATCCCGAAACGGAGGTTACGGGGTCCATTCATGAGGAAGGAAATGCACCAAGTCAAGGGATCTCTTTAAACTTGGATGAAACAAGGAACTTGCCTACTTTGCCACCCTCTTATGAATTCTATGATCAAGACCATCCAAGAAATCGGTCTACTTTGTTACTTTGCTACAACACCGAAGAAGCTGAATCCAACCTTGTTGACATAATGATCACCACACCACAAGATGATTTTGCACACCCTTTGCTGATTCCAACCCCACCCGTGCAAAGTGAACCATTGTTCAATGCTCAAGCCTTAAGGGAAGAAATTGTTGAGGATGTTAAGGCCATTCTACAAGAGTCTACGGGTGAATTGAGCACAAAGATGGATGCAATGGACACAAAGCTTGATGGATATCACAAGGAAATGGTGGATCGGGTTCTACAATTGTTTAATAGGCAAGGCCTATTAAAGACCGAAATTGACACGGCAAAGAATGAGTTGAAGAATGATGTGATGAAGTTGTTCAATGAAATGGGAAAGCATGGGTCCGATACTACTTCGAGGCTCAAACTTTTGGAACAACAAGTGCAAGGATTACTTCAACAATCACGTATCAACATGGATCTTCTTGAAGGAGTTCGTGACAAGCAAGATTCCTCCACCAAAAGCTTTCAAAAGTTCATGGATGCTGCCGAAAAGGGGGAAGGATTAGCACGTCATTTTGTGCCACAAGCTTATGCCTACACACAACCAAGAGCTCCAAGAGGACCATTAGTTGAGCTCATTCGACCGACATCACCAAGAGCTCCAAGCCGAGTGAGCATGATAGATTACCTTAGAGGAACTTGCCCAAACCCGAGTTTTACCTCTCACGGAGTGTTGCCACCTACGCCGATTGCTCCAATGCCACCAATGCCGAAGCCAATTGCTACAAGGATTCAAAAATTGCAAGAGCTTCAAACGGAGTTCGGACACCGTAGTGAGCAAATGTGTGACGGCCGAACATTTGATGAATGTATTTTTTGGCACGAAGCAGGGGTATTGAAAGGAAACAACATTAGAGAAGCGTACGGCAACTATGTCACCGGACAAGTGACCGCACCCTATCAACACAAAGGGTTAGAGAAGGATTTCAAGAAGTTAAGAGACTTCATCAATGCCAAGTTGAAAGGGAGGTAACAAACTTGATTGACAAACAAAATTTTTGGTGTATAAATTATTTTAGCTAGCACATTACTCCTTGATATCATATCTATGCTAAGCTAAAAATGGGTCAAAATTGCATGATGACAATATTTCGTACCATACTAAGTGAGTCTTAGTTAATTTATTTTGTGTTCTTATGTCACAAGATTTTAATTTGGACTTAGAATTAATTTTGTAACACGTATAAAATGAGAATATAAAATTTAGGGGGAAGAAAAATTCAAGCTAAAAGGAAAATTGAACACCCCACGGTCAAAGTCTCATATATACGTTTAAGTTGTCCAAATTTTAAAATCTCTAAGTCACAATTTTTGTTAAACCCGTCAATTGGCTAGTCGAAATAAAAGCATTAAAAAGAAATTATTTTTCAAAATTGACAAAGCCAAAATGACTTGGGTATAAGTTTCGGCATCATCAAAAAGGGGGAAATTGTTAGGAATATATTGTAAATTTTGATGACCCGAATGTATTTTTGAAAAATCTAGTCCCCAATTTTATTCTATTTGAGTCAGTCTTAGTCTACGGAGTATGGTGCACCTATATCATGCAACCCATGTACAAGTTTGGAAAATCATAATTTGATTTTAGATGTTAAGCGGGATTATAGCTTAACATAATTATGTTGCGGATAAGTCATTAAGAACCATGTTAGAAGAGTTGGAAGAAACGTGTGTGAGTTATGCTAAGTGATCCTAAGTTTTGAATCTTAAGTGAAGCATTTTTAACTTGCTTGGGAGACTAATTTGGACAGTATGAGAGACTAGCTCAAGTATATTGGACCGTATACCGTATGGGAGACTAGCTCAAAGTATATCAAACCGTATGGGAGACTAGCTCAAGTTTATTGGACCGTATGGGAGACTAGCTTAAAATGGAGACTAGCTCAAGTGTATTGGACCGTATGGGAGACTAGCTTGAGTGTATTGGAGACTAGCTAAAGCTCGGAGACTAATTGGGAGACCAGCTGAGAGACTAGCTAAAATGGAGACTAAGTAAGGAAATGCACAAGTCTCACAAGAGCCATGCACCAGTTGGAGAAACACACCAAGTATGGTGGACCAAGCTTGAAATCGAAACAGAGCATCTCACCCTGAACAACTATGAAGTTTTTTTTTACAGAGGTTCCAGTACATTATTTTACAAGGATCATAAAGGAGAAAATATCTGATATATTTTCATCTGAACATCAAGTTTTTACGATGGAACCGGAGACGCTCGAAGAAGGCTGATTTGCGGAGAAATTATTTTATACTCAAGCAAGAATCAACAGATAAAATTATTTGATCAACTTGACATGTTAGAGCATTTATGAAGGACAAGAAATATCAAGCATGTCGCGCCGAACTTATTAAAATTTTGGAGGCTACAAAATTCAAGAAACGGCAACGAGTGTATCTGGGTGATCGAAGTGTCGAGAAAAATTATTAAAATTTGTGCGAAGCACCCGGAGAAGTGTCACTGGGCACTTATTCACTATTGTATCTGGGTGATCGAAGAATAGTGAATTTTCTCCTTGGAGTGAAAGGAGAAGAGTGGACTAGGAGGATTACACCACCTCTGAACCACTATAAATCTCTCTCTCTTATTTACTTACTGCTCATATGCTTTGTGCATGCTTATTCTAACTAAGAACTAACCCGATTACGATTTATCGCATATCTTTATCTGTCTGGGTTTGATAGTTCCCACGTTTGCATGCGAGCCAAACTTTGCGTACATTATCTTTGAACCATATTAAGTGTTTCTAACGTGTTGCATGTTTAGAATCTCTCTTTGAGCACCACACTATTAAGCATAACACTTTACTGCTACCTATTCCGTTGCACACTCTAAGTTGTTTATCTTGTTGACGATGCTTGTTACTTAGAGTTAAAATTATCAAAGTGTTAATTGCCCTGAGTGTTTTGCGAAAGATTTGAAAAAGTTAGAGAAGTCTTTTTACTCCCCCCCCCCCCCCCCCTCTAGACTTCTCGCCACCCTTTCGGGACCAACAAGCCGAACATTTAAAAGAAAAATATTTTCTAAAAAAAATTAAAATAAGAAGAAGAAAAAAACTAAAATAAGAAGTCATTAAGCTAAGGCTTCTTATCTTAAATAATAAGAGCCTTTTGACTTCTCAATACTTCCACGTTGAAGGGCAAGCAATTCTCAATACTTGCCCACATTGATGGGCAAACAATTATTATGTTTGTAAGAGGACCATTGCTCCCCTTATATAGAGGACCTCAAGGGGTCCTCTTTCCAAACATTTTCGATGGGGATCATTTGGATCAAAATGATCTCATATCATTTACAAAGGGGATCCCTTTGTCGTATTTTTTTTTTTAATTTCAATTTTATTTTGTATGTAGTTTTGCTATTATTATTACATTATTACATATGGTTTTTATTATACTTGAACAACATATATATATATATATATATATATATATATATATATATATATATATATATATATATATATATATATAGAGGCGGGTTCAGGTGCGGCAGTGTCTTACGGTGCGGTTATTTCTTACGGTGCGGCAACACCAATAGTTCACCAAATATGCACCATCAACGTTAGGAAATACACCACACAAAACAGAGTAAACAGAGCCCTGCATCACCAAACACACACCATTAGGTGTGAGTAAAAACACCATACACTGTTCGGAAATACACCATTGGGGGTGGTGAGTTATATGGTGTTTTTTTTGAGTCTGTGGTGTATTTTGTGATGTTTTATTACATTTCATTGGGGTGTGTTTTTATTACACTGTTGGTGCATACTGTTAACACTGTTGGTGTATTCTGGAATTTGACCGCACCGCCGCACCGTAAGACCCCGCCGCATATGAGCGCTTTTCTATATATATATATATATATATATATATATATATATATATATATATATATATATATATATATATATATATATATATATATATATATATATATATATATATATATATGCATTTAATTAATTTAGAATTAGATGTCTATAATGCATTTATTTAAAAAATTATTCATTATAAAAAATTAAAAGAGATATAATTTCATTAGTTATATTATCTTTATTTTCTACAATTCAAAGATTCATTACCTTCAAATTTATTAATTTATTATATTCACTACATTGTCTATTGTCTTCTTTTTATATTATCTTGTAATTAAATATCAAAATTATACATTGTTTGCTTCCAATGTTATTGCCCTGGCTGAGGATGTCCAATGTTACAGCCCTGGCTGAGGATGTCCATTGTATATATGTCGATGCTGCTATTTTTTCGGACAGGGGGGGGGGGGGGGAGGGTGGCGGCTGTGGTGCATAATGGGCTTTGTGAGTTTGTGGCTGCTTGGAATCATGTTGTTCATTGCCTTCAAGACCCACATCTTGCGGAAGCTATGACTATATATAAAAGAGGCCTTATCATGGGCCATGGAGTGCGGTTGGAGGATGTTAGAAACTTTGTATTAGGATTTTGATGATACCAATGTAACGTAGAAAGTAGACCCCTAACTCTTAAAATTTTCAATCGCTACTTTCGTCCTAGACGAGAGTTGCCGTAACTCTCATGTAATTCGTGTTAAGCTAGACAAACACACGAAAATGAGTTATGTGTAGTTGATAGGGTGTCCAAGATGAAAGAAGACTCAAGACATGATCCACAGCAACGAAAGTAAAGCAGAAGTTGTCAACGAAATGACAGACCTTTCAAGAAAATCTCAACAAGCATTCTTTCTCATCAACGACAAGAAGAATGTCCTCTCTGTCTGATTTGACAACATCCTAGGACATTAAGGACCTCAATAAGGCACTCGATTACCAAGGAGCATTAAATGAGGGTGTACCATCTTCTGAAGCTAAAAGACAAAACCCTAATGCCTCCCATACCTTCAAACGGCTATAAAGTACCACCGCATTAATGGAGCATTTAATGCATGAGGCTTCCCGGTCCTTGTCTAATGGTTAAAAGGTTCGAAAATTTCATCTCCCTCCAACGGATGAATTTTCATCACCTATATAAACCCACCTTCATCAACTAAGAAGGTGCTGGTTCATTATCACTCGACTTACTTATTTACGAAAGCTCTTGAAATTTCTCAAATCCCCAAAAGCTTTTGTGAACCAGTTCTTAAGGTGCTAAGTTACTTGAAGAAGATCATTGATCATTTTCTTACACCTTAAAGGACGTCTTGCATTTGTTCGAAGCAATCATCTCACGCAGTCAAGACTTCATCGTTGGAGAAATCAAGAAATTATTTTTCTACCAACCTCAACTCAGGAGAAGAAGTTGATAGAGGCGGAGTAAACTTGAGGAGTTGAAAAACCTACGAAAGCTGTCCGGCTTAGTGATCAAGGAAGTCTTTGTGTAATTGTACTAAAGAGTGATAGTGCAATCCTTCCAGCAGTTGTGGAAGAAGAGTGGAGTAGGCAACGTTTAGCCGAACCACTATAAAATCTCGTGTCCCTCCTATCTCTTTACTTACGCATTTATTTTATGCTTTCATATCATTTCATTTATCTCCTTACCGAGAGTCTTCCTAATCAAGTAAACTCGTGCAAAGCTTTTATAACTAATCTATCTTATCCGCTGCGCCAAAACACCGAAAGGTGTCTTTTAGGGCATTTCACGAAAAGAGTCTATTCACCCCCCCTCTAGACTCTCATTACATTCTATTGGGACCAACAAGTGGTATCAGAGCCAATACCTTGAACGGTAAAGGCTTTTGCGTTTACTGCCTGGTAGATCCCATTTCAAAATTATCTTGAAAAGCTTGCATATTTTTCTTTGCACGACTTTTGTCAAAAATGGAAAAGGAACATGCACGTCGCTCTAAACAACTTGCCTTTAGCCTTGCAAAATTTGATGACTGGAAGTTGAGAATGCAGGCTCTCCTATGCTCTATTCATGATGAAATGTGGGATGTCATAACAACCGGACCAATCACGGTGATGATGGCGAATGCACAAGCAGCCGCACAAGGAGCAGGAGCTGCACAGATGATACCTAAGCCGAAAGAGCAGTATACCACAGACGAAAGAACAAGAGCAAATTTGGATAATGTGGCAAGAAATATTCTCTACAACTCCCTGGATGATTCACTGTTTCCCAGAGTCAGAAAATGTCAAAATGCCATGGAAGTATGGAATGTCCTAATGAGTTTGGGAGAAGGAGACGAGCAAGAAAAAGACAACAAACTGACGATGGCCATGAAGAAATTTGAAGACTTCAAAATGCTGCCAAATGAAACAATCATGGATATGGAACTCAGATTCACCAGACTGATGGGAGATCTGTCAGACCTCGAAAAAGAACTAACTGAGAAGGAGATGAATCTGAAGATCTTTCGTGGATTACCAAAGTCATGGGAAATGAAGGTTATTGCAATGAGGGATAACCGAGATATGAAAACAACAAGCACGACCAAAATTTTCAGTGATCTCAAAGCATATGAGTTCGAACATGAATCGAAAGATGCCGAAGAACCAGAAACAAGAAACATTGCTCTCGTGGCAAACCAATCAGCATTAACATCCAGCAGGTCGAAATCTAACTCTTGTGATTTTTTATCTGATGAACAATATGCACTATTTGTCATAAAAATGAAAAGGTTCATGAGAAAGAACAACTTTCAAGATTCACAACGATCGGGTCACCGAAAGAGGCACGAGAACTTCCCTCAAACCTCAAAAACCGAAACCACTGACTCGCAGCTACTGTGCTACAATTGCCGAAAGCCAGGACACTTCAAGGCGAATTGTCCCCATCCTATAGTGAGCAAGCATCAAGATAAAAACACTACCACAAGTCCCTCAAAAGAGACTGGAGAAAGATATAAAAGGGGCGACAAGCCTGAATCATCAAACTCCAGAAATGAAGGAAGAAGGAAAGCAATGGTAGTAACCGAAACTTCTGACACAGTTGCATCCGAAAGTAGCTCCTCAAGCTCGAGCTCAGAAGACGAAAATAGTGATGAGGAGAAAGGATTGCTGTGTCTGTTTAGTCAAGAATCAGACGAATTGTGCCTCATGGCAGATGAAGAAGAGGTAAACTCTCATTCTTCTTCTTGTTATTCAGCTGAGTCAAGTTCTGTAGCAAGTCAAACCTCCAGTGAATCTATCACCGAAATGATAAGGAGGTTTAAGAAGATAAATAGCACTTACTCCAAACTCAAGGAGGAGAACTCTCGGCTCATGACTAGCTATAATGAATTAAAGCAAGTTCGTATTGAGAACAATATGCTAGTCATTGCTAAGGAGCAGCTTGAGAAAGATGTTCTCGCTCTAAAGGAGCAATGCACAACAAAAGAGAAGAGAGAGCAAGAACTGCTTGAAGTCTTGGGTAGATTCAATAGTTCATCCAATTTAATGGATAGAATGATGAATGAATCCAGACTGCCTGGGGAGAAAACTGGAATTGGTTTTAACAAGTCCACAAATGCATATTCACACGAAAGCTTCGTTACTGCATTTGTTCAAGGACCCACCCAGGTGTCTGAGCCTATGATGGTAATTAACAATGTCGAAACACCACAATCGACAAGCCAACCGAAAGGAAAGGCTGTACAACGAATTGTGGAATCTGGAAAGAAGAAATTCAGTAATGGCAATCCTAGACAAGTTTATGTAAGAAGGAATGGACCAAATGGCAATAGACAAAATCTACACCATAAAAGGGGTCAACTTAACTGGAATGCTCAATCCAATAGAAAGACGAATGTTAACCAGAGGCAATATCGTCCGAAATTCACACGAAAGAATCCTACTCAAGGAATCTCAATGAACGGACAAATCAGACAACCCGAAAGATCCTTCAAAAGATCTGGGTATGGCAATGGATGGACTGGGCCATCAGAAGAAGATTGGTTTGACTACCCAGAACCTCTTTCTAGAGCAGTGTTTGAAAAGGTTCATCTGCGTAAACAAACCAATCATCTCAAGTATTATGAGAACCTTCCTCAGGAAGACCAACGAAAGAAATATAATGCTAAGGTCTTTGCCAGCATCCATTACGATTATCGTATATCTAATGGATATAGAGGACCAAGGATGAGTCGTGGGCACTCTAGGTTGATGTGGGTTCCAAAATTAACTGCTAACCCTCAAGGACCCGAAACTCAATGGGTACCTAAAAACACATAATCTTTGATGCAGGAAAAACAGGTCATATGGTATGTTGATAGTGGATGCTCAAGACATATGACTGGTGATAAAACAATATTGAGCAACTTTATAGATGTAGATGGACCCAAAGTTATCTTTGGAGGAGAAAACATTGCCAAGACTCGTGGAAAAGGGGACATCATCAAAAAGGGAATAACTATACAATATGTCTCTTATGTTGAAGGACTGAAGTTCAATCTCCTAAGCACAAGTCAATTCTGCGACAAAGGATACAAAGTAGAATTCTTCAAAGATGAGTGCAAAATCATGAACATGAAGGATGGCAAGACAGCTCTAACGGGTCAACGAAAGAAGAATATGTATGTAATATCTCTAAATTCTTCTAACGCTAATGTTAGTCTTGTGGCTAAAAGTAATGCAGATCTCAATCAAGAATGGCACAACAAGCTAAGCCATCTGAACATGAAGACGATAAATAAGCTTGCCAAAAGAAATCTCATGAGAGGTTTACCAGAAGTATCTTACACGAAAGATAAAATATGTGATGCATGTCAAAAAGGAAAGCAACTCAAGTCATCGTTCAAGTCAAAAGATGTAGAAGCAAATTCTCGATCTTTAAGTCTTCTACACATGGACCTTTTTGGACCAGTAGATCCAGCAAGTTTGAGTGGAAGAAAGTATACTCTTGTCGTGGTAGATGACTACACAAGATATACATGGGTGCTTTTCTTGAAGAAGAAGAACGAAACAGAAACAGTTCTTCCAAATCTTTTGAGGCAACTTCAAACAGAAAATGAGGTCAAAATAATTCGAATAAGGTCAGATCAGGGAACGGAATTTGTCAACAAAGTGATAAAGGAATTTTGTGCACAAAATGGCATCTTTCATCAGCTCTCGGCAGCACGAACTCCTCAGCAAAACGGAGTAGCCGAAAGGAGAAACAGAACCTTGAAAGAAGCTGCACGAACGATGATCTCGTACTCAGGTCTACCAAAGAGATTTTGGGCCGAAGCCATAAACACGGCATGCTATACACAAAATAGATCCTTGATCAACAAATCTCACAACAAGACACCGTATGAGCTGTGGAAAGGTAAAACTCCTAGTATTGGTTATTTTCATTTCTTTGGTTGCAGGTGCTTCATACACAACAACGGAAAGAATCACCTAAGGGCTTTTGACGAAAGAGCTGATGAAGGACTATTCATGGGCTACTCCTCCGTGAGCAAGGCATTCAGAGTTCTAAACAAACGAACTATGATTATTGAGGAATCTATTCATGTCAAGTTTGATGAACGATCCGAGAAGAATCCATCTGGATGCAAAACATCAATTATTTCAAGTCAAAGTCCTCAGCAACCTGTTGACGAAGATATCTCGGACGAAGAAGATATACTTTCGTCTTACATAAAGTATCAGCCAAAAATCTCAGAACCCGAAACTGCATCTCAAGAAAAGGATGGAACTCAACAGAATAATCCTTCAAGCACCACTATATCTGAACCAATGATATACATTGATCTACCATATATTCCAGAAATGGATGCTCAAAATCAACAAGATGCTTTTGAACCAGACCTTAGGTGGTTAAGAGATCATCCATCAAATCAGGTCATTGGAAATGTACAAGAAGGTGTGAGAACAAGAGCCTCATTGCACGAAAGTATGATGGCATGCTTCTTGTCACAAATGGAACCAAAATCTATAGAAGAAGGCCTAAGTGATCCTGACTGGGTAATAGCTATGCAAGAAGAGCTCCATCAGTTTGAACGAAATGAGGTATGGGAACTTGTACCAAGACCATCACATCAAAACGTCATTGGAACCAAATGGGTGTTTAGAAACAAAATGAGTGAAGATGGGCTTATTGTTAGGAACAAAGCTCGTCTTGTTGCTAAGGGGTATTGCCAAGAAGAAGGAATTGATTTTGATGAAACCTTTGCCCCTGTAGCTAGATTGGAGGCCATACGAATATTCCTAGCTTTTGCAGCCTACAAGAATTTCAAAGTTTATCAAATGGATGTCAAGAATGCTTTCTTAAATGGACTTCTTGAAGAAGAAGTGTATGTTGAACAACCACCCGGTTTTGCAATCAATAATGATCTTGAGAAAGTATATCATCTCAAAAAGGCTCTATATGGCTTAATGCAAGCCCCACGAGCATGGTATGATACTCTTTCATACTTTCTCATCAACTGTGGCTTCGCGAAAGGAGTGGTTGACAAAACACTCTTTCGTATAAAAGATAATGATCATATCCTATTAGTTCAAATATACGTTGATGACATTATCTTCGGAAGCACGAATCCTGTTCTATGTGAAAAGTTCTCCAATCTCATGAAGGGAAAATTTGAAATGAGTATGATGGGAGAACTGAACTATTTTCTGGGCTTACAAGTCAAACAATGCCCAGACGGAATATTTATAAATCAAGCCAAATATACCAAGGATTTAATCTGAAAATTTGGCATTGATGGAAAAAGTTCCGTCAAAATTCCAATGAGCACATCCCTTAGAATGGATGTTGACAATGAAGGAAAAGATGTTGATCAGAAAAACTTTCGAGGCATTATTGGCTCTCTCCTATACCTAACAGCAAGCAGACCTGACATTTCGTTTGCTGTTGGTGTATGTGCTCGCTTTCAAGCCAAGCCGAAAGAAAGTCACTTAAGCGCAACTAAAAAGATACTAAGATATCTTAAGGGTACGCAAAGTGTCAGACTCTGGTATCCGAAAGAAGGATCATTTGATCTAATTGGATACTCAGATGCAGACTTCGCAGGTTGTCGAATTGATCAGAAAAGTACCTCAGGAACCTGTCAGTTCCTAGGAGGAAGAATTGTATCTTGGTTTAGCAAGAAGCAACACTCAATTGCTACAAGTACGGCTGAGGCCGAATACATAGCAACCGGAAGCTGTTGTGCTCAAATTTTATGGATGAGACACCAATTGAGAGATTATGGCATAAATGCACGAGAAGTGAGCATTAAATGTGATAACACAAGTGCAATAGCCATTACACATAATCCTGTCTTACACTCTCGGACTAAGCACATTGACATCAAATACCACTTCATTCGTGATCATGTTGAGAAGAAAGACATATCTCTTGAATATGTCAATGCTGATGATCAACTTGCGGATATACTCACTAAACCTCTAAGTGAGACAAGATTCTCCTCTCTAAGGCATGAAATCGGAATGATTGAAATGACATAAAGTCTAGAGAATCAAATCTGCAAAGATTCTTGCTCTTGATCTTCAAAAGATTTGATCCACCCTTACACGCAAGGATCTTTATAAATGAGGAACACTACATGGTTAAAATTCCTTAACTAACAAAAAATTCTAGTGTTTGTCTTTGCATGCGCAGATATGAGTACAGGTAGCGAAAGAACAATCACGGAAACACATGGAGGAAAGAGTGAAATTCTCAATGACCGTCTTATAACGGAGGAAGAGGTGAACAAATTTCTGGAACACTCTCAACAGATCCAAAGCCTTCTCCGTGTCCCAACAGATAAGGAATCAAAAGAGTTGTTCCCATCTGTCGGCAATTCTATTGGATATGCCAAGGAAGATAGTGTGCTGGAATGAAGCGACAGTTTTGATTACTCGCCTTCAAGCACTCCTCCTAAGATGCCCTCGCCACTCAAGTCCACCGCAAGCAGCAAGAAAAGGAAAATCTAATTGATTTTGTTCAATTTCTGTTCAAAATTGTGGTGTTATCTTATTATGTCTTTCAATAAATGACGTTATCTTTCTATATTGCTTTTGATATCGTAACCAACATGAAAATATGGTGTCAGTATCCAAAAGATTTCAGTTAGATACACACGATATCTCATTGCGTATAAATTGATATCTCTATGCATAAGCTTCACTCACTCTCTACTCTCTAAGAAAAAGCTTGCAGAGATGGACAAAGGGAAAGGAAAGATGGATGAAGCTGAGAAAAGAGCCACTCGCCTAAGGCATCATCTGCAAGAGGCCAGCAAGCTACCAAATGCCACTATCATCAAATTGGAAGAAGATGGGGAGATGGTCAATGTAACCTATACCATGCCCAACACAGCAACACAAAAAGAAAAGGAGATTCTTGACAATCTGGTCAACGAATCCAGGGCCAAGAAGGAATACCACCTAGAACAAGCCAGACGACTTGCTAATGAAAGAATCATGGTGCTGAAGAGCTCTAACAAGAATTCAACATCAACACCTACCTTTCGCTGGTATCCCATTCCTGAAGTTCCCCCACCTAGTGATCAATCTTATGAAGATTTCACTATGGTTCACTCTTGGTCCTCAACACAGCCATCCGAACCCACTCTCTCACTTGAGGAGCTGGATGAATATGCAAAGAAGGCAAATCTGGCTGATGTGACCGAAGAGATGACTCGTCTGGAACTTCACGTGCCCTATCGGTTTCTTTAAGTTGATGTGTGCTGTACCCTCGTGACCTGGAATCCTCTTCTCTCTGTCCTTTGTGATCTAATAAAGATGTCATCTTTTCTCTCTTTGAATGAATGCATTTCTTGACTATGCTTATCTTTGTCTGTTTCTTGCCCAAAGTCACAGGAAAATTCATAAATCTTATGGACGCATTTATCTCATGCTTAATCTGGTCAAAAAGGGGCCATAAGTTATTATGAGTTACATGACTTTTAAGTTCCTTGGAGTCCGAGCTGTACGAAGAATCGGATTAACAGTCAAAGTCTCACCTGAAATCGATAACTCCTTGACTATATTTATGAGCATTTATTGATATGTTGAAAAACATGCATAACAGTTACATGAGCTTTGTGGAACTTCTGCTATAAAAGGAAGTGAATTATTCACAGTTTCTTTATCCCCTTCTCTAACATGTCTCCTAAGAAACGTTTCACAAGAGGTGACTCTCGCAAACTACGAGAGGCTGCTAGACGCCTCCGAGAGGAACAAGGCGACTTGTATCCGGGTAATAGCCCACAAGCTCCTATAGATCTTCTCTCTGACTCAGACTCATCTCTTCTATATGATGAGATGGCTGGCTTTATTGTTGAATCTGAAAGTGAGGAAAGGGGTTTAAAAGACCCTAATGAGGCCATCCCAGAAGATCCCAGCAAATGGTATGATCGAGACTATATGGCTTTTCTGGAACAAGGGGATTGGAAAGAGAAATATGATAAAGAGGAAGAACCTGAGTCCTCATCCGGTTCCAACTTCCCACGTACCGGGAAGTGGTACAAGCAAATGTTGGGAAAGCTGAAAAAGGATAAACCTGAGTCATCTAAAGTCAAGAAAGACGAGAGGAAGAAAAAGTGAACTTTCTGATTCTGTATCCATGTATTTTCTTCTCTTGGTATCATGAATAATAAAAGTGTGTTGGCTCTGGTTCTCTCTTGAACGAATCTTTGTGTGTCTTATTTATCATCTGTCTATTGTCTTGAATCAAGGACAACTTTCTTCGAAAAGAATATATTCTCTAAAGCGTGCCTTGGTCAAGTCTTTCGGACACATCTTTTGAGAAATCCAACCCCCTTATTTAAATGGGACTCTCCACTTATCTATGGATTCATTCTCTTAGAATTATGGATAAAGGAAAAGAAAAGGTCCTCTCATCCGAAAGCTTATCTGAGCCTGAAAAAATGTCTCAACGAGATCTTGGATATTCAGTTGAGAAAGGTTCACCCTCTGGGAAGGAACCAGATATCTCAGAGTTCTACTCTCTAGTTCAACTCACACCTCTTCTGAAACATGAAGAGAAGTATCGTGCACTGTACGCTAATGCTAAAGCCAAAGTTTTGGTTGCACTGGATGACATGGAGAGACAAGGTCTCTCTAGAGAAACTCTGGGAGCTGACCATGAAACACTCATCGCTGAAGTTTTCGCTCATGAGATCCGAAAGAAAGAGTACCTTGAGCGTGCACGAAAGAAGAAGGGTAGCATTGAGTGAAGGCTAGCCTGCCCACTAATGCACGAGAGATTGTAATCGTTTCTGTTACGTATGTTTTGTGTAATAAATCTCTAGGGTAAAGCACCCTTGTTGTGTAAAAAAAAGTTTGTTCGACTCTATTTGTCTTACAAATCTTATGTAATGATGATCTTATCTGTGTTCGGGTTTGGAATCGTGCCTAAGACGCTTCACCTTCATCTTTTAATCCAAACCGTTAAGATGTTTTGATAATGGGGATCATGTGGCCGAGAAAAATGGTCCACTATCCCACTCTGTCTGACAAAGATTGTGACGTGCATTTAATGCACCCATAAACACTCAAGTGCTTTTCTCTCTCTTCATTAAATGGTGGAATGATCGTTTTTGATCTGCACACGATCTTATCAAACCCCCACTATGATCAGTTACCTTTTAGAGAAGAAGAACCGGTAGGTTTTTAGAAATTCAAATAATCCATTTGTAAATGGGTTACCCGTGAAAGGCTATCCGCAGTCCAATAAAACCCTACTTAAAACCTCCTCTCATAATACCTTACCTTTTTCAAAATCTTTTCACATCTATCTCAACCCTCAGTATCTCTAATCCTCAACAATGGCGGACAAACAAGCTACACCCACTGATAAGAAACCAGAAACACCATCCGTTCTGGAAATCCCAAGTTTTCCAACTGAAGATTTAAGGTTCATCGAATCTAGAGTACCTTTTATTGTCGGAGGTAGTATGTGGGACGCGCATGGCTTTCTTAAATACATCTTGAATAGAAGATTTGGCGAGAACATCATTCGTCTTCTCACAGAAACAGGGTTATATGGTCTCATCACACACCAATACACCTTATGGCATCCTCTTGACGTTACTCAGTTCTACATGAACGCTTCTATATCATCTGATTATCACCATTACTTCTAGGGTCAATAATCATCATGTGGTCTTTACCTCAGAAGACGTTAGATCAACCTACGGATTTCCACAAAGAGATGAAACCTACAAGTCTGATATCATCTATTATCATCTCGACCCAGAAGATTTCTATGAATCTATCAAGCACAGTGAAGCCCCCACTAAGAACGAAATCACATGGCCGTTGAAGAAGAAATGGTTCCGGCTAGATTATGAGTTCACTGTTGATATTTTCAACAAAATCGTTGATCACAAGACTTTGGGCACTGATGATGTGACGAAGGAGAAGTTGAAAATGATGCATGCTTTTCTGAATGAATTTAAAGTCGACTGGTCTAAGATTGTCTTCAACAACATTGCTCACACCATCACTTTTCATAGGAAAAGTCCAGGAGATATCACAAAGAAGTTGGGGTTTGGCTTTGTGATAAGCCATCTTCTTGCAACAAAAGGAGTCATATTGCGCCCAGGAATTCCGCCTGGACAGAAAGTTTGTCACATGAAATAGAAACCATCAGGGTATGATAAGCAGAAGGCGTTGGAGTTAGGAATTCCTATTGAACAGGTTAAAACAAAGAGGAAGTCAAGAACTCCTAAGGTTTTGGAAGATAATCAACCCAAGCCGAAACGACAAAAGCGAGAAAAACATTCCTCTCGGAGTACGGCAAAGAAGACAGAAGCCACTCCATCTGTTCCAGTTCCTCCACAAGAGAAGAAAGATCCTGTTCCACCCACTCCACCACCAGAAACAATCTTTGTAAAAGATTCATCTGAAGACGAAGACAATCTGATTCTTACAAGATCCAGAAAAAGGGGTCATTTTCGGTCCCCCGTAAAACTGAAGCCTTCCCAGGAGAAAAGTCTTACACCGAAAGAAGGAATCTCGAAAGAAGCATCTCCACAGGGGGGAAGAAGTCACGAAAGAAGCACTTTTTGAGGGGGAACCTCAATCGAAAGATGCACTTCCCGAAAGAATCTCTGATGTTCAAGAACCCGAAGCTAATCTTAGTTCTCCTCAAGATCACCATACACAAGAACCTACTTTGGCAGAGCAACTCCTTCGTGAGTTGACACAAGAACCTGCTGATGTAGATATGGAGGCTAGATGCTTAAATCTTCCACAAGATCTTGGTTCACCGGAAAAGTCGAAAGAAGCGTCTGAAGCTTTAGTTGCTGCAACTTCTCATCCACAAGAACCTACCAATACAGAGCAGGTAATTCTGACACAAGAACCTGTGTTGGTAGACGAGACAACAGCTGTGAAAGTAGCAACTCCGACTGTCCCGAAGCCATCTGTCCCAGCTCTTGAAGTAACTGTTCCTGAACCTTCACCAGATCAACTTCTTAGAGAATCCATTGAAAGAGATTACCAACGAGTTTTGCAATGGCAAAAGTGGCGCACTGCACCTCTAAGGTCCTTCCTCGAAACCTTTGAAGCAATGCAAGACGAAGAAGAGTTTGCATTGAAATTGATTGAAACAGATGATGTTTGCAAGGCTCTACGGATTGAAGAAATTAACCGAGTATACTCCTACAAGATAACACATCGCACACTCGGGAAGGACAAAGCCCCACTTGTCGTGCCTCTCAACAAGCCTCCTTTGGATCCATCAGTTGAAGCTGAATTGAAACAGCTACGTTATGTCATGTTGCTCTCAAAGATCAAAGCTACCATGGAAAAGGAGCATCGAAATGATCCTAACTACAATGTTAGTGGCGCGAAAGATGCACATGGAAGAGAGATTGAAGAAGAAGAAAGTGATGAAGATGATGATGAAGATAATGATGAAGATGATGTTGTCGATACAGATGACAACGATGATGAGGATGATGACGATGATCATGATGATCAGTTGGGTAATACAGGTGCTCAAGAAGAAGAACCCGAAGACAGTCATACAATTTTGATTGGCCCTGACTATGACACCTGTCCTCAAAGATCTCCATTAAGAAAATTACCCTTTGACAGCGATGACCAGGACGAAGCTTCGAGTAAATATCATGAAAATCTGTCTCGAGCCATTGTTCCACATGTCCAACCTATGGACGAAACTCCAATCAACCAAGAGAAAGACAAAATACATGAGGACAAAATGGAAGCCTCACCTGGCTCAGCAAGTGGTGGAAAAAGGGAAGCACCACCTCAAGATGAACACACGGACACAACACCAACGAACATTGAGGTCGAATCGTCTGCAGATTCCCCACGGACTATCATGAACCTCATGAGAGGAACGGTTCATACAGCCGAGACCATACACAAATCCTACTTGACTCTACGAGAAAAGGACACGAAAGTTCTGGATGATTTGTGCAAAAAGGTCGATTTTCTGATAGGTGCACAATCTCAACCTCAGCCTCCACCTCCTACACAGCCTCAACCGCAACAACAAAGTCAATCAGATCACAAGATCCTTGAGAGAATGGCAAAAAAGCTCCATGATCTTGAAACTGCCACAAACAAGGTTGCACGGCAACAACACGAGATCAAACACTCTCATTTCAGTCTCAAAGAGCGTGTTGACCTAGCTTGTACAAAGATTGATACTTTTCATGACAATTCGTATCAACTAGGAGAATATGCTCTTCAAATTCTCAGGTATGCTCAGGATATCTTGGTTGCAATCAATAAGGTTTCCTATATACCTCCTACTACTTGTGCCGATGATGCCAAAAAGGGGGAAAAGAGAAATGACGACAACAATAAGGATGATGATCAGCCGAGAGATAATCAGCCGAGAGATAACACGAAAGATCAAACTCCAGAAGGAAGACACTCTCTCTCTCTCGAACACCAAGAGATTCTGGTCGAAGGAACCCAAATTCATCTCATCAACCATCCAGGTCTCGTGGTCAGTCTCGTGGTCGAAGATACCATGGTCGATACCAAACCAGAACTCTTAAGCCTCGCCAATCTTTCGGTTCTGAAGCTAAGTACATCTTCACAGGTCTGCCCAAGAGAGAACAGACGAAACTAAGGCAGAGACTCATGAGAGACAACAAAGTCACTATGGATGGAATTGGAAACTTTGTAGACTTTGTTCCATATGAAGAAGGCAGTGGCAAACGTTTTGAGGGTTGCAATAATCCTACTTGGTTGAAAACAAAGGACAATTATACAAGACAAAATCACATGAGCACCCAAAACGAGAGAATCAAAAGAGAAAGTAGAGAGCTGGGGAAGAAGCATGATGAAGAAATAAGAAGAAGAGATGATGAAGCAAGGGAAAGAGAAAGGATCAGAAATCTCATTGAAGATCTGTCAACCATAACCAAAGACTCTCCACAGAATGTCATTCACAATGCAGCTTTCAAAGTGCATAAAGAGTCAGGAAAAAGCTATCAAGAAGGCATGAATTCTTTTGAGCTAATTTCGTGGTGGAAGTCTGGAATTGTTGAAGGAAGCAACATTCGGGAAGCCTATAACAACTACACAAGCCTGAATATTAAGGGTGAACATGAAGAGCTTGTCAGGACTAATCCAATCAGAATCTTCAGAGCAAAGATCAATGAGAAGATAGACTTCAACAGGATGCAAAAGCTACAAAAGGAAAGGGATGACCAAGAAAACAAGGAAGAAGCTCAGCAGAAGTCAAAGCTCTTAGAAATGTAAGTTACCTTTCGTTCTGTTTTCATCATAAAGTTTTTGTAATGATCACATCTTTATATATGAAACTCTCATTGTCACACATCTCGTGCCACTTGTCTGAGTTATTGGTCCTTGTCTTTCTTTTATCGCTCTTATCTAGAAAGGACTTGTAAACTCTCGAGTATGGCTGTTTTATAATAGAAAATTCCTTATGGAATCTTTATCAGCCTTATAAGAAGAGTATAGGTTTTGGCATCATCAAAAAGGGGGAAATTGTTAGGAACTTTGTATTAGGATTTTGATGATACCAATGTAACGTAGAAAGTAGACCCCTAATTCTTAAAATTTTCAATCGCTACTTTCGTCCTAGACGAGAGTTGCCGTAACTCTCATGTAATTCGTGTTAAGCTAGACAAACACACGAAAATGAGTTATGTGTAGTTGATAGGGTGTCCAAGATGAAAGAAGACTCAAGACATGATCCACAGCAAGACATGATCCACAGCAACGAAAGTAAAGCAGAAGTTGTCAACGAAATGACAGACCTTTCAAGACAATCTCAACAAGCATTCTTTCTCATCAACGACAAGAAGAATGTCCTCTCTGTCTGATTTGACAACATCCTAGGACATTAAGGACCTCAATAAGGCACTCGATTACCAAGGAGCATTAAATGAGGGTGTACCATCTTCTGAAGCTAAAAGACAAAACCCTAATGCCTCCCATACCTTCAAACGGCTATAAAGTACCACCGCATTAATGGAGCATTTAATGCATGAGGCTCCCCGGTCCTTGTCCAATGGTTAAAAGGTTCAAAAATTTCATCTCCCTCAAACGGATGAATTTTCATCACCTATATAAACCCACCTTCATCAACTAAGAAGGTGCTGGTTCATTATCACTCGACTTACTTATTTACGAAAGCTCTTGAAATTTCTCAAATCCCCAAAAGCTTTTGTGAACCAGTTCTTAAGGTGCTAAGTTACTTGAAGAAGATCATTGATCATTTTCTTACACCTTAAAGGAAGTCTTGCATTTGTTCGAAGCAATCATCTCACGCAGTCAAGACTTCATCGTTGGAGAAATCAAGAAATTATTTTTCTACCAACCTCAACTCAAGAGAAGAAGTTGATAGAGGCGGAGTAAACTCGAGGAGTTGAAAAACCTACGAAGGTTGTCCGGCTTAGTGATCAAGGAAGTCTTTGTGTAATTGTACTAAAGAGTGATAGTGCAATCCTTCCAGCAGTTGTGGAAGAAGAGTGGAGTAGGCAACGTTTAGCCGAACCACTATAAAATCTCGTGTCCCTCCTATCTCTCTTACGCATTTATTTTCTGCTTTCATATCATTTCATTTATCTCCTTACCGAGAGTCTTCCTAATCAAGTAAACTCGTGCAAAGCTTTTATAACTAATCTATCTTATCCGCTGCGCCAAAACACCGAAAGGTGTCTTTTAGGGCATTTCACGAAAAGAGTCTATTCACCCCCCCCCCCCTCTAGATTCTCATTACATTCTATCGGGACCAACAGAGGAAGCTGGTGATTTTCTCGGATTGCCAACTTGTGTGCTCATCGTTGAAGACTATGGCTACCGATAACTCCTATGCAGGTTGTGTCCTCAAGAATGTTCTATCCTACAACGACAGTTTGAGAATGTGTCGTTTCATTATATTCATAGATCAGCGAATAAGCTTGCTCATGTGTTAGCAGAGAAGTTTCTTCACAGCCTGATCCTCTTATTTGGTTTACTGATGTCCTACTTGCTTGTATTCAACATTTGATACCTTGTTATTAATACAATGACGTTTTTTCCCTTAAAAAAAATTTAAAAACTTATCAAATTTATAATACAAAATATGTTATATATATATTTATTTTCCAAGTATTTTATACAAATATAATAAATATTAATATTTTGTTCAATACTTTCACATGATAACCTATTACACACATCTCACGACGCATGAAACATGTAGGGGAAAAACTACCAGTACAAAATATCAATAGATGCTTGTAAGATAAATAGTTAATAGTACAACTAAGATCCCATCATATACACAACAAGGCAAATATAAAGCTTCCTACACCATAATCTCATTGCACGATGAATCCATCTATGCTACCACCAATAACTCAATTGCACATAACACACTACCAATAATAATAAAAAAAAAAAAAAAAGGACATGTACTGAAGATGAAGACAATGACAATGCTACCCAAAAGAGAATTAAAAAATTTAAATCAAAAGTAGTATTTATTTAGACTATCATTTTTAGACTAAGTATTTAGACTAACGTTATTACAAAGTTGCAAACATTTATTTTAGTGACAATATAATCAATCTCTCATCTATTATCTTGCATTTATATACTTTAAATTACCGATTTAAATAAACAAATTCAATATTTATTTACCTATGCATGAACATCTCCGATATAATATTGCATTGATATACTTTGAAATACTTATTTAAAAATAATCATTGGGCATTATTCCATTCGTATTCTATTCGCGCAAAGTGCGTAAAAAAACTAGTAGATATATAGATATAGATATATAGATTGTCCTACTATATTACGAATAAGAATTTTGATGTAGAATTATAGTACGAATATGAAAGTAGGAAACCATATGTTCTATTAGAATTGTATTACACTATTTTATAATATTATTACCTCTGACGCAGAAAGAAAAAAGAAAAAGAAAAAAACAAAGCAGTTAATGCGCTAGCCGGTGTGTGCAGTGACTCGGCGCTGTTTATACAGGAATTGTGCCGCTCATTTCCACTTTCGATCTCTTTCGAGACCCACAAAAAAACCAATCTTTTGCCGGAAAAAAAAAACTACAAAAATCATTGAAAATTCGTCTATTATGATTTCTCTAAAGCGATAAAGCCTTAAAGTGGTATCTACACAGGTGTTCCTATTTGCACCACCCTTTGGTCAAAAGTGGGTATACAGTATCCTGAAATTGTAAAAAGGTGAAAACTTTTAATAATTAAATAGGTTGTATAAATAGTCAAATGAGAATTCATTTTATTATTTACACCACCTTGGTCAAACCTCATTTATGAGGTATAATTAATAATTTTTAAATTTAAAATTTAATTAATTAAAATATTAAATAAATAAATTACAAAAAAAGAAGAAGAAGATAAACCCGTCACCTTCTTCGGTGAGAAGGCAGCCTAGTGGATCGCCACCTCACCGGAGAAGGCAACCCAGGTAGCTTTCTACCTGGGTTGCTTCTCGGGTTGCCTTCTCAACGGAGAAGGCAATCCAGGTAGGTGAGAAAGCGACTCACTAGGCTGCCTTCTCACACGAGAAGGTGACGAGAAATTCTAATTTTTTTAAATTTTTTTTTTTAAACTGGGCTGCCTTCTCCGTTGAGAAGGCGACGAGTTCATCTTCACATCTGAAAAGTGTCAAATTGGCCCCCTAAGTCAAGTGGATAGTGCAATTGGGTCCCCAAAGTGAAAAAAGCTTCATTCAAGTCACCTAAACCTGTAAAATTGTTCAATTAAGTTCAATATGACTTGTTTAACAGGTTAAATCGATATGGTGTTGACATGTGTCTTTTTTATTTTATTTTTAAAAATAAATACTTTTTATTTATTAAAAATATTATTTTTTTATTAATTAATTTTAAAAATAATAATATTTTAAAAATTAAAAAATTAAAAAAAAAACAGCCACCGGTTGTCCGCGCCGGACAGCTGGTGGTTGTCTTCTTTCTTCACGCACAGCCGTGGCCGTACGGCCGTCTAAGGAAGACGGCCAAACGTCCATGGCCGCCTTCCTTAGATGATCGTGAAGAAGGAGGATAGCCACTAGTTGTCCAGTGCAGACAGCCGGTGGCTGTTTTTTTTTTTTTTTTTTTTTTTTTTTTATTTTTTAAATTTGTAATTATTATTATTATTTTAATTAATTAATTTATAATAAATAATATTTTTAATTTTTAATAAATAAAAAATATTTATTTTAAAAAATAAAATAAGAAGGACACGTGTCAACACCATATCGATTTAACCTGATAAACAAGTCATATTGGACTTAATTGAACAATTTTACCGGTTTAGGGGACTTAAATGGAGCTTTTTTCACTTAGGGGACCCAATTGCACTATCCATTTGACTTAGGGGGCCAATTTGACACTTTTCCCTTTTTTTTAATTAATATTTTGATTGTTAAAAAAATAAATAATAAATATTAATATTGACCACATTTAATGATGGTGGACTTTTCTATTTGCATCACCAATAAAACTATTATACCTATTAAAGGGGTGATGTAAATATCAAATCAATAGTTATGCTGTGGAAACGTGTTCACCATCCGCATGGTGAACACATGGGTAGATCCATAATTTCTATACTGTAGATTCATAATTTTTTTTTTTTTTAAATGTAGATTCATAATTTTGTTTTTCATTTGTTGTTAACGGGATAGATTCATAATTTCTAAGCTGTAGATTCATAATTTCTATACTGTAAATTCATAACATCTATACTGTAAATTTACAATTTCTGTACTGTAGATTCATAATTTCTATATCTATACTGTAGATTCATAATTTCTATACTGTAGATTCATAATTTCTGTACTATTGATTCATAATATCTGTAACAACAAACGAAAAACAAAATTATGAATCTACGTTTTCAAAAAAAAAATTATGAATCTACAGTATAGATATTATGGATCTACCTCTGTGTCCATGCATGAGTGGTGCAAATAGAATTATCCATCTACACCCATATTTAAAATAAAAATAAAAAATAAAAAATAAAAATCATCGGGGCGGGTTTAGCCTTTTAGGGTCCGCAGTCAACACAAATATCTTAAGACACTCTCTCTATCTCTTCTCTCAATTAAACGATCTCTCTCAGCCTCTGAGGTTTCAATCCTCAAAATTTACAGTTCTTTTTCATCAATATTTCATTTTCTCCGCCGCGAAGTTGCTTATTAGTCAAAGGCCGATGCTGCAAAGGAGATCGAGGCCAATCGGGAAAGATGCACAAGATTAGAAGAGAGCACAGTGCTAGCGTTAGGCCAATCGGGCTTAAACCCTAAGTTCCTCTAAAGAAAGGTATCACAAGATTCAAGTACCTCAATGGGTCAATAATCGATCTTTTATGTCAATCTGGAATTTATACTCTGAAAAGCTCAAAATGGAATTTTAATTAGATTATTAGTTTCAAAACTGGTTGTTAGTTCACTAGTAATGAGTGTGAAATTTGGGTGTTTTATTATTTTATTTTATTTTATTTATTCTAGTAATTTATTTCCAATTACTCATTTTCCTCTAGCTTCAAATATCCTACCATAATATCTTCTTGTTATCTTCAGTGCTATCATATTACCCTTTTAGCCTTTTTTGTTTATAGTTTGCTGGAAATGATTCGAGTATGTATGGATTTTGGAACTATTTGTACTTAACAGATTGACATAAAGCCTAGTAATCATGCTCAAAAAAATGTTGATAAGCATAAGATAAAGTGTTAAAGTAGCTTATGATCATTACATAAGGTTCAAAGGGATTTTTCTAGTGAACCTTCCCATTATTAACTTCATTTTGATTTTTATTGTGAGGATAACGGTAATATCTTAAAGAAATTGTGCCATTTTGAAGTCAATCTTTTATTTTTACTCGACTTAATTTTCTTAAATTTGTTAACAGGGCTCCTGTTGTGTGGTGGAAGGAAGAAGATGATGTGATGGGGTTTGATAGAGGGGCAACAACTATAAAGGATTGTTGTGAACTCACCTTTGGATGTATGTTTCAAGGGCAGAAATTAATCAACATCTTGGGAGTAACTTTACCAAGAAGAAAAAGAATATCATGATGTGTTTGAATAGCACAGATAGCTAATAAAGGAGGCTTAAAAGGTTGGAAGTATTTTGTTGTTGTGGATGATGTGTAGACCAAGCAAGACAGGAATTACTTGAAATTTGTTTTCTCCAACAAAATGGGAGGCAATAGAGTCCTCTTCACAACTTAGCATGGGCATGCAGCTATACGCAGATACCTTCTCGTAAACTGCACCCTTCAAAATTTGTAAGAAATGAGGATAGTTGGAGTTACTGTTGAGGAAGGGTTTTATCAATGAAAGTTGCTTTATTGGGCTTGAAAGGGACGGGGAATGCATTGCTATAAAATGCGGTGGACTCCCACTTGCAGAAGTAGTGATTGTTGGTGTCTTTGTCCAATACACTAGCAACAATTGCTATTGCAAGTGGTAATCCATTGCACTTTATAGCTATATATGTTTCTGCCCTCTTTTAGCTCAAAAGGACAACTTTCCTTGAGAAAAACCTTCTTCTAGTAACTCCCAACTTTCATCATTTCTTTAAAATTTTAAAGAGTGTGTGACTTACAAGCAGAATCTGCATATATAGCTACATTCTCATGCCGAGTTATTAAGAGATTCTACTCCCTCTCATGTTATTGAGAAAAACATTTTTCAAATATTTCTAGTCTTGTGGTCCACACATCATCCAGGACAATGAAATGCTTACCACCCTCTAAAAATTCCTTTATTTTAGTAGTTAAATGCTCTTCAGGCATATCATGGTACTTCTTTTTCTTCATTATTTTCGCACTCTCAAGCAGCTCGACATCATGCGTGGAGTTTGCATTCTCTTCTTGAATCATTGTGTAAAATTTACAACTAAATATGCATTTTCCTCACTTTATTTATATAATTATCCTTCATGTTAATTTATTCCTTGATTGAGATTTGATTTTTGGGGGATTATGGATTTTGAAGTGATTTTTTGGTTGTTTAGGTGAAAAATGATGTTTTGGAGTCAAAGGGGGGTAATGATGATTTTTTGGTTGTTTAGCTTGCTGGAAATTGGCTGCTGGAAGGTGGCTGTTTGGTGCTGCTTGGTGAGTCCATCACTGAGTCAACTCTTGTGTGACAGGTTGTTCAGGTTTGTTCTTTCACTCATTTGTATTTTATGATTTCGTTATGATGTTTTGTATAGTCCAGTGACAGTTACCAGACCTGATACTTTGACCACATGTTAGCTTTTAATGCTAAATAATGTTTTGGCATTTCATTTTCCATTACCGATTCTTGTATCTCAAGCTTTGTTACCTAGCGTTAAACCCACAATTATGCACCTGAATGGAATTAAGTCAGAGAAGCTTGAAGCTTTCAACACATTTTTGGAAGGAAAAAGAGAAATGCTGATGACCACCATGCAAATTATTTCTTTAATATTGCTCATACTTGGGTCTGATGTAAATTTCGAACTTGAAATATTGGCATTATGAATTCGGGTTTTAAGAGGCAAAATTGTTGTCTTTATTTCTTCTCTATCCAATGGTGTGGTATGCTTATGATTTTCAAAATTTTAAAGTTTGAGCTTCATAAAGTATAAAGAAAATGAAATTAAGATAGACAAGATTAAAAGGGGAGAAACTAAGAAAGGGATGCAAAAGGAAGAAGAAAGGTTTACTATGAAATAATCCATTGAAGGAATGCAAATGGTAGAAGAATGGTTTATTATGAAATGATCCATCGTTGGCCTATAGGTGAGATTATGGGCCCTAATGCATTTAGGACTTGACCATAGAGCCATTTTAGAATTGGGATTGGACTTGACCATAGAGTCATTTCAGAATTGGGATAGGACTTGACCATAGAGCCATTTTAGAATTAGGATTAGGATACATATTGAGTCAGGTCAAGCTTCTAATTTAGTAATTATATTAGCAATTCATTTGTCATTTGAGTTAAGCATATAATAGATTTGTTAATTGTGAAAGCATACATTGCAAATAATAGATTTGTTTACTATAAAAGGATGCATTAACAATAATGTTTCATACATAATTAAAAGCACAACACAATTAAAATGATAGAAAAATGTCCAACAACTTTAAAATTCATAAAAAGAAAAAAAAAACCAAAAATACAAAATAAAATTATACTAAAATAGAAAACTAGACCCACTTATTCGCAAACCCTAGGTTCTTGCTTAAGCATATGTAACACCTTTGTTTGGCTGCCGCAGTTACTTCAACGAACTTCTAAAGTTTGTAGTCACCATTGTTTCATGTGTCAACCACTATTTGGTGTAAAACTCCTCCATAACCACCTAAATTTACTTTTGAAACCCTTTAATCACAAACAAAAACTTGTAGATTCATCACCAGCAAAGCCTTGTCCAACCTTTATCACATCATTACTCCTTAGATCTCCCACCTAATACTCACCTATCACCAACTCCCAACATTACCAATACCACAAAACTACTTTATAAGAACGAGTTGCTGCCTTCCCCAAAGCTTTCTTGGTACCCGCACGGGTGAGGGGGTGAGACTAGCTTAGTCTCTAAAGTTTATAGTCATCATCATTGTTTCATGTGTCAAGTGTCAACCACTATTGTTGTAAAAGTCCTCCATTACTCCCTAAGTTCACTTTTAAAACCCCTTAATCACATATAAAAATTCGTAGATCCATCACCCATAAGGCCTTGTCCAACCTTCAAAACACCATTACTCCTTAGATTTCCCACCTAATACATTGCATCACCAATAAGGCCTTGTCCAACTCTCACCATTCCATTGCCACATAACTACTTTCGGACCAAAAAGGCAATATTCCCTTTCTCGAGTAGGAGGAAAAAAAAAAAGATAAGAAAGAACTTATGCTCTCCCCAAAGCCCTCATGTGTCGGCCACTATTGGTGTAAAACTCATCCAAAACTCTCTAAAATTACTTTTGAAAACTGACCTTTAACTACACTGTACTACATACAAAAATTCTTGTAGATCTATCGGAAGCAAAGCCTTATCGATCCTTCAAAGCACCATTACCACTTAGATCTCCCGCCTAACACTCATCCATCACCAACTCTCACCATTAGCATTGCCACAAACTACGTCCGGACCAAAAAGACAATATTCCCCTTCTCCACTAGGAGGGAAAAAAAAAAAAAGATAAGAAAGAGTTATGCACCCCCTCCCCCTCCCCAATCCACCCACCCAAATCCTCTTGATAGGAGACGACACACAAATAGAAGCCAAAAAATTTCAAGAAAAAAAGCCTATATAGAGCGGAAAGAACTAACTCTCTCTCTCTCTCTCTCTCTCTCTCTCTAAAGTTTTTAGTCATCTCCATTGTTTCTGGAGTCAGCCCCTGTTAGCATAAAACTCCTCCACAATTTCCTAATTCACTTTTGAAATCCCTGAACCACATCCAAGAATTTATAGATCCATCGCCAACAAAGAATTGTCCAACTTTCAAAATACCATTATTCTTTAGATCTTCCACTTAATATTTCTCTATCACCACAAAACTACCTTCGGACAAAAATGGCAACATTACATTTCTCCACAAGGAGAACAAAAATAAAAAATAAAAAAATAAAAATAAAAGCACCTCCACACTGGCGTATTGGTAGCAAAGACAACATTCCCCTTCTCCACTAGGAGGGGAAAAAACAAGGCCGGTCCCGGCCATGTTTTGCCGGTGCGACCGCACAAGGCCCCCAATTTTTGGGGCTCAATTTATTTTTTTTTTAAAAATACTTTAGATATAATCTATTATTTTTTATACTAAATAATTATTATTTTTTTAACTTATAGATTGGTCTTAATTTTAAATGGAAATAAAATATTAGAAGCAATTGACATTGAAATTTAGTGAAAGATTTTGTATTTAAATATGAAATCAAAATTTTGGGGAATAATTTTCTATTTAAATATGAACAAAAAATTGCATTTTTATATTAACTTTTGAATTTTATTATTTCTTTGTTAATTTTTTATGCAATATATTTGGACAAAAAAATTTAATTGCATTTTTATTTTTGTTATAGAATATAATAACTTGTAGTCCAAATAGATTTGAACTCAATTATCTCAGGAGATTTTCTATATCTTCTAGACTTCTATCTCTATCTTTTAAGGTCTTTTGAGATCATGTTTATTACCTTTATAAATAGAAATTTCTATCGTTATAGCGAAATTTAAATATTTAAAAATTGTCTCCCCCCCCTCCCCCCCCCTATGTTCTTGTCTCAATATTATTGTTTTTGTCTTTGCAGTTTACTCTATTATATTTAAATTGCATCTCAAAACAAAAAAAAAAAAAAAAGAAAGAAGATGAAGGTCCATATTAAACTATTAGACATGACTTCTATTTTTAATGGAACGACACTGAAAAAAAAAAGAAAGATAAGAAAGAGTTAACCCCCATCCACCCACCCAAATCCTCTTGATAGCAGACGACACATGAGCCTCTATAGAGAGGGGAAAGAACTAACTCTCTCTCTAAAGTTTTTAGTGTTAGCCCCTATTAGCATAAAACTCCTCCACAATTCCCTAATTCACTTTTGAAATCCGTTAACCATATACAAGAACTTGTAGATCATCCCCAACAAAGCATTGTCCAACTTTCAAAATACCATTACTCTTTAGATCTTCCACCTAATATTTCTCCATCAACAACTCCCAGACCACCATTACCATCACCACAAAACTACCTTCGGACAAAAAAAGGCAACATTCCATTTCTCCACTAGGAGAACAAAAAAAAAAAAAACAAAAAAAAAAAAAAAAAACACCTCCACAATGACGTATTGGTAGCAAAGAACGCATTAAGAGAAGTCAAGAAATTTCAAAAAAAATAATAAAAAATTTGCCTCTAGATAGAGAGGAGAGAGCTAGAGAGCTCTCTCCTCTCTGAACCCCACCAGGCCACCCCCCTCCCCCAACTCTCTCTATATATAGAATGACAAACAATGAAATATTGAAAACATAGGTTTGTTAGGGTTAATATAAACATATTTATAGACTAATTATCCCCCTTCCCCCCTCTCCCTTCGCTTTCTCTTTCTCTCTAGAAGGACAAACAACGAATGATCGTAGTGATACATTTGTTTGGCTTTATATAAATATATTTATAGATTAATTATTTAAAGTTTTCTTTGTCAAATTAGCATTGGTACTTAGAATTTTAGGTGCACTCATATATCTAATTGTGTCGAATATTGTTAATAGTACCTTGTAAACAAAAAAAAAAAAAAAAAAAAAAAAAAAAAAAAAAGGAAAAATTGTCCTTTATATATATGATTGTATTTGATACTTACGATACACTGAAACTTCAGAAGATTAGTGTTTACTTATATATTTTGAACACTTTTTGTCACGCCCCACTTCTAGGACATGACCCGACCATATCGCTACATGAAAACCTGTAACAATACGAAGCCTAGCCATACATACCTCTCGTAACCTTCATAACAACACTTGAATACATAATAATTCCTCACTTTTATGGCAAATATAAACAACTAGTTCTTCCAAAAAACTCACCAAATCACCACTATTAATTATTTACAATCAAGACTAGCATGAAAAAACGCAACAAGCACCAAAACCAAGCACAATGGTTTACCAAAATACAAAGGGCGAACGGGAATATCCAAAACAAACAAAAATCTGTGATAAGCTCCAATAATAGGACTAGGTCTCCTAGTTTCAAAAGTCGCCTTCGAGACCCCACCACTTGTGGTCGTGGTATTCACATGTCCTTAACTACTCTAAAACATGATGAAAATACAAATAATGAGCTAATGCCCAGTGAGTGGTACTCCTCTCAACCCCGAATCAAGTAACCCCAATATAAAACAAGAAGCTTTAGAGTAATAACTAGATGCAAAACTCGATCTTTAAACTATATCGAAGTTATAATATACTTCCATCATACTATACACAAGTTCACAAAACAAGAAACTTTAGCTACATGGGAATCAACAATATTTCATAATACAACACTTTTAAAAGCACAAATCATTCCTTAACATATGACTCATTGGAAACCTACAACCACCATTATCGGCATAATGGTCCAAAAAGACATGACGACTCGGAATGAGTCAGGCTCGACGATTCAGAATGAGCCGGATAGAATGTTCCAACAAAGAATTCAAAAGATTCGACGATTCAGAATGAGTCAAGCTCGACGATTCAGAATGAGCAATTAGAAACGTTCCAAGCCGAACATAACCAACGACAAAATGTAGGTTGCCTCATGAGTTTAGCCAAACATTAAAAAAAATTCTCAAAGAGTCCATTGTAGCAAAAATCATTTCTTTAAAATCACATAACAAAGTTCATATTTCCAAAATAGTATATATATATATATATATATATATATATATATATATATATATATATATATATATATATAATTTTAACCAAATAGGGTCCCAAGCCCTTACTTTCTTAAAATTGAGTTGTACCGAACTTACAATAATTTATAATGATACTCTCAATACATAAGTTTTTCAAATTACAAACTATTCTCTCAAAATAGCATAAAAATACATAACTTATTGCACCGAGTTTTTCAAGTCACATATTTTCCTCAAGATACATAATATTTCCAATTATAGATCATAGGTTTATCAAACTAAAAAATATGCAATGTATAAACCCTTCCCAAATTAATAATTTTCTTAGTACATAAATCTTTTCCAAAATAATTTCTAAGGGGTTGGAGTAGCTTAAGGCTGTGTTTGGAAACCCGGAAAATGATTTCTGGAAATCATTTTCCGAGTTTTTGGTGTTTGGCTACACCTGGAAAATCCAGTCAACGGAAAACATTTTCCGTCGACTGGGGAAAATAAGCTCAATTTGGCGGAAAATGACTTCCGCCAAATTTGGGCGGATTAAAATATTTAATTATACCATTCTACTCATTTTCCAGAAAATGAACCAAACACACCAAAACAGTTTTCCAAATGCAACCAAACACTGGAAAAGGAAAATGTTTTTCGGAAAATGACTCATTTTCTTCCATTTTCCAGAAGTCATTTTCCTGCTTTCCAAACGGACCCTAACGGGAAAATGAAACAAACACACAGTATGTTAGCATAACATCGAAACCACGGCCTACCACCTGTACAGTAGCCACAAACCATTCTATCGTCTCTACACATAGTGAGAATTTTAGTCAAAAATTTAGCTTAACAACCATTCCGAAAACATGTACAGTTCCAACAAACCTAAACACAATTTCAGTCCAGACTTCAGCTTAGCATTTCAGACCCAAAACATATCATAGTCGAAAATATTTTAACTCATACTAACCCTAAAATGGGTATTCAAAGTAGTGGAGATTATTCCATAATAAGTTATGGGTTTTGTAAAATAAGGAGAGAAGAGTTAATCACTTACCTAAAACATCCAAATTTTAGCTATTTAGCTCACCCAAATCCTCCTTGTCAAAAATCCCTAATATTTTCAAACATAAATCTTAGGGCTCCAATAATAAACTCAACTAAAAAACAGTGAAATATAGAGGTTATACTCACCTAAAATACTCCAATAACTTTGAGATCTAAGCTTGAAGAAGATGGAGATCAAAGCTTCAAGGTTTTTCCTTCCCCTATCTCTCTAGCCAATCCTCTCGTTTTTTTTTTTGTCCTTTGAAATGATATCTTTCTCCAAAAGCCAACGTGGTTCCTTATCAATCGTTATACCCTGCACCACGGCACGCGTAGCACTGTGCGTCTCGCGCCTCCCAAAACGATGTCGTTTTGGTAAGTTATGTAGGAAATTGACGCGATTATGTGTATTTGTTTATAAATTGTGTGTATTTGTTTATACAATTCTGTGTATTTGTTTATACAATTATGTACATTTTTTTTACAATCATGTACATCTTTTTTATACAATTATGTACATCCGAAACAGGAAATTTTTGTGTATTATGTTAAGAGTTGATGTTTATTATTATGTTAAAAGTTTATGTATATTATGTATTATGTTAGATTATATGTATTATCTTTTTTAAAAAAGTATGTGTATTTTGTTATACAATTATGTACATTCATTTATACAATTATGTGTATTCTAGTATAAAATTATGTACATTTTTGAACATAAGATTTTTTTTTACAGAAAATTAACCGCGAACACAGGGTAGCGAAATTTCAGAAAAAAAAAAAAAAAAAAAAAAAAAAAACTGAAACGACGTCGTTTTGCATCAGGGCGCACAATGCAATGTGCACCCTGGTGTAGGATATAAATTGCCGTTCCTTATCCTTTAAGTGTGAAGAAGGTTAATTTGGTAATTTTATCCAATATCAAAATAAGAAGCTTTGACACTTAATAAAACATAAGTATAATTGCATTTATAAGAAAGTGGGTATTACAATCTCCCCACCTTAAATTAAGTTTCGTCCTCGAAACTTACTTACCTTCAAACTTGAAGAGTTCAGGATATCTATCCTTCATATCATCTTCCTTTTCCCATGTTGTTTCTCTTGGGGTATGATGTGACCATTGCACTTTAACAAATGGGATTACTTGGGACCTCGACACTTGTTCCTTTCGATGAATGATGCGAAGAGGTACTTCTTCATAAGTTAAGTCATCCCTAACTTGAAGTGGTTGATACTCCACCACATGACTCAGATCTGCAATGTACCTCCGTAGCATTGATACTTGGAATACATTGTGAACTCCAGCTAATTGTGGTGGTAGTTCTAGCTCATAAGCCAAACTACCAACTCTACTCAGAATCTCAAACGGTCTAATGTAATGTGGACTTAATTTCGCTTTCTCTCCAAACCATATTACTCCTCGAGTTGGTGAAACCTTTAAATACACCAAATCCCTAACTTTGAATTCCAATTCTCTTTTTTTCAAGACAACCCAGCTCTTTTGCCTGTCTTGAGAGGCTTCAATTCTTTTCTTAATTAATTTAATCTTCTCAACTATGAGTTGTACAAGTTCTAGTCCTAAGATCTTTCTTTCTCCAACTTCATCCCAATATAAAGGAGATCTACACTTCCTTCCATATAAAGCTTCAAATGGTGCAATTCCTATACTTGATTGGTAGCTATTGTTATATGCAAACTCAATCAAAGTTAAGTATTTACTCCAACTACCCTTGAAATCCAAAACACAAGCTCGAAACATATCCTCCATGGTCTGAATTGTCCTCTCAGTTTGCCCCTCTGTTTGTGGATAAAATGCAGTGCTTAATCTTAATTCAGTCCCCATGACTCCTTGTAATCTTCACCAAAACTTTGACACAAATCTAGAGTCCCGGTCAGATACTATACTAACAGGTACACCATGTAGCCTTACAATTTCATTCACATACAACTCAGCTAGGTCATTCAATGCAGTTGTCTTCTTAATAGGTAAAAAATGTGCAACCTTAGTAAGTCGATCCACAATAACCCAAATGGTATTTTTCCCATGCTGACTGTTCGGTAATCCACTCACAAAATCCATAGATATATGTTCCAACTTCCACTGAGTATCTCTAGGGGTTTGAATAATCATGCAGGTCTTTGGTGTTCAGCTTTGACTTGTTGACATACCATGAATCTAGCCACAAAGTCAGCAATATCCCGCTTCATACCACTCCACCAGAAATTATTTTTCATATCTCTATACATTTTGGTAGCACCTAAATGTATTGAGAAGTGGGACTGATGAGCCTCCTTTAAAATATCCTTCCTTATCTCAACATCATTTGGAATGCATAGTCGGGACTTGAAATATAGGGATCCCTCATCGTGAATACCAAACTCTCTTAGGTCACCCGCTTGAACTATTTCCCGAATCTTAATGAGCTTAGGATCTAGAACTTGGGCCGCTTTGATGCGATTTAATAATACCGGTTTTGCAGTCATAGTTGCCAAAATTCCTCCTTGCTTATCTTGCGAAATAACCTCAACTTCCAAATCTTGCAAGTCTTTCAACAATTGGGTTTGAGCGGTTACCATTGTCACATTAACCGTGGAGGACTTACGACTTAAAGCGTCATCTACCACGTTAGCCTTACCTAGATGATAGTTAATAGAGATATCGTAATCTTTGATTAGCTCCAACCATCGCCGTTTTCTCATGTTTAATTCCTTTTAGGTAAAGAGGAACTTCAAACTCTTGTGGTCCGCCGTGAATATTTGACAAGATTCTCCATATAGGTAGTGCCTCCAAATTTTTAAAGCAAATACCACAATTGCTAGTTCTAAGTCCTGAGTGGGGTAATTAACTTCATGGGGCTTCAATTGTCGGGAGGCATAGGCTACCACCTTATCATTTTGCATCAACGCACATCCTAATCCTCTTCTTGATGCATCATAATAAATTACAAATCCTCCTTCCCCAGATGGTAGGGTTAAGATAGGTGCACTAACCAATCTTTCCTTTAATTCCTGAAAGCTCTTCTCACACTCCTCATCCCAATCAAACTTAATACCCTGCTGAGTTAACCGAGTCAATAAAATAGCTATTAATGAGAAGTCTTTCACAAATCTCCTGAATTAACCTGCTAAACCCAAAAAACTCCTTATTTCTGTGACATTAGTGGGTCTCGGCCATTGCGTTATCGCTTCAACTTTACCCGAGTTCATAGAAATCACATGACCAAGAAAAGATACCTCCTTAAGACAAAATTCACATTTACTTACTTTGGCATGCAATTCATTTTCCTTCAAGGTATGCAAGATGATTCTCAGATGTTGAGCATGCTCTTCCTTACTCTTTGAATATACCAAATGTCATCAATAATACCACAACAAATTTGTCCAGAAATGGCTTGAGGAGCCTATTCATTAAATCCATAAAGAAAGCAAGAGCATTAGTTAAACCGAACGACATCACAAAAAATTCATAATGGCCATACCAGGTCCTAAAAGCAGTCTTGGGTACATCACTAGCTTTAACCTTCAATTGATGGTACCCTGATCTCAAATCAATTTTTGAGAAGTATTTAGCACCTTGAAACTGGTCAAATAAATCATCTATGCGAGGTAGAGGATACTTGTTCTTCATAGTAACTTTATTCAATTCCTGATAGTCAATACACAATCGCAAGCTACCATCTTTTTTCTTCACAAATAACAGTGGTGAACCCCAAGGGGATACACTAGGTCTAATAAATCCCATATCAAGCAACTCTTGCAATTGCACCTTTAACTCACGTAGCTCAGATAGTTCCATGTGGTAAGGGGCCTTTGTTATTGGAGTGGTTCCGTGAACAACCTCTATTTCAAACTCAATTTCTGTATCTAGAGGTAATCTAGGTAAATGCTCTGGGAACACATCCGGAAATTCCTTAACAACTGGGATATCATCTAACTTAACTTCTTTATGGTGGGTATCCATTATATAAGCCAAAAAACCGATATAGCCTTTTCTCAATTATTTCTTAGCCTTCAATGCTGGAATTACTTTTAGTGGCACCCTCGAAACCAACATCCCACTCCTAGGAAAGTGTTCCTAAGTAAAAATAGGTTGCCCAGGAATTTGAAATACCACCTTCCTACGAGCACAATCAATGAAGGCCAGGCATAGTTTTTGGATAGCCAATCATTCCTAATATCACATCAAAATCCTGCATATCTAGTCGAATTAAATCAATTGACACCTCGCTCCCATTAAGTTGTAGATGACAATCTTGAAACCAAGTGTCTGTCACCACAATCTTCCCCATCGGGGTATTAACATATAAAGGTTCACTCAACTTCTTAGCTTGCAAATTTAAGCTCTTTGCAAACTTCTCAGAAATAAAACAATGCGAAGAACCAGAATCACACAACACATAAGCATCCACAGTGTTTAGGGGAATAATACCTGCAACCACATTAGCCAACTCATGAAACTTGTGAGCATACTCCAACACAGTGATACTTCCTTACTTTAAATCTAGAAACTCATTTTCCTTGATTGTCTTCAAACTGTCAGGGAAGAAATTGTCAAAGAAAATCCTTTTTGAAATCTTGCCAATTAACACCATCAGGGTGGGCATCCCTTTCTACCTCCCACCAATGCTCAACATTCCCTTGCAATAAAGGGATATCTACTACTACCTTGACGTCGTTAGGGTATTGCATTGCATCAAATAATTTTTCCAATTCCTTAATCCATCTCTTTGCTGATGTGGGATATGGGCCACCACTAAAGGTAGGGGGGTTCACTTGCCTAAACCTTTAGAAATATGAAGACTGGGTAGTGACATCTTGTTGTCCTTGATGTTGTCGAATTATATTAGCTACAATTATACTGATCCCAATGATATCTGCTTGTGTTGCTAATGGTGGTGTATTTGGCAAGGTAGTTGGGGGAGCCGTAGGTGTTGTACTAAGAGGGGCAGTAGCTCCAGGATTCACTCCAAGAACTGGGGGACTCCTTGATGGCCCTACATCCACAGGTATGTTCCGAATAGGCAACACATTTGTCGACGGCCTACCTCGATGAGTTCGACCACGTGTACGAACACCCCTCCTAATCATAGTAAAACAACAATCCCTAAATTCACAACAGAGAGAAAGTATGACAAAATTTGAAAAAATGTTTAGGGATCCACATCCAAAACTTGCTCAAAGCCTAAACTTATCAGCCACTAGGTTAAAGCCTAATCTTGCAAAAATTCAAACTTAAGTTCTTGACCAACTAAAGATTTAAACGTAGGCTCTGATACCAACTCTGTCACGCCCCACTTCTAGGGCATGCCTCGGTCATATCGCTACATGAAAACCTGTAACAATACGAAGCCTAGCCATACATACCTCTCGGAACCTTCATAAGAACACTTGAATACATACTAATTCCTCACTTTTATGGAAAATATAAACAACTAGTTCTTCCCTAAAAACTCACCAAATCACCCCTATTAAATATTTACAATCAAGACTAGCATGACAAAATGCATTACAAGCACCAAATCCAAGCACAATGGTTTACCAAAATACAAAGGGTGAACGGGAATATCCAAAAGAAACAAAAATCTGTGATAAGCTCCAATAGTAGGACTAAGGCTCCTAGTTTCACATGTCCTTAACTACTCTGGAATATGAGGAAACCCAGTAAATGGTACTCCTCTCAACCCTGGATCAAATAACCCCAATATAAAACAAAAAGCGTTAGAGTAATAACTAGATGCAAAACTCGATCTTTAAACTATATCGGAGTCATAACATACTTCCATCGTACTATACACAAGTTCACAAAACAAGAAACTTTAGCTACATGGGCATCAAGAATATTTCATAATACAACACTTTCAAAAGCACAAATCATTCCCCAACATATGACTCATTGACAACCTACAACCACCATTATTGGCATAATGGTCCAAAAAGATTCGACGATTCGAAATGAGTCAGGCTCGACGATTCAGTATGAGCCGAATGGATCGGAACGTTCCAACAAAGAATTCAAAAGACTCGACGATTTGGAATGGGTCAAGCTCGACGATTCGGAATGAGCAATTAGGAACGTTCCAAGCCGAACATAACCAACAACAAAATGTAGGTTGCTTCATGAGTTTGGCCAAACGTTCAAAATAATTCTTATAATCAAATAGCCCATTGTAGCAAAAATTATTTCCTTAAAATCACATAACAAAGTTCATATTTCCAAAATAGTATATATATATATATATATATATATATATATATATATATATATATATATATATATATATATATATATATATATATATATATATATATATATATATATATATATATATATATATATATATATATATATATATATATATATATATATATATATATATATGGATGCACTCAGGTGCGAATAAGTTCCCAGGAAGGAATATGCGAACGAATCAGCGTGCGACACGTGTCCAGATCTAATAACTTAAAAAAAATACGGTGGCATTTTCGTAAATAATTGAACATCGATGTGCAAGTAAAATCACTTACAAGTGCACCTAGTTTCACCTATAAGTGCATGTAATTTTGCCTTGTTAGCATTCACTTTCCGCAAATATTTATGCACTTGGGTGTGCTTATAACTATAGGTGCAACTATTTATAACTATAGGTGCAACTACTTATAACTATGGTGCACCTACTTTCACCTATAAGTGCATGTACTTTGCCTTGTTAACATTCATTGATCTGAGTTCAGCGGGTAGTAATACCCCTGAAAACCACTCGCAAACATTTATACACCTAGGTGCAACTACTTATAACTATGCGTGCAACTACTTAGAACTATATGTGCAACTAAGTATTGATGCTCAGTGTAAATTTTTACTTGCACCTATAATACATTTTACATGAACTTGTAATACATTTTACTTGCACTTCAATGTTCAATTATTTACGAAAATGCCACCGAGTTTTTTTTTTAAAATCAGTGTTTCTCATCCATTAGATCTGAACACGTGGACGGACAAAATTCATTCCTATTTCGCGCCTGAGTGCGATTATATATATATATATATATATATATATATATATATATATATATATATATATATATATATATATATATATATATATATATATATATATATATATATATATATATATATAGGATTATTTTCAAATACAAACACCCCTTAAAATACAAACCCCCTTAAAATACAAACTGTGTGCATTTAAGTATGTTAATGTGTGCACGAGCTTTGATGGACGGTTGTGATTTTTTCCTCCTATGCGCTGTGTGCATGTAAGTATGTTAATGTGTGCACGAGCTTTGATGGATGGTTGTGATTTTTTTCTCATACGCGCTGTGTGCTTGTAAGTATGTTAATTTGTGCATGAGCTAATCCCATAAATTGTTGACAGTGCTCCTTGTGTGCGTGTAAGTATGTTAATGTGTGCACGAGCTCAAGTTTGTTTTTTAAGAGGGAATTGTATTTTAAGGGGGTTTGTATTTGAAATTTTGAATGCAACCCTATATATATATATATATATATATATATATATATATATATATATATATATATATATATATATATATATATATATATATATATATATATATATATATATATATATATATATATATACATATATGAGATCAAAAAGGCTTGATTCAAGCCCGAGCTCGTGTGCGCCGGCACGAATGTCGTCCGGACAATTGCACCTTATTACCCATCATAAACCAGACGATATAGATATAGAACAGGGTAAGAAAAACATTAGTACCGGGTATAAATACAGTAGTACAGATTCATAATTTCTGTTTTGGTTTTTCATAATTTCTAAACTATATAGTTTTCAAATCATGAGCATATAGTTTTGTGATTTGTGAATACAGAGTTCAACAATTGGGAATATGAACATCGAAAATTATGAACATAGAGTTCTGTAATTGTGAATATGGAGTTCAATCATTATGAATATAAATTTCAAAAATTATGAATATATAGTTCGGTAATTATGAACATAAAACATTGTGCACCATGCATGGTGCACACGATTGTACAGCATAATTTGCCCTTTATTACAAAGGTCGCGGCAAAAGAAATGAGATATAGCTAACTATACGACATTAACTACTCTTTCATATCCATTCTCCACGTGTCCCATGCATGCCGGAAGGGTCGATTACCAACATATATCTAACCTTGTTAGTAATGCACTAGCCGGAAGGGTCGATTACCAACCCTGGCCCCTATCATACCGCCCTAAACCCCTCCACACCATACCGCACCATTCTGAACACCACACCGCACCGCACAGTGTCGTTCTATGTCATGTAATTTAATGAATTAGAAATTGTAATTTAATGAATTGAAAATAAAACTTTACTGAATTGACATTGAAATTTTGGTGAATAATTTTATATTTAAATATGAACGAAAATAGAACTATTAAATTAACTTTTGAATTGTATTCATTCTTTGTTAAATTTTTATGCATTATATTTGGACAAAAAAAATTAATTACATTTTTATTTTTGTTCTAGATCTTCTAAACATCGTAACAAAAACAAAAACTTAATTACATTCGTAACAAAAACAATGAAGGTCCAAATTATAGGTAAAAGATAAGGTGTAACACTTTAGTAAATAAGAGTTGGTGTGGCTTGGTGGGTTTAGCTTTGTTCGTTATGTTAGAAGTTTTAGGTTCTATCTTTCTTGGTGGCATCTTTAACTTATATTCCAAACTCGTTATATCCTAGATTGCGCTTGAGTAACTAAGTATTGGTATGATTTGGTGGGTTTAGCTTAGTTTGTTATGTTAGAAGTCTTGGGTTTTATTCTTACTAGGGGCATCTTTAACTTGTTTTATAAAATTGTTGTCTTGTTTTTCACATAAGAGTTTGTGTTGCTTAGTTAGTTGAACCTTATTTGCTATGTTGGAAGTTATAGGTTTGACTCTTAGCTTGTTGTTAACATCCTTGTTTTTATTTTATACAACTGTTGTCTTTTATAAAATAATGATGCGCAAAGACAACAGTTTTTTATAACCGTTGTCTTTGTAGTGTTGTGTATTCAAATACACTTAAAGACAACATATCAAAGACAACGGTTAAACAAATAAAGAACGCGCAACGACAACGGTATAAACCGTTGTCGTTGTAGTGTTGTGTATTCAAGTGCTATTAAAGACAACACATAAATGACAACAGTTAAATAAAACCGTTGTCTTTTAAAAAATAATAATGCGCAAAGACAACGGTTTTAAAAAACCGTTGTCTTTGTAGTATTGTGTATTCTAGTGCGCATAAAGACAACACACCAAAGACAATGGTTAAATAAAACCGTTGTCTTTTTTTTTTTTTTTTTTTTTTTTTTTTTTTTTTTTTTTAAGAGCGCACAAACACAACGATTTTAAACAACCGTTGTCTTTCTAGTGTTGTGTATTCCAGTGCGCTTAAGGACAACACACTAATGACAACGGTTAAAAAAACCGTTGTCTTTTTTTTTTTTTTTTTTTTTTTTAAATGCACATAGACAACGGTTTTATGGTGTTGTCTTTTCACAAAATGCACAAAGACAACACACTTATAACAACGGTTAAGTAAAAACCGTTGTCTTTGACAAAAGTGTTGCATAAAAAACAACGGTTTTGGACCAAACTGTTGTCTTTTATACAAAAGACAACACTTTTCTTAAAAACTGTTGTCTTTCTAGTGTTGTCTATGTGCATTTTTCTTGTAGTGTTAGCATTTCAGAACCAAAACATATCATAGTCCAAAATATTTTAACTCATACTAACCCTAAAATGGGTATTCAAAGTAGTGGAGATTATTCCATAATAAGTTATGGGTTTTGCAAAATAAGGAGAGAAGAGTTAATCACTTACCTAAAACATCCAAATCTTAGCTATTTAGCTCACCCAAATACTCACTGTAAAAAATTCCTAATATTTTCAAACATAAATCTTAGGGCTCCAATGATAAACTAAAAAAAAAGAGTGAAATCTAGAGCTTAAACTCACCTTGAGTACTCCAATAGCTTTGAGATCTAAGCTTGAAGAAGATGGAGATCAAAGCTTCAAGGTTTTTCCTCCCCCTATCTCTCTAGCCAATCCCCTCGTTTGTTTTTTTTTTTTCTTTGAAATGATATCTTTCTCCAACAGCCAAAGTGGTTCCTTATCCTTTAAGTGTGAAGAAAGGTAATTTGGTAATTTTATCCAATATCAAAATAAGAAACTTTGACTTGTTGACTTCACTTAATAAAACACGAGTATAATTGCATTTATAAGAAAGTGGGTATTACACTTTTAATCAACAAAACTCGTATGAAAATGTTTTCATGCTATTTTCTTAATTAACTTAATTAATAAAAGGTTTTCATAAATTTCTATGTCATTTCCTAATTAATTAAAATTTTAGAAACACTTTTCAATTTTAATTTTTTTTAGAAATGGGTTTAAAACAATAAATTTGAAAAACTAGATTTGAACATATTTTATGTTATTTCGAATTATGTTGAGATGATGATTGCTTTTCAATTCCCTTGTGTTTTCAGTCTTCAGTGTCTCTTCGATTAAGAAAAATTTGATACGCATGAACAATGACACATACTGTCATATCAACTTCCAATGACACTAGGACACAATTCTTTTTTCGCACAAATATTTTCTCTCGGACACTTTTGTTTGAAATAGACTTCAACATTCTTATGCGTCCTTTGTCTTCATCATCTCTCTGATTAAGAAGAATTTGGTAGCCATAAACATTGACACATAATACTTTTATACCAACTTCCAATAATGCTTAGAAACTATTTTTTTTTTTTTCTTTTTGCACAAATATTTTCTCTGAAACGCTTGTCTCAAATAGATTTCAACTTTCCTATGTGTTTAATAAACACATTTTTGGAAGAAAAAAATGTTGATGACCACCACACAAACTATTTCTTTGATATTGCTCATACTTATGTGATGTTAATATATGCCTACTTTACATATTTCCATTATGAATTCAGGTTTGAAGAATTAAAATTGTTGTCGTTCATTATTCTCTCTCCAATAACGTGGTATACTTAATAATTTAAAATTTTAAAGTTTGAGCTTTGATAAAGTATAAAGAACATTTAATTAAGATAGACAATATCAAAATGGGAGAAACTAAGAAAGGAATACAAATGGAAGAAGAATGGTTTACTATGAAATGATCCATTGTTGGCCTACATGTGAGTTTATGGATTCAATTGCATTTAGGGTACTCCATTATTATTGTTGAATAGCTTTAATTTTATATAAGCATTACATCAACATAAACAAGCTAAAATATTCCTACAATCAAGGAGAGCCTTTGCATGTGCTACACTTGTGAATAAATGCCATAAAACTAGGACAAAAGCCGACTAATTTATTCAACACAACTTTCTTATGCATCTTTTGTCTTCATCGTCTCTCCGATTAAGAAGAATTTGATAGCCATAAACAATGACACATAATACTTTTATACCAACTTCCAATAACACTTAGAAACTACTTTTTTTCTTTTTGCACAAATATTTTCTCTCAAATAGATTTCAACTTTCCTATGTGTTTAATAAAGACATTTTTGGAAGAAAAAAATGTTGATGACCACCACACAAACTATTTGTTTGATATTGCTCATACTTATGTGATGTTAATGCCTACTTTACATATTTCCATTATGAATTCAGGTTTGAAGAATTAAAATTGTTGTCGTTCATTCTTCTCTCTCCAATAGTGTGGTATACTTAATATATTTAAAATTTTAAAGTTTGAGCTTTTATAAAGTATAAAGAACATGAAATTAAGATAGACAATATCAAAATGGTAAAAACTAAAAAAGGAATACAAATGGAAGAAGAATGGTTTACTATCAAAATATATCAGTCACTTCTATAATTTTTATCCATGAAAGCATACATTGCAGATAATAGGTTTGTTAACTATAAAATGGTGGATTAATAATAAATTTTTAAATAGAATTAAAAGCACAATACAATTAAATGGACAGAAAAGGGCCCAACAACTTTTAAATCCAACAAAAACACCAAAATAAAAAAATAAAATTCTACTAAAACAGAAAACTAGGCCCACTTCTTCACAAATCCTAGCTTCTCCCTTAAGAGTTTGCAACACCTTTGCTTGGCTGCCTCGGTAACTTCAATGGACTTCTAAAGTTTGTAATCATCACCATTGTTTCATATGTCAACCACTATTGGTGTAGAACTCCTCCATAGCCCCCTAAATTCACTTTTGAGTCCTCTTAACCACATACAAGAACTTGTAGATTCATCGCCAACAAAATGTTATCCAACCATCAAAACACCATTACTCCATAAATCTCCCATCTAATACTTATCCCTCACCAACTCCAACCATTACCATTGCCACAAAACTACTTTCGGACCACATAAGCAACATTCCTGTTCTCCACTAGGAGAAAAAAGATAAGAAATAGTTTATCCCCTCCCCAAAACCCTCTTGGTAACCAAGTACACAGAGATAAAAAAGAAATTCCAAAAAAAGGGCCTCTTGAGAGTGAGGAGAAAACTAGCTTAGTCTCTAAAGTTTATAATCATCACCGGTTTCTTCATGTGCCATCCACTGTTGCTATAAAACTCCTCCACAACTCCCAAAATTCACTTTTGAAACCCTTTAACAACATACAAAAACTAGTAGATCCATCACCAAGGGCTTGTCCAACCTTCAAAACACCATTACTCCTTACGTCTTCCACCTAATACGCATCCATCACAAACTCGCACTATTATCATTTCCACAAAACAAATTTCGGACCAAAAAGGCAACATTCCATTTCTCCTCTAGGAGAAAAAAAAAAAAAGATAAGAAAGAGGTTCCGCCCTTCCCAAAACCCTCATGTGTCAGCAATTATTGGTTTAAACCTCTTCTACGACTCCCTAAAATCTCTTTTGAAACCCCTTAACCACATACAAAAACTCATAGATCCATCGGCAACAAAACCTTTTCCAACCTTCAAAACCCCATTACTCCTTAGATCGATTTCCCACCTAACACTCGCCCGTCACCAACTCCCATCATCACCATTACCACAAAACTACTTTTGAACTAAAAAGGAAACATTCCCCTTTTCCACTAGGAAGAAAAAAGAAGAAGGAAGAATTGTCACCCTCCCCAAAGGCCTTTCGATAGCAAAGAACACACTGATAGAAGCCAAGAAATTCCGAATTCACATTTAAAACCCCTTAACCACCTATAAGAACTTGTAGATCCATCACCAACAAAGGCTTAACCTTCAAAACACCATTACTTCTTAGGTCTTCCACCTAATACTTGTGCATCACCAACTCTAACCATTACCATTGCAACACAAACTACTTCCGTGCCAAAAAGGCAACACTCGCCTACTCCACTAGGAGGAAATAAAAACCTCGCCAAATATTTTGAAGGTTAGACAAGCCTTTATTGGTGATGGATCTACCCCCTCCCCCTCTCTTGGTAGCAAAGGATACATTGAGAGGGGAGAGAGAGAGCTCTCTCCCCTCCCACGTACCCAGGCCACCCCCCTCCCCCTCTCTTTTTCTCTCTCTCTCTAGATGGACAAGTAATGAAAGATTGAAAGGATACATTTGTTTGGTTTAATATAAACATATTTATAGATTAATTATTCCCTCCCTCTCCCCACCTTCCACTCTCTATCTCTCTCTATAAGGAAAAAAATACAACAGAATATTGAGTAATGATACATTTGTTTGACTTAATATAAACATATTTATATCTTAAATATATTACTTATTTCGGATTTTATTTCCAAATTAGCATTGGTACTGATAATATTGAGTACAATCATATATCTTTTTATTTAGTACTATTAACTCTGTTACTGTTGGAAAAAATAACATAAAATGACATTTTAAGTGGTTATATTGTGGTACAATTATTAGTGGGATCTACTTTCGATTTGGGTTGTGTCAAAGTGGCTTCGAGTTCTTCGTAGTGAGACGAAGAGATTGATATATTGTACGCTCAAAATGGATAATGGGTGAATGAGATATTGATTCTCAAAGTAGACCCATTTGAGTTGGAAAAAGAAGGGAAAAAGTGAAGCTTTTGTACCACATTGGTTTGGGAAGTGGATTTGCACAACTATTTATAGAAGACCTCTTTTAAGGCTTATTAAATTGTATAGCTTAGATGTTCTCTCTTGTGTGCAGGGGGTATGAAAAAGGCGTTGATAGCTCTATGCTATATAATTTAGTTGGTTGGGTTTGGTTTATTTTTATATTAGTTAGTGGCCGACGATGTTTTAGGTGTATCAACAATTCTGGAATTGTCTATTAATTCCAATTTTAAATTTGAATTTAATCTTAGTTAGTGGCTCCTGTTTTAGGTGTTACAAAGATTGAAATAATATCAGTTTTAAAGGCCAAATTGAATGATATTCATTCCTAAATCCATATACAAGAAGAGGTGGAGGCAGCAGAATTTTTGCACAACTGAATATTTTATTGTTTCAGCTCCAAAACACTCTGCTTCAACTCCTTTCTTTAGCCTATTGTGTTCTAAACATTGCTCTTGATCACCGGGTTCATTGTTTGGGTGCTCAAACATTGAATCGTAGCACGTTTTATCCGGGGAAACCTAGCCTACGACGCTCCTAGCATTTGTTGGAGGTAGCAAATAAGGTTTTAAGGAAAGAGTGATTCGCTTGACTCGTGCTAACAACCTACACCAAACACAAGCTATATCTCTTCACCCTTTCCTTCACGTTTCTTCCATAAAATAATAATCTTTTCGTAGGATTATTATTTGGATTTTACCTATGCATGAACATCTCCAATATAATATTGCATTGATATACTTTGAAATTCTTATTTAAAACACTATAAATAAATATTGAATTTATTTATTTAAATCGGTAATTTAAAGTATATAAATGCAAGATAATATAAGAGAGATTGATTATATTGTCACTAAAATAAATGGTTGCAACTTTGTAATAACGCTAGTCTAAATACTTAGTCTAAAAATGATAGTCAAAATAAATACTACTTTTGGTTTAAATTTCTCTAATTCTTCTTAATTCTCTTTTGGGTAGCATTGTCATTGTCGTCATCTTCAGTACATGTCCTCTTTTATATTATTATTATTGGTAGTGTGTCATGTGCAATTGAGTAATTGGTGGTAGCATAGATGGATTCATCGTGCAATGAGATTATGGTGTAGGAAGCTTAAGATTTGCCTTGTTGTGTAGATGATGGAATCTTAGTTGTACTATTAACTCTTTATCATACAATCACCTTTTGATATTTGGTAGTGGTAGTTTTTCCCCTACATGTTTCATGCGCTGTGAGATGTGTGTCGTAGATAATCATGTGAAAGTATTGAAAAAAATATTAATAGTTATTATATTTGTATAAAATACTTGGTAAATAAATATATAGAGCAAAAGACATTTTTGGTCCTAGACTTATAGTGACACGGACAATTTTAATCATTTTTAAAAAAATCAGACAATTTATAGACACACTTATTGTGACGAGGACAATTTTAGTCCTTCGTCTATTATTTTGTTAGTTGACCGTCTAAATGAGGGCCTTTTGTGTCAATTCAGCTTATTATTTTGGTTATGGTTACCGGTGTCCCAGGTCCGCAACGCAGCCGACGGTTCAACGATCCGATACGCAATGTAGAACCCAACCTCGTATGGTACGTCCACAGCAACATCGCCGGATTCGTCTCTAGCCCCTCGCTGGTAATCCATCCGGCGGTTCAACGATCAGGAGACGAGGATGGATCAGGGAGGTATCTCGGTCGTTCACCACTGATTAGAGTCATAATCGGAGGTCAACTGTGGTTTTCGAGAATCTAGGCGATCCTTCGTCAATGGCGACTCTGCCGGCGATTGGGAGACTGCATGGACGATCGGAGGGCTTGGATGGTGCTGGGGAGGCATCGAGGTTGTCCGCAAATGATCGGATTGTGGATCGGAGAGCTTCTACGCTGGCTGATAGTTCGATCGCACCTTCGTCAATGGAGGATTTGCTGGCGTCCCTACCCTTGCATGGTCGATCAGATGGTTTGGATGAGGTTGGGGATTTGCGGAGACCTCTCGTCTCTTGTCGGATTGAAGATCGGGAACCTCTGGGTTCCTCGAATTTTAGCGCACAGCCGGCCACCGTCTCACGGTCGAAGGAGATTGGCAGTGCAGGGGGTGGCGGCGGAGACTGCTGGGGATGATGGTGGTGTGAGCAGATGATTAGAAATGCAAAAAAAAAAAAGTTAAAAAAATGACAGTCACCATCGATTGCATTTGAAATTCATTCTAGAACTTCCAAAGTCTTCTTCTTCTGCTGCCATCATCGCCCAACATACTCGCCTGCTTCACTGTTTATAGCTTGGCGACAGCGTCTGTCCTCACCGTCTACGACTTCGCGATGCGTAGATGGTTGTGGCTCTTCGACTACCAAGCACCGGTGGCCTCTAGCATCTCCAGATCTGAAGAAAAAAAGGGATGATGGTGGCAGTTCCTGATGTTGGTGGTGGCGCCGAGGGGAGGAGAGAAGATTCGACAGCTTTGTGAGAGCTTGATTACCAGATCTATGTCGTCGAAACCATTTCTTCACGATCTGAAAAGCAAACAACGAAGGAGTCGTGTGACCAAGCTGACAAATTGTTGTCGTCGTCAAACGGCCATCTGGTAATGTTGAAAAGACACAATTACCCCCACTCAAACGGGGCATCTAACGGGAATGTTGACGGAACCAAAATTGTCCTTGCGTCACAATAAGAGTGTACATAAATTGTTTGATTTTTTTTTAAAAATGACTAAAATTGTCCATGCCACTATAAGTTTAGGACCAAAAATGTTTTTTACTCTAAATATATATAACATATTTTGTATTATAACTTTGATATTTAATTACAAGATAATATAAAAAGAAAACAATGGACAATGTAGTGAATATAATAAATTAATAAATTTGAAGGTAATTAATCTTTGAATTGTAGAAAATAAAGATAATATAACTAATGAAATTATATCTCTTTTAAGTTTTTTATAATGAATAATTTTTTAAAATAAAGGCATTATAGACATCTTATTCTAAATTAATTAAATGCATATGTATTATTTTTTGTTATAGCTACTAATTTATTTAATTTAATAAGAGTAATAAAGTGGCATACATACTTTTGATCAACAATAATAAAATAATTGTTTTTTTTTTAAGTTATTGATTTATAATCTTTGATTCTTAACTTTGAATGTTATGTATTTAGTTGGACTAATTATTTGACCAAAATTTATGTTAACTTTTATATTATATATATTTTTAATACATTTTAACATATTCGTAATATATGTTTAAAAATTATGTCAACTCTAATTGGGATGGAGTTCGAACCTAAGACCTTTCTTATATAAATTAATGAGTAAGTTAAAAATAATAAATAGTTAACAGAATATTCTGTTACTAAAGTTTATACTAACGGAATTTAAGTTTTTTTGAAAATCTTAAATTCCGTTATACTAACGGAATTTAAGTTATTTAAGGGAAAATAATAATATAATAGAGGGTAAATAAGGAAAATCATTAAAAAAAATACTAAAATCAAAATAATATGAACCATTCATTTTAAGAAACAATACTACCGACATTTTTTTGTTTTGGTTAAGGGTCTAACATTATTGGCTCTTATTAGAATTGTAGATATTGTATGAAATTATTGTGTAATTAAAATGATACTTTAGTATTGTTATAATAAAATTATTGTGCATGAAAAATGAGACTAAAAATATATAGAAATATTTGTCAAATGAAACTGAAGTGTAATTAAAATGATACGATCCCGACATCGTTTTTCTTTATGGTACGTGATGCTATAGCCTACATGGACCATGACCCACAGTAAAATTTGCCTCATTTTTCAGGTCAAAATACCTATGAAGTCAATGTACTATAGTGTTTTGTTCAATTTAGTCCTTGTATTATTATTCTGTTCAATTTAGTTTTTCTACTTTAAAAGCCGTGAAACTAATGACAATAATTAACAGTGTAAATATTACCGTTAACTTAGCTTACGTGCCGTTGATATCATTGATACCACATCATGATATATATTCCAACTCATATATTATTTAATAAATATTTAAAATTAATTATTTTTACCACTAATATATTACATTGATATGTCTAAAATAAATAATTGCAAGCATATTGACATCAAGTGTCCAAATCTCATTAGGAACATGGTTTTAATTATTTATTTTGGACATACTAATTTAATATACGGTGATAAAAGTAATTAATTTTAATATTTATAAAATAACAATATACCAATAAGAATATAAATATCATGATGTAACAATGATGTCAGCACCACATAACTTAAGTTAATGATAATATTAACGTCGTAACTATTGTCCTCAATTGTAGAACTTTTTTAAAGTACAATGACAAAATTAAATTAAATAAAGGTATAAAGACTAAATTGAACAAAACACCATAGTACAAGGACCTCGTAGGTACTTTGACCCCTTTTACGTAATGAATTATTGAGTCATTGTAATTTATTACTCCATGCAGGATACGGAGGTTCTTGGGCTAAGATACAAATTTGAATTTTAAACTTATAAATAATCAATGAATATATAACTTATAACATTATTATAAATTACATAAATGATACAAATTAATTAAAAAATTATGGCATTTATTATTAAAATAGCGAGACTTTGATAGCACAAATAATGTATGAATTGTGGTTGCTATAAATTATAGAATAATTGTCAAATAAATTATTAAATCATAAAAGTCAATGTCAAACGCTATCACATATGAAAAATTGCTACTAAAGATATCAATTTTTGTACATAGTTAGTTGTACGTTGTTGCATCGCGAATCAATAATCTATATAGTCTTAAAATATTGATTGTAAATGACTCAGATAGCCAGGGACGGAGGCAGAGGGGGGGGGGGGGGCAGGGGGGCAGCTGCACCCCCTCACCCCACCCCACCCCACCCCATATATAATATTTGTATATATATATATATATATATATATATATATATATATATATATATATATATATATGTATATATATTATAAGTGTTAATATGTAAATATTAACAATTAAGGAGTTAGAGTAGTTGGTAAAGCATGTGTTTGTTAATAGGAAAGGTTTTGGGTTCAAATCTTTGGGTTAACATATTTTTGAGTTCTTCCCCTATGGCCACTTTTTTAATATGCGTAATTTATAATGTGTTTTCTATTCAAATTATTTTAGCAAATTAATTATGTTTCATATTATGTTATGAATATTTTTATAAAGGTTTTGATGTGTTTTATGTTTCGCACATATCCAACAATATTTACAACTATATTTTTTAAGTAATGATTATATAAAAAAAATCTTAGGTAATTTATTTATTTTTTTTAAAATTATCTCTTTTGTTTTAATGTTTCGCTTTTACTGGAAAAAATTTCTGAATCCGTACTACTTTTTGCCCCCCCCCCCCCCCCCCTCAATCAAATTTCTGGCTCCGTCCTACAGATAGCCATTTACTTGTCAAATTTTGTTTATCCATCTCTAGATTTTAATTTTAATATAATTTAAAATTTTTAGTACATAAGATTTTATACACTGCATCGCACGAGTATCATACTAGTTATGTAATTAAATCGAAAGATGTATTACTAGTAAATTGAAAGATCTATAACTCAAAATTTAATACGGAGTAAGTAATAAGCGAAATATTCATTCTAGACTGCTCTAGGCCGGGAGGATTTACTGAACATGAACCACAAAGACTAGACCGTACCCTTGCTCATTGCGCACAAGGAACCCCCCTCACTTTGAGAGATTCCTCCCACACTACTACTGGTGAGACTTGATCCCTAGTTATTCTTCCAAACTTTCACCTGTATAACCAGTTGAGCAGCCCATGCGGGTATAAGTAAAATATTCATAAATGTACCGTTTGCATTTGTGAAATGGCCAGGGCAAACGTCAATCATATTTAGTAAGAAATATTTTTTGTCTATACAAATAAAAATAAATTCCATTTTTGTTCAGACGCATAAAATATTTCCATTTCTGCATTATTTGTTCCCACCAAAAAAAAAAAAAAAAAAAAATCTATATAAGATGCAAAGCTGTAAGCTGTTAATGGAGTGTGGAGAACCAATGTAAAACCGCCAACCCGAACCCGAGCTACGACCGGAATTCGAACCCTAATCCCCAACCCCCAATCGGCCTCCCGCCGTCCTCATGGCTTTGCCGGCAGAATGAGCGGCAACGCTGCCTCTGCTACTGCCAACAAGAGCAGGAAGTTTCTCGAGCGCAATCGCCGGGCCTTCACTGCTAGGATGTTGGCCGGCCTCCGCCAGTACAGCAATTTCAACCTCCAGCCCCGTGCTGAAATGAATAAAGTCACCGCTGCCCTCGCCCGCGAGGCCGGTTTTACCGTCGAGCCCGATGGCACCACTTATGGATCGGCAGCTTCTTCTAACGTGGTCAGTAGTTCTATTTACTACTACTGCTCCTTATATTTCTGGATTTCTGAATTTGATAGGTTTCTTTATTTATTTATTTATTTGATTTATCATTGGGTTTAGGAAAGAAGAAGATTTTGTATCAAACAAAACATAATTATGAATGCTTTAGTTATTTTTGTGTAGGATTGGAAATGTCTCATACTACTGTATGTCTAGAATTGATAAAAATTCGATCAGGTCATTGACTTGATAATTATAAGTTTGACTCTCGAAGCCGCCATGTCTTCCCGCTGTTATGTCCAAAAGTGTATTATCCTGCATGCATAGTGTACGTGTGCGTTGGTTCTAGCCCCATAGTAGAGTTGCCCATACTCATCGCGTCCTCCACCTGTGCTTCCAATGTCTTGCTTTTCTTCCTCTTCGTATTTCGATCAAGGAGGTCTTGATCCTCCGAGTTTCTGCTCTCCCGAACCGAGCCCATTAATGCTTCTCGCAGTAGTTTATTGGAATCACTATAATTAAAATGATACTTTAATATTGCTATAATGAAATTATTGTGGGTGAAAAAGGAAACTAAAAAATATAGCAATATTTGTCAAATAAAACTGAAGTGTAATTAAAATGATACGTCGTCGTTTTGCTTTATGGTCCATGTCTCAATGATGCTACATGGACCATGGTCCACAGTAAAATTTGCGTCCTTCAGTTGTTATACTATGGACAATGGTCCACCTTACAAGGTGGGTCCTGGTCCTAAAGTGTGTAGTTATAGTATTGGAATTATGAACTTCTAGGATATAAATTGTGTTTTTAAGTTATCAAATTTGTAAATACAATTCATGGTCATTATTAATTGTGATTTTTTAAAAGGTAAATTGTGTATTTTTGAACTTGGGTCCACAGAATAATTTGTCGCTTGGATGTGGGGGGGCAATTTATATCCTACACCACGGCGTACATTGCACTATGCGCCCAGATGCAAAACGACGTCGTTTTATTTATTTTTTTTTTTTTGAAATTTCCCGCCCCAGTGAATGGCAGTAGGCTTTTCTTTAAAAAAAAACCGCTGTTCAAGAATGTACATAATGTTATACTTGAATACACATAATGTTATACATGAATACACATAATGTTATAACAAAATATACATACTCTTTTTAAAAGATAATACACATAATCTAACATAATACATAATAAACATAAACTTTTAACATAATACACATCAACTCTTAACATAATACACACAAATTTTCTGATTCGGATGTACATAATTGTATAAAAACAATGTACATAATTATATAAAAAATACACATAATTGTATGAACCAATACACATAACGTTGTGAACGAATACACATAACGTTGTGAACGAATACACATAATCTCAGCAACTTCCTACCGCGCCTCCCAACACGACCCCAAAACGACGTCGTTTTGGGAGGCGCGCGGCGCACAGTGCTATGTGCGCCGTGGTGTAGGATATAACGATTGATGTGGGGGTTCTTGGGCTGAGAGAATTCACATTTTGTTAAACAAATTTGGGATTTAAACTTATAAATAATCAATGGTTATATGACTTTTGACATTATTATAAATTACGTAAATGATACAAATTAATTTAAAAATTATGGCATTTATTATTATTACTAGAATTTTCTATGCACGATGTGCAAAAATATATGCCTAATATTTATATTTTTAAAAATAACTAACAAATCTTTATTAATTAAAATCTATATGAAATCAAATTTATTTATTATATTAATCCAATATATAATTTCTACAAATATTATTATCATTAAAGAATATAAGAAAATATATGGTGAATGTATGTGTATGGTAAGAATAATGGAAAAGATAACGAAAGTTATAATGGTAGCAATATTTTTGTTCAAAAAATTATATACTTACAACTCTAAAAACACAACATACAAAATAATTAGTAGTACTAAAAACATTAATATAAATTAGAAATATAATTTTGTTTAAGGTTTATTATGTTTTTAGATTAGATTTAGATAGAACAAATAAAATAGTGGTTGCTATAAATTGTGGAATAATTGTCAAATAAATCATTAAATTTTCTGTCCTAATGCAATTAAATTGAAATATTTAAGACTCAAAATTTAATAATATTTGCTTTGATTCTTGAAATTATCCAGGCATTCATGATCTAAAGGAATGAATGCAAGATTATTTTTTATTCACTATGTTCACCTTTCTTTTTCAGTCAATGCTAATATTAACAAGTTTCTTTCTAGCAGAGTGGCATAATTAACAATTTCTGCCAATTAGTGGATCCTGGTGGTGTTAAACAGGAGTTACAGCTATTGAAATCTTTAAACATAGATGTTGTCGTTGTAAATTGTTGGTGGGGGATTGTTGAAGGAAAGGAAGACCAGAAATATAAGTGGTCTGGATACAGAGAATTGTTCGATATCATCCGAGATAAGGGATTGAAATTGCAGGTATGAAATTTATGTTCTGGTACATTCACGCATTTTACTGCTTCTGGTATATCAGCTCATCGTTGGTTCTAATAAATGAGTGAACATTTTTTTTGTTTGTAAGCATTGGACTTTCTCCTTAGACATACATTCCAGAAATTTAGCTCAACTATTTCATCATTTCTAGTTTTGCCAACTTTGTCCCTCTGCCCTGTGGGTTGTCGACCCAAAAATGGAGAAATGATATGCAGAAATTGGCATTTCTCCACTTGGAAGATTTTTTTCTCTAATGATTGTTTATTAATGAACCTTTAATTGAGAAAAAGTATTATTGTGAAGGAAATTTAGAATTGAAAATTTGGGGTGTTACAAATTGTTATCTGAGCAATTCGAACCTTTGGGAGCCTAGGTCATGGAAACATGGATACAAGAAGTAGAAGAACCTAGATTATGAATTTTGAGGAGCTGGAAAAAGGTATTGTATAATTGTTTATGCTAATTTTTGTCTACACCCTATTTTGTTGTAAGTTATTTGTACAAGTGAACATGGATAAAAGGATTCAAGTTGAAAACGAGTTTAGTCTATCAAGAATAGGCATATTGGAAATTTGAATTGATATTTGGGGAAATATGGTTGTATAATTATTTACACTTATTGTATTAAGTTAGTTTTGGATGGTTCGATTGGAAGTTGTATTTTAGCCTTAGCGTTTGGGTATAAGAGAAATACCTGAGTGTGGCGCTAAAACCCAGTTTCTTTTTGGTTAGTAAATGCTTCCGCTATATTATTAATGTACTTTTAATTGAGAAAAAGTATTATTGTGAAGGAAATTTTGAATTGAAAAATTGGGGTGCTACAAGTGGATTGTTTATTAACTATCTTCTTTTCTTCTGAAGGTTGTAATTGCGTTTAATGCTTATGGTGGAAATGATTTCAAAGTGGATATACCTCTCCCTCAGTGGGTTTTGAAGATTGGAAAAGACATCCCAGAAATATTCTTCACTGGTCGTGTAGGAAGATGGAATACTGAATGTCTTTCTTGGGGAATAGATAAGGAGTGTATTTTAGAACATAGAACTGGTCGAGAGGTATCAAAATTTTCATATTCATTTTTGTTTGTTAATTTATTGGGTGATGAGGGAAACTCACAGTCACTACCTGAGAGTGTGCACTGTGTAAACCCTGATCCTAGGTAAATTTTCTTATTCTTGAAAAGAAGGAAGAGTGTTATGAGTGCTCTTTCTTCTTGGTCCCAGGAAGGGCATTCTATTACATTATCCTTCTTCAGGGTTGATTTATAAGTTTGGTGCTTTATGCACCTCATGCATATCCCCTTTTCAATTCATACATCTATTTTATTTTTATGTAAGGAGTATCTAACTATTCTAGAAAGCAAATAGTATTATTCTGCATAATTTTCCTGTTAACTTTGAAATTGGTTGCATTAATCCTCATTTGTAATCCAATTTTTGCAGGGTTGTTATGAATTCATGAGAAGCTTTCGAGCTGAGTTTAATGATTTGTTCACCAAGGGTCTCATTTCTGCTGTGGAAATTGGACTTGGAGCTTTTGGGGAGTCGAAGTACCCTTCTTTTTCTGAAAGAAATGGATGGAGATTTCCTGGTATTGGTTAATTTTAGGTATATATTCGCTCATTACACCAAGGTCTATGAATTCATTTCTATTAATCCTTTTATAGCATCTTGGTATTGGTGAGTTTCAGGTATCTATTCGCTCATTACACCAAGGTCTATGAATTCATTTCTATTAATCCTTATATAGTATCTTCTTACTAATTGTAATTTTGCTATCCACATCAAACATATATTCATTCATTCTATGTGTTTCCAATGCCATGCTTCTCCCTGCTGCCTTGGTGAAATTAGTAATCGACTTCCTTCCCCCTCTTGCAGTGTCATGATAAGTTTCTTCTGTGAAGTCTTAAAGTTGCTGCAAAGAAACGAGGGCAACCTTCCTGGGAAATGGGGCCTGATAATGTTGGTTGTTATAATTCTAGGCCACATGAGACTAGATTTTTCCGTGAACAAGGGAGTAGCTATAGCTGTTCATAACGCCCCCCGGGATTATGGTAGAGAAACGTTTATGAGACTCGTCGAGACATCAAAGTCAAGAAATGATCCCGAATGAACCACTTTACATTCTTTGTACTCGAACGGCCATGGCAGCGGATTCAAACGGCAGATAACATCTCAGAATTAGAATACTTTGTTAAATGCATGCATGGCTATGCATAGTACCATTTTTGAGTTCTTCCCTCATATATTTTCTTTACAAAGCATATCTGTACTATATTATAGGATTCTCATCATTGTCAAGGCATCAAAATGCATCATGAATCTTAATTCTGGAATCCGAAATATATCATATGATTGTTTTGAGCTAGTCTTTGTTTATTTATTCATAATTAGTTTTTGTTTTATTATTATGAAGTTGAGTCGTGCAGTTGTCGTGCGGTATAGCTGTGGTTCTCTTAAATGAGAGGCCATAGGTTCAAACTTTAGTGGGACATTGACTCTTTGTTTTAGTAACAAAGTCAATAGTACTAAAAAAGAATATTTATTTTTTAAGGTCAACCTAGCGGTTGTATTTATAGATAAGCTGAAATAGAGTTTGGTGGGACTTGTCCCAGTACATAGCCGTAGTGAAATCAAAAGCTGTAGTAGCTAGGGAATGAGCTAATAAATTCTGTAATCTAGGAATAAAATTAATGGAGCAGAAAGTAAAAGTAGATATGTAGGTTCTGCAACTATCAATAGCATAACCTAGATATGAACGTGATGTGGTGGCTAGTCTAGACAGATAACTCTGTAGCAATTGGCAGTCCGTGTGAATCTATATAATCTGTTCATCCCACCTTTTAAGCCAGGATAAGGCTTCTTTTCATGAAAATACCTCGTCCATGAGTGGGGAGAAGCAACCTATTAGGGGGACACTGAAAGCTGACACATAACGATCGTCGGCGTCGAGAAGAACTGCACCGACTGTAGCCGAATTTGTTCCGTGGTGGTAACTAGCATCTGTGTAGCATTTTCTTGGCCTTGTCATTGTGCGATGTGAGAGAGCATGGTGGGTCCGTGGTGGAGACGGCGGATGCCCGGCGGCCTGCATAACAGCACCGTCGGTTGGCAGAGAGTTCCTGGCAGTAGGAGCAGTCGCGGCAGCTACGGAGATCGGAGCAGTTTGGCGTGTAAACTGCCGTATTGGGGTGCGGTGATGGACGGCTTCCCATGCCCGCACAGTAGCAGCTGCAATCACAAGTAACTTCGTTGGTCTTGGTAGACAGGCATCCCAGACTGCTCCGTTTCGGGCTCTCCATAGATGGTATAATATTGCAACTGCATAAACAATTCCATTAAAGTCTAGAACATTCAAGATTGCACTAAACCATTCATGAAAAACATTTGTGATAACATTAGGGAGTGGAAGGTTGGATTTAGTCCATATGGAGTTTGCATAGTCACACAAAACTAATGCATGCATGGTGTCCTCATTCATCATTCCACAGATGGCCCACATCGGATTAACATCCACTCTCTTTATAAGCAAATTGTTGGTGGTAGGAAGGATATCACAAATAGCTCTCCATAGGAATGTCTTCCATTTGGGTGGGATTTTCAACTTCATAGGGTGGGCCATTCATCAAATGCTCCATTAGAATTATTCTCATAATTACCAACTATACGCATGTACCCATTCTTGACCGAATAACAACCATTAGGATCTTCATACCAATACCATATATCATCATACTCTGGGGCAATTGGTCTCTTTTGGATTCTAGGTATATCACTTGGTTGAAAAATATCAGCTAGTATATGTGGATCCCAAGTACCCGTATCCTGGTCAATTAATCCCACCACTTTGGCTCTAGATAGATGTTGTGGCATTTGCGTGTGAACCATAGGATCCAGTTCATCTTGCAGCCAGAGATGTTCCCAGATGAAGGTAGATTTCTCATTCCCAATTCGTCTCCTTATAGCACTGCATATTAGATATTTAGCCGTCATAATACTACGCCAACAAAAGCTTGGATTATTTCCTATATTTGCCTCCAAGAAGGTATCCTTAGGATAATATCTAGCCTTATAAACCCGAGCCACAAATGATTCAGTGTTAGTGAGCAATCTCCATGCCTGCTTACCTAACATTGCAAAATTGAATGCTCTCAAATCCTTGAATCCCAGGTCACCATGTTTTTTTGGGATACATAATTTATCCCAACCTTATATCTAGTTCCAACCTTTACCTCGAGGACCCCTGTACAGCCAAGTCCAACCTTATCCCTCCGAGGACCGTTGTCCCCATCCACCAACGATCGCCAACAATTTCCACCAATTCATAGTACACGAGGTACCGATCACACACTTTGGCAACACATGCCTCCCAAGAAATACGTGAACCTAAGAGCTATCTTCTTGATTGGGGGATTAAAAATGTCTTCACTGTTACTGTTGATAATGCCTCTTCAAATGACACAGCTTTGGGGTTTTTCAAGAACAAACTTCTGTCTTGGGGTGGGTCTTTTGTTAGGGTTCAATATATGCACATGAGGTGCATAGCCCATGTGTTGAACTTAGTGGTCCAGGATGGATTGAGATATGCAGGTCCTTCTGATAAGAAAGTTAGAGATGTTGTGAGATGGGTGAGGAGTTCTCCTGCCAGACTCCAAAAGTTTAGAGAGCTTGCTGTGCTTAACGGGGTGGAAGCCAAATGTGCATTACAACTTGATGTTCCAACAAGATTGAACAGCACATACATGATGCTCAACACTGCCCTTCAATACCAGAGGGCCTTTGAAGCTTATGAGAATGATTCCTCAATGAGTGCTGACTTATCTTATTCTATTCCAAATTTTATGGATTGGCTTTCTGTGCAAAGCTTAGTCCATTTTCTGAAAGGCTTCTATGAGATGACTGTGAGAATATCTGGTTCTCTCTATGTCACTTCAAATACTTTCTTTTTTGAGATTTCTGACTTAGGTTGCATGCTGGATGACATGGTTAACTCTGTTTCAACCTCTGAAAAGGTAAATTAAAAACATTTTTTGAATGTTTTTGTATGCATCTGTGAATTGTGTTTGACTTTGATTTAATTTTTTCTGTGTTATGTCTGTTTTTTAAGGAAATGGGGTCCCATATAAAACAAAAATTTGAAAAATATTGGGGAGATCTTGAAAAAATGAACTTCTTGATATTCTATGCCAATATTTTGGATCCTAGGGATAAGATTGAGTACATGCCTGCCCAATTTGCTCAGTTATATGGTGATGATAAAGGAAAATCATGCTTTGAAAAGGTTCAATCTTCTATGGTTGTGCTGTTTAATGATTATACAGCCACCTACCATGTGCAGTCTACATCCCCTACTGTGCAATCTACGCAATCTGAACCTGTCCATTCTCAAACTTCAGTTGGAAAACCTCAGGCTAGAATGAAAAGCTTAAAAAACAGAGAATGAAGACTGGTGGAAGCAGTAAAGAAACTGAACTCCAGATTTATCTAAGTGAAAAATTAGTGGAAGATGAAGAAAATGTGGACTTTGATGTCCTAAGATGGTGGAAGGTTAACAGTGATAGATTTCCTATACTCTCTAAAATGGCAAGAGATGTGCTGGCTGTTCCCATTTCAACTGTTGCCTCTGAGAGTGCATTCAGTATTAGTGGTAGGGTATTAGATGCCTCTAGGAGTTCCTTAACTCCTAAAATTGTTGAAGCCCTAGTGATAAGTGCTTATTTGTCTATATTTTTGCTCCTTTCACTAAGCCATTTTGTTTATAGATCATTCCAAATTTCATTAGATTAGGACTAATTTGTGTTATTTTGCAAGGAATTTGGTTTGAAAAGCTTTGGAAGCAAAAATGAATATTTTCATGCATTTTGAAGGACATTGGAGTCAAGTGGAGCATTATGGATACATTTAGGGTTCATGGGAGCCAAGGAGAAGCTAAGGTGATGAGAAAAACACTTCCAAGAAAGCCTAAGAATGGTGTATTCAATGGTCTTAATCATTTGGGCAAACCAAAGCAAAAGAGAAGCAAAAGATCATGGAATTGAAATTCCCGACCTGCACGTCGATACCTTAGGTTTTGGACCATATCTCGGCCTAGAAATGTCCAAATTCAGTGATTTTTGCTCCATTGGAAAGAATACTCGAAGAGCTACAACTTTCATGAAGACATCGAAGCCTAATTCTGAGCATAAAGTGGTCAAAATCAGCCTACAAGTCGGAGTTGCGTTGCAGAGAAGCACTCGATGCGTCGAGAATTTTCTCGACGCGTCGAATCTGGGCAGTGAGATCGCGTTTTGCAATCTGTAAATGCTCGACGCGTCGAGAATAACTCTCGACGCGTCGAGCCCCCCGTCTCTGCTCTATTTTAGCTGAGTTTTCACTCATTTCTACTCGGTTTTGAACCCCAATCGAACCCAAACTCTTTTCTACTCTTTCCTTTCATATTTTAGTGTTAGATTAGGTATAGATTTAGGTTCTTTATCATATTTCAAGCTTGTATTCAAGGATTCAACATTTGGATTCCAAGATTTAGCATCAATTTCTTTAGAGAAGTGTTCTTTCCCTTATCTCTTTTCCTTTGCAATGTTTATGCTTTACACTTGTGTTTTTGTGTTCTTTATGCTATTAAATCATGAGTAGTTAGTATGTTGGACTTGAGTTAGGGTTGTATTATCTATCTTGATGCTTGATTTATGATTATTGCAAATAGGGGAAGAACACTAACCTAGGGTTCTTGAGTTTATGAAGGATTTGTGTTTGTATATTGTCAATGTTTGGTGTACAACATTCATTGGCATGTTTTGGAGGATTCTTGGCCTCAATGAGAGTTGGGTCAAGATTCCAAGCCACTCCTTGCATAAACCCGATTTTTCCTATGAAAATGGGGGAAATTGGGGGTTTTAGATGCTTTGTGTTCTTGAAGAACTTGGAGTTGATTCACCACGAGAGTGGGCAATTCCTTGTTCTAATCCTTGTTAATTTGCTCACGTGAGTGACTTATAGACTAGGATTCCTACGTGCATCCCCTCTATTCCTTGGTTGTGTGATTTTCCTCAATCCTTAGGTTGTGCTATGCATCTAGATAATAATGCTCCCTAGCTTGAGTCCCATTTCCTTATTTTGTGTTTATCTTTGTGTATATGTGTTAATCTTATCATTTCCTTAAACTTGTAGTTTGCTTAGCTTCTTGTTGATTTCCTTATGCTAGTGTCTAGTTCATTGTGATTGCATATTGCGTGCCATATCCCCCAATCCCCTGAGGACGACATAACACACCCGAGCTCACATCTTATTTTTGCTACATCACCTAGTCTGTGCACAAGATTGGTTGAGGGCACCCAATCATCCAATCTCTGTTGACGAAAACTTGGATGATGTTGAAAGATTAGAGAAGGGTACTCTTTTTATTTTCTAACTTTCTAGGTTTCAAATTTATAAATTGTTAATTGTTACCTTTTCTAAACTCTTTTTTTTTCTTTTTGTGCAGAATTATCCACTGGAGCTGCTGGTTCTTCACTAAGTACTGTTGGAACACTCCCAACAATTGCTGTAATACTTTTATAATTTATTAGTTTATATAAAATTGCTTTCTGTTTAGTTTGATTGCTAAATGTGTGGACTCTTTGAGGCAACTCATGTAAGATTCCAGAACTGCTAATTGCTAAGTGGCTTGGTAACTTTTTTTATAAATGTTGCTGCCCTTACTCAGTTAGATCTCTGGTATTATGCCTTCTCTGGAATTCTGGTATATCACTTCCCTTCCTCTCATATTCTCCTTTCTGTTTAGTTTGTGTTTCTTATGGCTATGATGATGATTCCACCATTTGTCTGAATTAAAAGGACTTTGGGTGTTTGGTATGTTGCTCTGAGACAAAACTCATGAAGCAATTTGCCCCCAACTCTAAAATGATATGAAAAAAAATCAATTTGAGCCTTTCTTATTAATTATTATTATTATTATTTATTATCTTCAGTTGATATGTCATATGTAGACATGTAGTTCTCTTTGTCTTTATTGGCTTTAAAGCCTTTAATGGTTTTATAATTGAGCAGGGAGATGAGGAATGGATGAATGCTGATTGCTGACTAATGCTGATTGCTGAGTACTTTAGTAGTTTAGTACTGTGAAGTGTAAACTAGTAGATCAGTAATAGTTTAGATTTGAGAATTGTTGATTTTGTGAACTTCATTTTTGCTTTTTGAACACCAGTTGGAATTGGTCAGTTTTAACTTTTAACTTTTGTGAATTGTAATTGCAATTTGCAAATTGCAATATGTATATCTAAATGCCTACATAGCTTTGGTAATTTAGTTTTAAGTTATTAAGTTTCAACATTTTTAATGTTTTTTTTTGGTATGTTTTATAATCCGAATTCAAACCGAAACCCGACCCCCACCCGACCCTATCCGAACAGGGGAAATCCGAAAGGATTTCCCCCTTAATTCGAACGGATTGGGGTAATTTTTCCCAATCCGAAATCCGGACGGGTGAACGGTTCTATAAACCGAACCGCCCGAACCCGTCCGATACACAGCCCTACACACAGGTCACAAACTCCATAATCGCGTCATGGCCACCACGAGGACCACTGTCGTACCTTGGTGACTAATGACTCATTCCATTAATCGTGCAATCCAGGTACAGCCAGACACACAACACCATCATAGGAATCAATCAACGGATCTCAAAGAAGATATGAAACCATACTCAATCAAGGAAATGATCACAATCCGACACCAACGATGATTAACACAAGTTATCATCCACATTAGGAAGGAACAAACCACACACGCTAGCATTTCAATATCAAACTAGTATGCTTCTCAAATGGGTAAACCAAACATAGTTTCGAAGAACACACAAGACTACTCATGGTTCAACGAATCACAAGGTTGAACACTTAGCACGATTCAAGACACCAAAACCTACATGGAATTCTACCATATAGTTCTAGACATACGAAACATCAAGAAGACACTCAAATAGTTTCACAAAAGAACATCGGGAAGTCAAAACATCAAATACCGAGCCAAAAGAATCACGGGGAACAAATCCCCAAACAACACCATATATGTACCCGCGGGTGGGGCTATGGGTGGAACTCGACCCGTGGTTCCGCCCGCAGGAACACACTCCCACAACCACCGTACCCCGCGGGTGGACCCCTACCTGTCGTTCCGCCCACGGGTACAACACCCTGTACCAAAACCTCCCTTCGGGGATTTTCAACGCCAAGCTCAAATTCAAGTCCAAAACATCCAAAATCTCACCAAATACAACAAAATGACTTGAATCAAAGGAATAGCCAAGCAATGGCATACATGAACCCTAATAACAAGCTCTAGATATGCATTTTCACAAGACAATGCATCAACACTGACATTTCATAGCAAAATCACATGTAGAATCCAAGAAATCATCATATAGGTAATGAAAATTGATTTTGTAAAGCATGGGTTACCTCTTGAAGACTAAACCTTCACTTATAACACCTCTCAAAGCTCCTAACAAGGTTCACCTTCAACGCCCACTTCAAGAACACATCAAAAGATCATAAAGATTTCATCTTTAGAAAAAGATACCTTAGAAAGCTTTAAAAACACAAAAGGAACATAGATCTTACCCTCCTAGATGCTCAAGAGTAGGAAAGGAGGAATCTTGGAGACAAACTTTGAAGATCTTGGAAACTCACAACTTAGCTTGGAGGAAAAGCTAGCCAAATTTCTGGAGAGAAGGATGAGCTTATGTTTAGAGTGTGTTAGGAGGAAAATGAAAGATGTCTTCTAGGTTAGCTTGGAATACAATCATAAGAGAAATGTCTTTTTTACCCTTACTAAGATGAAGAAGTGTAAGGGAACAAGGGAACTATTCTCAAAGCTTTCAGTACAACACCTTGACTTGGGTTGACTAGTCAATTACTAGTCCCCAACTATTGAATATTCAGGAATTAAAGAATAAATCACCAATTGGATTAGGATTATTTACTTAATTAACCCCTAAATAGAATTTGGATTTGCGAGGTGTCACATCCTCTCCCCTTAAAAGAAGCTTCATCCCCGAAGCTTGGGTACGACGAATCAAAACAAACAGTGAGACGAAAAAACATTGTGACAAGAGTGTCAAGAACATCCTTTTGGTCAAAATTTAAAGAATTCAAAGGTACCAAAACAAGCAAGGAACCATAACATTCGAAGGATTGAAAGAAATAATCAACGGAGTTCTTTTGAGCATATCAAACACTAAACCAAATACAACTACCAAACTTCTAACCAACACCCAAGATCTAAACACTAGCACCTAGCACAACCCACAAAGCTAACTACTCAACAAAACTAGCAAACAAGAACAAACACACAAGGCAAACAACAAAAAACCAGCAAACGGTAGCAACAACTAAAAAGATAACAACAAGCTAAGGAAAGGTAGACGAGATTACCACAACACCGTGCTAGAACGACTCGCACTCTGATTCTTCGGTGTCTTCCTCGGACTCCTCGTCATCATCTCCTCTTCGGCTCGAGCTGGCCGCTATCTGATCTAACCTCTGATGGACAACAACAAACTGTGTCTTCATAAAAGCAAAGCCATCTTCGATCATCCAGTTTTGTTGATGTAGCAAGGTGACCACACGCTCCTCGTGCGTTATAGCATTCTGCTCTCTCTTTGTAACACCCCGTGTTACGGCCATCAATCCCGGATTAATTATTTAATTAATCCCGTTAATAATAATTAAATATGATTTAATTCGGTTAGGTTTCCCTTTAATTAATTAATAAGGCCCACCATGAACCGTGGGCCCTTGCCTAAATTAGAGCCTTAAGCCTATTAGGAATAAAGAAAGTAAACCTTTTACTATTCAGATTCTGATTAGGAATCCTAGACCTAGTTATCTATTAGGAATAAAGGAAGTAGGTCTTTTACTATTCAGATGATGATTAGGATTCTCTTTAATTAATTAATATGGTCCACTAATCCCAAAAGGAATAGAATTAGCAAGCCCATAATATTAGTTCCTAATTAGGACTCCTAAATATATAAATAGGGGACTTAATAGGCACCTAGAACCCCCCACAAGATTAACGCCCCACCACCTCAGAAAGAGCTCCAAGAATCCCCTTAGGAGAAATCAAGAAAGCAAGGAAGCTTAAAGAAAGATCATTCATAGCCAAGGAATTAATTAAGGCTAAGAGGTAACCCATGTCTCAACAAAACCTATTTTCATAGCTATGATTTCCCCTTAGGGTTTCCCCCATATTATTGTGTATTGGCGAGATGTGTTGATTATTATTAATGTTTAATGTGATGATCCCATGAGGGATCTTGATAATCTTGATATTGGGAGATTCTTGATGATTATGGAATTCTTGATGATTATATAGAGTTCTTGATGATTATGTGTTGCTCTTGATAATTGTGTGATGCTCTTGATGTTTATATGTTATTCTTACCGAATCTTGCAATTAGAAGACGAACCGTATACTTGTTGATATAAAAGTGATTAGAACCCTAGGTTGTATCGTGTGATCTTATTCTTGGATTAACGGGTGGGGAAATCGCATGTTTGGGTGTTGATTATATTTAGAAAAGCATGATAGGTTATGTGCCGTTCGTTTCTCGTAGCTGATTCGTTAATTGTCTACGTGTTGTCGTTAATTGCGTTGTAAAGTGTCTAAGCATGGTTTCGGGTTCCACAACGGTTCCCGGGGCGTAAAGTGTGTGAAAAGAGTCAGTGGGGGGTAGGTGGGGGGTAGGGGACCCGCCACCTACCCACGGCCGTGAAACACCGCCCGGCAGCGGGTAGCCGGCGGGCAGGCAGCTGCCCGCCGGCGACCCGCTGCCCGGAACAGTAATTCCGGCGGGCAGCCGGCGGGCAGCCGGCGGGTGGCCCCCACCCACCGGCTACCCGCTGGAAATTTCCCCAACCCGGGACCCCGGCTTCCCCGTTTAACGTTCCCCCATTACCCGTGGTGTCCCAACGGACTCCGTTTATCGTGCCTATGTCTAGTTTGATGTTTCGGGTACCGTTCGTAGGTTTAAGAGTCTATTATCTTGCATGCTAGTTGAATTGGTATCCCGTTGACCTAGGTGGAAGGAGTATGAACCCCTTAGGGCTATTCTTAGTATGTGATGGATCACACATAGGTTTTGTTATACGTCTTCTCCCCCTTCCTAATGTGTAATGTGGGTTGCATGTGCTTGCTATGTGTTATGTGTGTGTTACCCCAATTCGGTTGCGATCGGATTGGTTATCCTGAGTTGCGGTTCAGAAGCTGGCTGCGGTCAGATTGATACTCTTGGGCTGCGGTCCACCGTTTGGTTGCGATCAAACGTTTCTATACGAGCTGCGGTTCGTCCTTTTTCCTGGCTGCGGTCAGATGACATTCTCTTGGGCTGCGGTCCACTGTTTGGTTGCGATCAAACACTATGATGAGCTGCGGTTCATCGGTCGGTTGCGATCGACCCCTCCGTGTTGCGATACGGGGCAAGGTGCTGCGGGACCGTGTCAGAGCTATATGCGCTGACCCTCATGTATGGGCATGCGATTGGTCCTGTGGCGCCAACAATGTGTGCTATGTGTTGTGATATGGATGAGTTGTGATTATGAGTGTCTTGGGGGAATGTGACTGTGGGATTTATGTTGGGGATTGTTTATGCTGGGTTGTGATTATCGTTATGCTTTGCCTTATCTGCCTTATCTGTTGTGAACTGCATATGCTCGTTATAACTGTTGCTTGTGTCTGGCCTTATCTGTCGAGTCATTCCCTGTTTTAAAAGCTAGAGTTCGTAGGATATATCTTCATGCTCAAAATGGTTTTCGTATATCTATATACATCTCTATATGTATTGTATTTCAACGCGTTGGAGTGGGTTACCAGCATCTCTCGCTGAACAGATATATTTGGCTTTCAGGCACAGAAGAATAAGTCACCGGAGCGCGCTAGAACTTGGAACGTAGAAGTAGATAGTTTCTCTTTTCGGCCTGCGTGCCGTGCTTATGCCATTACATTATTGAGGATATTAGTTAGTTAGCCTGTGCACCTGAGTTCTCTAGCTAAGGTGTGGCATAGAACCCCATACTCTTGTATTATGTTTTGGGATTTAATGGGATTTCACCTTTATTTTATAAGTTTTAAATGTCTTGAAAATCTGGGGTGTTACAGTTGGTATCAGAGCTTAAGTTTGACCCTAGGATAAGACTCTTAAGACCGGACTTTAGGACACTAGGCTTGAACTCTAGGTACTTAGGAACATAGGATCCAAGAATCTTAGGACGCGCAGTAAGATTGTGAAACCTACACATAACCTCCCCTCACTTCATCCCTCTCTAACTTAAAGGAACCTCCCCCTACGCTTACCACACCAGGTAAGGGTGCGAATAGATAAGTTTACTTCAACAACTGGGTAACGTACACTTACCCGATAAATCGCCTCGTCCTAACTCCCGTCAAAAGACTTGACAAGGACCCTGACTAAAGAAAAGGAAGATTTGGATGACTACTAAGAAAAGGCGTTACAGTCAGGATTGCTAAAAGGGGCGGACTGCAATACGCACCAACCCAAGGTAACCACGATAACCCCCGAGTAAGACAAATGACATGCACCTTCCGACAAGTTGCCTTATCTCGGCAAACCCGGGTTGCGGCTACAACAAACAGGAAGGAGAACTAGGACACCTATTAAAGTATCAAAGGAACGACACCATTAGTCGAATCCTTGGGTGCAAGGTAAGTATGTCGCGACACCTTGCGACCCCACCACCCCAATTTAAAGTATCATCCGCCCTGAAACCCCAGCATCTTGATACCCCTATTTGTTGAAAACTCCCACCCCGAATCCTTAATTACCTTAAGAGCAAATTCGCAACCGTCATGACCTTGCTCACCCTTTGTTGCGCTTAACCCAAACCCTCGGAAACCCTAAATTGTTATTGCCCTTACTCTAAGTTCTTATCCCCACTCCGTTTGGAAACCCTGTTAAAAACCGTAGAGCAGCATAAGGCCCTTACCCTGCCCAGGGGCGTAAAGAACCGACATTCATTGATTCAATATTAAAATAAGTTGTTAGATAGGAATCGGCGAAGTAGGTGGAGGTTACGAATACGTATCACCCCACCCTTGCATGAAAACCTTGAAGGCTTCACGAGAAACCATAGCCTGTACGTACGCCACCGAAGAACGCCATGCGTTGACAAGAGCGGGCAAACAGATACGTTCAATGTGTCAGGGGCCCTCGCTACAGAAAACATCGTCAAATAGGTGCAACAGGCCGAACCTCAAGGAGGACATAAAGCCTTGCTAAGAATTTCATCCACCAAGGAAGGGATGAAACCCAATAGAACAAGAAAGACTAACCCGAAACCCCCCTTACCCTTAAGAACCCTCGGCAAGGATTAGGAGTCAAGACCTAGGTGTTTGACCCACTAAACCGACTGGGTCCAGACTTCTGGACATCCGAGGGGAACGTGCACGGAAACCATCACGAGAATTCCCCTGGAAGCCATAGAGACGAAGGGGACTTCGACACGGGAAGAGAAGATCAAACGAAAATCTTAGAATCAAACAAAGCCAAGGAAAAGGGATCACCAGTTCGACTGCACGCCACAACCAAGCCCCAAACAGGCATAATCACTCGAAGCCAAGAGTCCTTAGCCCCTTTCCCTCCCCTTGCCAATCAAGTACCATTTCGTTAAAAAATCCGTCCTATCACTCCAAACCTCGCTCTTGATCCCTCATTACAGACAAACCCGTACAAGGTGGCAACCTTCCTTCCTGTATTACGACCTTGAGACATCGACCCTATCCGCCCCTCGACTTTGAAACCTAGCCCTTGCACTTCTTACACCCCTTTAAAGCCAGACCAAGAAAACATAGATATATATATGTATGTATATCTACCTCTAGAACTCGTGCTTAAGGATCAATGAACATTGTACGATGGGTCATCCTATGTATCCAAGTCCCTTTTATTGTGCACAAGGGAATGGGACTTGTCAGGACATGAATCTGTGCATTTTTGGGGTCTTTCCCGAAGGAATTGACTATTCCTAGTCACTTTCCCGCGGGTCCCCAACGGGTCCTTGACGGGACCTTGGCGGGTCCTTGGCAGGAGCTTGGCAGGCGGACGACCACCCACCTCGCGCCCACTGGTACAATGTGCTGATTTCTTAACCCCTCATTTTATTGATTTGTGGCGCACTTGTGTGCCTCGATTGAGGAATGTGAGTCTTGGGTAAGAAACCATGGACCACCCAAACATAGTGTCCTACGTAAAAGACCTTGACGCACGAGACACCATCGGGAAATCACAATCAATTACATTGCACGAGTAATTGAAATCGGATCCTATAATTCGACCGACTAGGGATGTTTGGCGTAAAGGATTGCGCAAACCAAGGAGGCGAGTTGGGAACTCATACTAAGAACCCACGAAAACCTTAAAAGTCAAAATGCTAAGGAGGGACCGGGACTCCTCCAAACCATGGACATCGTTCGAGCAAATCAGAGGACTCCTTACAAGTTGTATGGAATCAAGAACTACGTAGCCCATGGTGCTAAGCAAAAGGGTGAAGAACACATTCGCGCCAAGACTTCAAGGGTCATTAAGGACCCACAAGGAAATGAGGTGACTCGTAAAGTCACCGAGTCATCCCACAACAAAATTTGGCAACCGACTGCGCTTTAAAAGAAAAAGGGCACGCAAGGACACCTTCATCATTAAAAATAACACAAACAGGGCACAACAATACCGAACCTCGGGTAAGACATGAAGTCTTACTAAGAATTTCATCCACTAAAGCGGAGATGAAATCCAATAAGAAGAGAAATTCAACCCAAAGTCCATCGACTCCCAAGAGACTTTGGGAAGAATTTGGGAAGTGCGCCCTAAGAGATTGGCTTGGTTGACCCAACTCGGTCAAGACCTTGGGCGCATTAAAGAAGTAAGTGTTGAATCACCATGGGAAATTCCCTCAAGAAAGAAGAGAAGGATGAAACCTTAGCCTGGGAAGCAAGGTCTAACAAGGACCTTAAAGTCAAGCAAGCACCAACACCAAGGAAGGAGGATCATCAGCTCGTCGGCACATCGTGATCAAAGCATCTAACCAGATTATTCACTTGGGATCGAGAAACCTTAACCCATCCTAGCCGAATTCCTTTCCCTCCCTCGGAAAATCGGCCCCTTCCTTATTTCAAAACCCTTTCTACCCCTCAGACCCCATTCTCAATCCCATGTTTTAACGATTCCATACAAGTGGCAACCTCACAACCTAAGTTGCAACCTCGAAAACTCGATCCTAATTTCTGAATTCACCGTGTCCTCAAGTTTGAAACCCACTCTCTTTGCCCTGTAAACCTAATCATTCCCAAAAACCCAACACACATAGGCGTGCAAGTATACAATTTCCCCGTGGAATACCTTCTCTATAGGACCACGGTTCTTCTCTTGACTCGTTAACCCTGCAATGATTTCCAAGCTTCGGGGACGAAGCTTCTCGTAAGGGGGGGAGAGTGTAACACCCCGTGTTACGGCCATCAATCCCGGATTAATTATTTAATTAATCCCGTTAATAATAATTAAATATGATTTAATTCGGTTAGGTTTCCCTTTAATTAATTAATAAGGCCCACCATGAACCGTGGCCCTTGCCTAAATTAGAGCCTTAAGCCTATTAGGAATAAAGAAAGTAAACCTTTTACTATTCAGATTCTGATTAGGAATCCTAGACCTAGTTATCTATTAGGAATAAAGGAAGTAGGTCTTTTACTATTCAGATGATGATTAGGATTCTCTTTAATTAATTAATATGGTCCACTAATCCCAAAAGGAATAGAATTAGCAAGCCCATAATATTAGTTCCTAATTAGGACTCCTAAATATATAAATAGGGGACTTAATAGGCACCTAGAACCCCCCACAAGATTAACGCCCCACCACCCCAGAAAGAGCTCCAAGAATTCCCTTAGGAGAAATCAAGAAAGCAAGGAAGCTTAAAGAAAGATCCTTCATAGCCAAGGAATTAATTAAGGCTAAGAGGTAACCCATGTCTCAACAAAACCTATTTTCATAGCTATGATTTCCCCTTAGGGTTTCCCCCATATTATTGTGTATTGGCGAGATGTGTTGATTATTATTAATGTTTGATGTGATGATCCCATGAGGGATCTTGATAATCTTGATATTAGGAGATTCTTGATGATTATGGAATTCTTGATGATTATATAGAGTTCTTGATGATTATGTGTTGTTCTTGATAATTGTGTGATGCTCTTGATGTTTATATGTTATTCTTACCGAATCTTGCAATTAGAAGACGAACCGTATACTTGTTGATATAAAAGTGATTAGAACCCTAGGTTGTATCGTGTGATCTTATTCTTGGATTAACGGGTGGGGAAATCGCATGTTTTGGTGTTGATTATATTTAGAAAAGCATGATAGGTTATGTGCCGTTCGTTTCTCGTAGCTGATTCGTTAATTGTCTACGTGTTGTCGTTAATTGCGTTGTAAAGTGTCTAAGCATGGTTTCGGGTTCCACAACAGTTCTCGGGGCATAAAGTGTGTGAAAAGAGTCAGTGGGGGGTAGGTGGGGGGTAGGGGACCCGCCACCTACCCACGGCCGTGAAACACCGCCCGGCAGCGGGTAGCCGGCGGGCAGGCAGTTGCCCGCCGGCGACCCGCTGCCCGGAACAGTAATTCCGGCGGGCAGCCGGCGGGTGGCCCCCACCCACCGGCTACCCGCTGGAAATTTCCCCAACCCGGGACCCCGGCTTCCCCGTTTAACGTTCCCCCGTTACCCGTGGTGTCCCAACGGACTCCGTTTATCGTGCCTATGTCTAGTTTGATGTTTCGGGTACCGTTCGTAGGTTTAAGAGTCTATTATATTGCATGCTAGTTGAATTGGTATCCCGTTGACCTAGGTGGAAGGAGTATGAACCCCTTAGGGTTATTCTTAGTATGTGATGGATCACACATAGGTTTTGTTATACGTCTTCTCCCCCTTCCTAATGTGTAATGTGGGTTGCATGTGCTTGCTATGTGTTATGTGTGTGTTACCCCAATTCGGTTGCGATCGGATTGGTTATCCTGAGCTGCGGTTCAGAAGATGGCTGCGGTCAGATTGATACTCTTGGGCTGCGGTCCACCGTTTGGTTGCGATCAAACGTTTCTATACGAGCTGCGGTTCGTCCTTTTTCCTGGCTGCGGTCAGATGACATTCTCTTGGGCTGCGGTCCACTGTTTGGTTGCGATCAAACACTATGATGAGCTGCGGTTCATCGGTCGGTTGCGATCGACCCCTCCGTGTTGCGATACGGGGCAAGGTGCTGCGGGGCCGTGTCAGAGCTATATGCGCTGACCCTCATGTATGGGCATGCGATTGGTCCTGTGGCGCCAACAATGTGTGCTATGTGTTGTGATATGGATGAGTTGTGATTATGAGTGTCTTGGGGGAATGTGACTGTGGGATTTATGTTGGGGATTGTTTATGCTGGGTTGTGATTATCGTTATGCTTTGCCTTATCTGCCTTATCTGTTGTGAACTGCATATGCTCGTTATAACTGTTGCTTGTGTCTGGCCTTATCTGTCGAGTCATTCCCGGTTTTAAAAGCTAGAGTTCGTAGGATATATCTTAATGCTCAAAATGGTTTTCGTATATCTATATACATCTCTATATGTATTGTATTTCAACGCGTTGGAGTGGGTTACCAGCATCTCTCGCTGAACAGATATATTTGGCTTTCAGGCACAGAAGAATAAGTCACCGGAGCGCGCTAGAACTTGGAACATAGAAGTAGATAGTTTCCCTTTTCGGCCTGCGTGCCATGCTTATGCCATTACATTATTGAGGATATTAGTTAGTTAGCCTGTGCACCTGAGTTCTCTAGCTCAGGTGTGGCATAGCACCCCATACTCTTGTATTATGTTTTGGGATTTAATGGGATTTCACCTTTATTTTATAAGTTTTAAATGTCTTGAAAATCTGGGGTGTTACACTCTTGGTTCGGGCTTCTCTCCTCCTTCGGCTTTCTTCACTCTCCGGATCACTTTCCTCAACCTCGGAAGCTTTTTCGGCTTTCGCTTCCTCTTCATGGCCTTCTTCTTCGTCATCCCCCACATCACCTCCCAAGCTCTGGACCGCGAGGTTCAACTTTCCGACATGAATCTCAAGCTTTGCAACCAACTCATCTCTTTCCTCGGGGGTTTTCCTAGCAACTTCTTCAAGAGTGATATAATCATTGTCATCCAACTGGAACAAGTTGCAATTTCGCAGATTGTTGGCATCCAACACCATCTTTCCTACGGGCTTCGGTACACAACCTTCCACACTCACGCCCTTCTTGACAAAAATCCAACTCAAAATTATCCCATAAGGTAAGCTCTTCCGGTTGTTGTCACGGCAAAAGACCATGTGTTGCAGCATCAAAGCAGGCAGATTAAACTTTACCATGTTCTTCAAACAAAAAGCAAAGGTACACTCCAGCTTTCCCAACAACCGGCTTTTGTTGTTATTGGGCAACAAACAACCTGACACAAGCATCACCAAAATCCTTTGCTCGGCAGACAACCACTTCTTCTCCGGTCTCGAGGCTTGAGTGAAATCACTCGTTTGAACCAACAAGTAACTCAAATAGTCCGGGTACCCCATGGTATCCGTACTAATCTAAGAGTTACCACTGTACTGTGAAACTCCCGAAGCAGATGAACTTAGAAGCTAAGCTAGCCTCTTTTCACACAACACAACTTTCACGCCCCTCACCTTAGAGGTGATTTCAAGCTTTCCTCAATCCTTTGCCACAACCATGTGACGGTAAAACTCCAAACCAAGCTTTGGTAAGTCTCGACCCTTATGGCGAGAAACCCATCTAACAAACCTTGATATCTAAGCATATCTAGCAAAGAACTAGGAAAAGATTCCGGGTCGAAAGCTTTACCTTCTAAAACGAGATAATGGGCATCCACTCATTCCACTTTCCTTGCCAAACTTGTTCTTCTAGGCATGGTTGAAAGATGACCCAAGCTCAACGAAAAGACCCAAGACTTTTCTCTCCCCTTCTTCTTCTCTCTCGTAGGTTCTCTCTTTCTCGCTGTTTTTCACGATTTTCCGGAGGACACAGATGCTCGGCGAGGAACTCCGGCAGGTGGCGGTGGCGACTAGAGACGACGGCAGCGGTTCGGTTGGCGTCGACGGGGACCAAGGCGGGTGGTGAAGGCGACGAGTTGGGGGGCGGGGGGGGGGGGTCAGCTGAAGCTCACGGGTAGAGGAGAGGGAAGGGAGAAAAAAATAAGGGTTTTGGGATTTGGGGAAAAATTGGGAAGAGAAGATGATTTAAGTTGGGGATTTTGGGTAAACTGAGAATTTATGAGTGAAGTAGAATTAAAATTGGATAAAGTTCAAGAAACATAATTAGCTCAAATGGTTCAAGGGTTGGGTTAGTAAGTGATACACCTGGGTTTGAAACTTAAGGTTTACAATTTAGAATTTACTTGGTCGTTTAGGCTACACAAGAAGGAATTCTATGGTGACTCACAAGAAGGATGGGTTACCCAAAAATACATGTGCAAGGCTATGGAATTTACCCAAAAATATGTTGGAAAAAATAGCTTAAAATGGCATGTTAAGTGGCTATTTTGTGGTACAATTATCAGTGGGGTCCACTTCCGATTTGGGTCGGGTCAAAGTGGATTCGGGTACTTCGTAGTGAGACGAAGAGAGTACGCTCAAAACGGATAATGGGTGAATGAGATATTGATTCTCAAAGTAGACCCATTTGAGTTGGAAAATGAAGGGAAAAGGTGAGCCTTTTGTCCCACATTGCTTTGGAATGAAGATTTCCCCCCCTTATATACAAGAGCTCTTTTGAAGCTTGTAGAATTGTATAGCATAGAGGCTCTCTCGCACGCGCGCGGGGGGGGGGGGGGTGCAAATCAAATTCCAACTAGAGAGATTGAAAAAGGCTTGATTCAAGCCTGAGCTCGTGTGCGCCGGCACCTGGGTGCACGAATGTCGTCCGGAAATTGGCTGGCCTTGCGGGCTAAGTTATGCCAAACTTCGGTATCATTTTCCAACCGTATAGTCACTTGCCTCGGTCGAAACTGAGATCTCGTGCTACAAGAGAGCACGAGAGGTTGTGGTGCACCGAGAGCACAACTCTCGTGCAACTGAGACCACGAAAGGTGCATGGGCCGAAACTGTGGTCTCGGGTCAAGACAAGGCACATGGCCGAAACTTCCAGTTTCGGCCTACACCTCTACAGCTCTTTGTGACCGTTGGGTTGAATTCTTACTGTTACGGAATTAATTCTCTGAATTAATTCGAATCTTTATTTTTGAATTCAAACCCATGGTAAATGTTGCTGTTACAAGGTGTAGTGGGGGTGCCTTAAAGTGCCATAATAAATGCTATTTAATCCTTCAACCCTATATAAGAGAGGGTAGAGGCAGTAGAGTTTTTACACAGAAACATAAAACACGAAAGTTCATATTTTAGCCTCAAAACCTCTCTGCTTCTACTCCTTCTCTAGCCTACTGTGTTCATAACCAGTCTTGCTCGCCGGATTCCTTGTTTGAGTGCTCAAACATTGAATCAAAGCAAGTTTTATCCTGGGAAGCCTAGGCCACAACGCTCCTAGCATCTACGGGAGGTGGCAAATAAGGTTTTAAGGAAAGAGTGGTCACTCGACTCTTGCAAAAACCCAACACCAAACACTAGCCAATTTTTTCTTCATCTTTTCTTCCTTTCTTTCCAGAAAATAATAGTCAATTTTATTTGATTATTATTTGTTTTCTGCCAACGGTTCCTACAATCTTAAAACCTTATTTCTTCTTTGTTTTCCCGTTGGTTTTTTCTCTAATTTCCGTGAAGAAATGGAGAACCCCGATCTGCCAATCATTAACAATGGGGAAGAAAATGTTGTTGAGAACAACAATGGTGGGAATGGCAATAATGTTGCTAATTCCCAAGCTACACCAGTGAACGTTGGTTCACAAGATGGTGGGAGCACTGAGGGATATATTCCCATGTCTCGGGTACCTTCGGTCCCGAGTGGTTCGGCTGAAAAGCCGGAGAAGTTCACCGGTGTTGGTTCGAACTTCAAGAGGTGACAACAAAAGATGTTGTTCTACCTAGCAACTCTCGGCTTGGCAAGGTTCTTGTCCGAGAGTGTTCCTGAGTTGGAGGAACAAGATGCACAATCCGTGATGGCAGTTGGCTATTGGAAGGATTCGGACTTCCTCTACCGAAACTACATCCTGAATGGATTGTGTGACACGCTGTATGATGTATATCGAAAGATAAGCACATCAAAAGCGTTGTGGGAAGCTTTGGATCATAAATACCGAAGTGAGGATGCCGGCTCAAAGAAATTTGTGGTTGGCCGATTCCTCGACTTCAAAATGGTTGATTCAAAGACCGTGCTAAGTCAGGTAGAAGATTTGCAATTAATCTTCGATCAGATCCATGACGAGGGCATGGTGCTAAGTGAAGCCTTCCAAGTGGGATCCGTGATCCATTTGTTGCCTCCAGGTTGGAAGGACTTCAAAAACTACCTTAAGCATAAGCGAAAGGAGATGAATCTGGAGGACCTGATCCAGCCACTCAGGATTGAGGAAGGGAACAGGACGAATGATAGGAAAGTTCCTATCGTTGATGGTGCTAAGGCTAACGTTGTGGAGCATGGTAAGAGCTCCAAGAGGAACAAGAAGGATAAGCGAAAGCTAGGTCCGAAAGGTGGCGTTACCAAGAACAAGTTTCCTGGTGATTGCTACAATTGTGGCAAGCATGGCCACAGAGCATCTGAATGCAAGGCTCCAAGGAAGAAGAACAAGAGTTCTGAAGCCAATGTTGTTGGAGATAGCAGTCAGAAGGAGGTCGAGATTAGCCTTTCGGCTATGGTGACCGAAGTGAACCTCGTGGGCTCAAACCCTCGTGAATGGTTCATTGATACCGGTGCAACCAGGCATTTATGTTGCAACCAAGAGATGTTCAACACCTTTGAGACCATTGAGGGTGAAAAGGTGTGGATGGGAAACTCTGCTCAGTCTGCTGTGGAAGGCATGGGCAAGGTGGTTCTGAAGATGACTTCCGGGAAGGAACTGACGTTGAACAACGTGCTGTATGTTCCTGAGCTAAGGAAGAATCTTGTGTCTGGCTCTCTGTTGAACAAGCATGGCTTTCGCATGGTGTTCGAGTCAGACAAAGTAGTTTTGTCCAAGTTAGGGATGTTTGTTGGTAAAGGATATGTAACTGATGGGCTGTTTAAGCTCAGTGTAATTCCTGTTATCAATAAGAGCAAAGTTAATTCTGTTTACTTGCTTGAGTCTTCCAATTTATGGCATGGTAGACTAGGTCATGTTAATTTTAATTCTATGCGTAGATTAATTAGCATGGACCATATTCCTAACTTTAATATTGACAGAAATAACAAGTGTGAAATTTGTGTTGAGGCAAAACTAACGAAAGTACCTTTCAAATCGGTTGAAAGGGAAACTGAACCACTAGAATTAATCCATAGTGATTTGTGCGATTTTAGATCGATACAAACAAGAGGTGGTAATAAGTATTTATCACATTTATCGACGATAGCACACGATACTGCTATGTGTATTTGCTTAAGAGCAAAGATGAAGCCGTTGATAAATTCGTTCTTTATAAGAATGAAGTGGAAAACAAACTTAATCGGAGAATTAAGAAGGCTAGAAGCGATCGAGGTGGTGAGTACGAAGCACCTATAGGTGACTTCTGTGCGAGTGTAGGTATAATACACGAGCGTACTGCACCTTACTCACCTCAATCGAACGGTGTTGCCGAACGAAAGAATCGTACATTGAAAGATATGATGAATGCGATGCTTATAAGTTCGGGCCTACCTCAAGATGCTTGGGGTGAGGCGATTTTGACAAGTAATTACCTTTTGAATAAGGTACCCCGAAAGAAGCTCGATAAGACTCCTTATGAGCTGTGGAAAGGTAGGAAACCTTCTTACCAGTACCTGAAAGTGTGGGGGTGTCTTGCCAAAGTTTTGGTGCCAACACCTAAGAAAGTAAAGATAGGTCCTAAGACGGTGGACTGTATCTTTATTGGCTATGCACATAATAGTAGTGCTTATCGGTTCTTAGTACACGAGTCCCATAATCCGGACGTACACGAGAACACAATATTAGAATCAAGGAATGCATATTTCTTCGAAAATATATTTCCTTGTAGGTCCAACGAGGGACCAAGTACGTCAAAACGAACGTTTGACGAAACTATGGATAATGATAGTGGGGAATCCGAGAGAGAACCCGAGCTCGAGCCGAGACGCAGTAAGCGGGCGAGAGTTGGAAAATCATTCGGTCCTGATTTTCTAACTTATTTGTTAGAGTACGATTCGGGTACTCTAACTTGTTTATTAGAAAACGAACCTGATTTTCTATCTTGTTTGATAGAAAACGAGCCTCGAACGTATGTAGAAGCCGTGACTTCTACAGAAGGACCAATGTGGAAAGAGGCTATAAAAAGTGAAGTGGATTCTATCTTACAGAATCGCACTTGGGAACTGGTTGATCTTCCTGCGGGTAGTAAACCCTTAGGATCCAAGTGGGTCTTTAAAAGGAAGATGAAACCGGATGGTTCCATCGAGAAGTATAAGGCTAGGCTTGTAATCAAGGGTTACAGGCAACGCGAGGGCCTCGATTACTTCGACACGTATTCTCCTGTGATGAGAATAAACTCCATAAGGATGATACTTGCCATAGCCGCGCTGCGGAACTTGGAAGTTCATCAAATGGATGTGAAAACCGCTTTCCTAAATGGCGAATTAGATGAGGAAATCTATATGGAACAACCCGAAGGGTTCGTGGTTCCGGGCCAAGAAAAGAAAGTGTGTAAGTTGGTTAAATCGCTATATGGTTTAAAACAAGCGCCCAAGCAGTGGCACGAGAAGTTTGACCATGCAATGTTAACTAACGGGTTTAAAATAAACGAAAGTGACAAATGCGTCTACGTTAAGGAAACGATAGACGGCTACGTCATTCTTTGTTTATATGTCGATGATATTCTCATCGTTTGTAGTAATGATCGGATGATCAAGTCTACCAAAAACATGTTAAATGCGAGATTTGACATGAAGGATATGGGGCTGGCCGATTTAATCCTTGGGATTAGAATCATTAGAAGACCTGATGGTCTCGTGTTGAACCAATCACATTATATTGACAAAATCCTTGAGAAATTTAACAAGGATGATAGTCAAGTGGCTAGGACACCATTTGATACAAACATTCATCTAACCAAGAACCACGGAGAAGGTATTTCACAAGTGGAATACTCTCGGGTTATTGGTAGTCTGATGTATCTTATGAGCTGTACTAGGCCGGATATTGCCTATGCGGTTAGTAAACTCAGTAGATATACGAGTAACCCCGATGCTATGCACTGGAAGGCAATAGTAAAGGTTATGAGATACTTGAGGTATACTCGTGACTTTGGACTGCACTACGGAAGATATCTCGCTGTACTTGAAGGGTATAGCGACGCGAATTGGATATCTGATATTAAGGACTCTAAGTCCACGAGTGGCTACGTGTTTACACTAGCCGGTGCAGCCGTTGCATGGAAATCCTCTAAGCAAACTGTGATAGCTAGATCCACGATGGAATCTGAGCTGATAGCCTTGGACAAAGGTTGTGAAGAGGCAGAATGGCTACGCCATTTTATAGAGGATATTCCTAATTGGGAAAGACCGGTACCTCCAATATGTGTGCATTGCGATAGTCAAGCCACAATCGGAAGAGTACAGAGTCATATGTATAATGGTAAGTCTAGACATGTGCGTCGTAGACATAATACCATTAGACAACTGCTCACAACTGGTGTTGTCTCGATTGACTACGTAAAGTCAAAAGACAATATAGCGGATCCGCTAACCAAAGGGTTAGGAAGAGAAGTTGTGGAGAAGTTGACACGAGGAATGGGTCTAATGCCCTTGGACTAAAAAGTTCTATAGTGGATACCCAACCTAGCTGGCACCTAGGTTCAATGGGACAACTAAATTATGGAACGGAGCGCGTCACTGTGGGGGTCTCGGACTCCCTACCACTCCTCGTTAAAACAGTGACTCCCGCAAGAGGCTAGCATGTTAATGCTTTAATGATTCTTGAGTATGCGGGATACTCGAGAAAGAATCACCTATGTTAGAGAGAAGTGAGGGTCGCTTCAAAGGAGAATTGTTGGGCACAATTCTTTAGAAACTCTCGCAGAACCAGGAACGGTGACCCATGACCAAAACGGGCACACTCATGAGAGCAAGAGCATGGTTGGGAGATTCCTGTGTGAGATATGTCATCGTCTACACAAACGGCAGTCGGTTCAAAGACATCGCGTTCTACCGTACAGCCAGTAGAGTAAACATGTCTTCACAAGCGAAGGTTCAAAGGGTATAGTGACTCCCTACCTATCCTATGCAGGGATCGACCGTTTGAACACAGTTGTTTCCGATTTCAAAATACCCCGAAAATCAATTTTTCATTCATGTGGGGGACAGTTGGAAAAAATAGCTTAAAATGGCATGTTAAGTGGCTATTTTGTGGTACAATTATCAGTGGGGTCCACTTCCGATTTGGGTCGGGTCAAAGTGGATTCGGGTACTTCGTAGTGAGACGAAGAGATTGATATATTGTACGCTCAAAACGGATAATGGGTGAATGAGATATTGATTCTCAAAGTAGACCCATTTGAGTTGGAAAATGAAGGGAAAAGGTGAGCCTTTTGTCCCACATTGCTTTGGAATGAAGATTTTCCCCCCCTTATATACAAGAGCTCTTTTGAAGCTTGTAGAATTGTATAGCATAGAGGCTCTCTCGCGCTGGGGGTGGGGGGGGGGGGGGTGCAAATCAAATTCCAACTAGAGAGATTGAAAAAGGCTTGATTCAAGCCCGAGCTCGTGTGCGCGGGCACTGATGCGTAGTATATTTGCAAACAAATAATACCCAGAGTATTCGGGTTGTCGAACCACAGGGAGATGGGGTACTAAATACTAAGGTTTCGTAGACAATAGAGCTTTGTAATATTTGGTTTGGAATTAAGATTTGTGTGGGAATGCAAAGTGGAATCGAATTACTCCCGTAATCTCTATTCACTCGAATTACTCCCGTAATCTCTATTCCTAGTGAATTTCCAATCCCGTGGCTTAAACACCCAATAAGATCGAAGATCAGCATTCAATTATTCCTAATTACTACCATCTCCCGATTGGCAACAATCTAGAATAAACTTCCCCTAATAAGTTCCCCTTTCCCAAGGTCCAACCATTAGGTGCAATTGTGTGTCTCTATTCCTAGTGAATTTCCAATCCTGTGGCTTAAACACCCAATAAGATCGAAGATCAGCATTCAATTATTCCTAATTACTACCATCTCCCGATTGGCAACAATCTAGAATAAACTTCCCCTAATAAGTTCCCCTTTCCCAAGGTCCAACCATTAGGTGCAATTGTGTGTGCCCTAATTTATGCCCCAATTCCCATTGGTGGCACAAATATGACTATGAAGCTAGTAATTTAGGCCTTTAATTACCAACAACAACAGGTTAAGACAAGACTGCAACACAAATCATAAAACCAAACATAAATATATTAAGAAATTAACGAACAAGGCACATAGGTTCATAAACAAATTCACCCAAAAATCCCTAAGGAATCTAGCCACTCATGGCCATAATAACAGTAAATTCAATGCTCAAAGATAAACAAATAACAACGAGAATAAGAGTAAGAGTGAAAGAGTTCTCCCGAATCTTTCTAGCTAGTTCTCTATTCCAAAGCTAGTTGTAAATCTTCAAGTTGGTCCTCTTTGTGCTTTGCTCTTGATTGCCTTCAAAACACCCAAAATCGCAGCAGAAGGAGCCTAGGGTTGATAGAAGATGATCTTTTTATAGTAGAACCCTGATGGCATCAATTTAGGAGTCCTTTAAGTTAGCATCCGTCCGCGATCTCGACGCGTCGAAGATTTGCTCGACGCGTCGAGCCTCCAACCTGTGCGATGTTTGAAGCTACTGGAATTTTTCGACGCGTCGAGGCATGGGCTCGACGCGTCGAATTGCTGATGCTTCGACTTCTTCCTCTTTTGATCATTTCGTGCTTGAAATTCTTCCCTTGCTCTCACGCTCACCCTGTAATGGTGAAGAAAAACACTACCGAACACCGTAAGACATTCAAAACAAGTGTAAAAACATAATCTAACGAGAAAGCAAGGAAAACAAGCAATAAATGGACATAATTCAATAACTTTGTTTCTAAAATGAATCAGAAAAGCTATAAAAACATGCACAGATGTGATAACATCACCCCCTCACACTTAAGACTTTGCTTGTCCTCAAGCAAAACACTAAATCAAACCGCAGATCAAAACACAAGGATCGCTCCTAATTTCTCGTGCACAACTTAGCAAAACCACAAGCCAACTCACTGCAGGACACATGCTTCCGGAATCATCTCTGCTTGGCACCCGCGTTCTACTCCCAAGCCAACATATAAGCACCCAGATTGTTAGTAGTGAGAAATCTATTGTGCACACGTACTCAGTTAGGTTTATGCAAAACACGACATCAGAAAAACATCCTAGGCTTGCCCTTCCTACTTCTCCTGAATAGAACTAATCATTGCATGTAGAGATCAAATAGGTCTTTATTAAGCTTGTAATGGGGCTAAGGGTCACGGTTTATAGGAAAAAAAAGGTAAGGAATGATAACAAAGGGAGAGAATGACACAATTATCTATAGCTTTTCAAAATTTGGAAGAGATGAGATAATCATAATTCCAAGGAGCAAATTTCTTTTAAGAACTTAGCAACTCTTTGGTAAAGTGGGGATCCAAACTCAAAAACTTTCAATCTCTTTTTTTTTTTTTTTTTTTTTTTTTTTTTTTTTTTTTTTCATTCTTTTCTTTGTCTTTGGACTTCTTTTGGATATAGCAAGATAATTTTAATCCAAACTTTCATGACCCCCACACTTGAACATTTGTAACACTAGCTGCTTCTTTTTTTTTTTTTTTCGTAGCACAACTCCATAAAAACTCTTCTTATAGAAAGGATAAAGATAAAAGTTTCATTCCCTCAAGGGTGGAAGGGAAATATTTTGCCAAGGGCTAAGGGTTATAATAATGGGGTAAATCAAAGAAAAACAATCAGAAAGGGGTAATAAGTGCTTAGCACTTATTATAAAGAAAATAAAAGGCTCAAATGGGACACAAAGGATAACACATACGTAGGGACAGGTTTAAAGGCTATGAGCTACAAAGAATGGCCTAAATCATTTCAATATATGCGAAAATTAGACTAAACCTGAGGAGTAATGAGACAAGCTCTCGTAAGCCAACTAATTGTCGGAATTCCACATAAACTTTCACTAGCACACGCACTAACCACTAGATTAAGAAATTAGTCCGATTATGAGTGGGTGACAAGTATATTAGCAAGGAAAATAAATCACTGAAGTGTTACACTTTGATTTCATCCATGGCATAATGAAATGCAGCGAGTTCCACCAAAACAAACCACTACCCGACACGAGAGAGCGAGAGCAATTAAGTATCAAGACCAACAGTTTAATGGAAATAAAGGCACATGAGTCATTCAAGCAAGAATTCAAGTGAAGGGAACGAAATGGAATACGAGAACAGACTAAATAAAATTAAAGTGCAAAGAAAATAAAATTAAAGTGCAAAGACTAAGGAAAGGAAAGGAAATACTTCAATCCTTCCCCCTCATACTTAGAGAATTACATTGTCCCCAATGTAAAAAATTAAGTGAAGGAAAAGGAGTTGGAGTATTGCCGTAGAACCTTCTACTGGTCGGTATCTGGAGGTGGTGGTGGTGGGTGGTATCCCCGATAGAAGTTCGGGATGTACCGAGGATCTCGCAGCCAAGGTGGTGGTGGTGGAAAGTTCGGCTGGAAGTCGAGATGGGCCTGATTCTGCTGGTGTATGGAGGTGCCCATGAACCAATTCACCTCATCAGTTCTGCGCATGAAATCCTGCCAATCATGAGGGAAGGCAGGTGCAGGTGCAGCCATCTGTGGGGCAATCGCATCATCGCCCTCTTCATCATCTTCATCGTCTTCCTCGTCCCCGAATTGCTGACCGGTCTTGTAGCGTTTCTCAAGGTAGTGCTCAGATATGAAGGCTTGTGGAGCTAACTTGACCTCCTGGGATTCATCAATAGGAACCCCAGCCAGCTGGCAAAGATGCGTAATGAGGTAGGAGTGGCCGAGGTAGAATCGACCCTTCGCATCGGCAGCTTCGCGGATATTGCCGTTGATGATATGGCCAATGTCAATAGTCTTGTGTTGCCGGATGCAGTAGGTAAGGAGCACTAAGTCTTTTCGGACAGTCCCCTTGTGAGAATTTAGGACAAGCTTCGCTTTGATGAAGTCCAAGATTCCCCTGTCAGCAGTCTGAAAATACTTGTAGTCCATGTGGGAGGCTACACCCCCCCTGATATTCCATTCGGCCCTCGGGTGGAAGAATTGTGCAATCTGGTTCAGCAAATCTTGGTCCATGTGGCCACGACCCATATCGCGATTAAAGTAATCATTGCCCCTGTAATTACGCGTACTGTAGTACTCATTAATGGCCTCCGCCGAGAAGTCGACCGGAACGCCCCGGACAATACAAACATTGGTTTCGAGGCCATCCTTTGCATTCACATAGAATTCCCTCACCAGATTGGTAAATGCATCTCCTGGTTGAGCAAGGAATCGGGGTGCCCAATTCCACGCTTCCGGGACCACTATATGTGCGCTACGTTCTTTCAGAACGGGCCGGGCAGATATCCACTGATGGTACCGTTGAGCCGCTGCGTCTGTTACAAAATGTTCATATTGTGCAGCATGTTGTGGTTGGTTCCGGACTTGCGAAGATTCGGCTCTTGGCCGTTTGGATGGTTGACGGGCTCTTGGTGCCATAGGAAAAACCTACAAAACTCAATAATAAAACAAGACTTTCAAGTACCTGATCTAGAATTTATAGCCAGAATATCAAAAGTGAGTCCAAGGATTTCAAACTTTTCAATCAAGGGCACAAACTTCACTTGGGCATTTAATCAAACACCTTGTGGGCATGAACTTTAACACTAGGTTTATGTAAAATTGACATATCAAATTCATCCCACAAGTTCACCACACAACAAAACAAGGATACCCATCATCAGAAGCAAGGTCTACAACCATCCTAGACTAAAATAAGGAATTAAAATTATCAAAACAAAGTGAAATATAGCTTAAACAACCAACGAAGAAACTTAGAAAATAGAATCAAAATGTGGGTGCAATGGTTTCTAATGCAGCAATTACAACATGTATACAGCAACAATCAATCTTTAGTAATCAACAATGGGCAATTTATCTACTAAAAATTCAAAATCAGGGGAAAAATTCGTGGGTAGGGCTCCTACCCAAGAATAGAGCAAAGATGCACCTCCAAATCAAGAAATTAAAAGTAGAAAAGAGTGATTATTGTTACCTTGTAGCTTTAGGAAGTGAATGGAGAGGAGAACCAGAGGGTTCGGACCTGGGGTATCTTGGGCGAGTGAGAGATTGAGAGAAAATTATGAGTTTGGGGAGAAAAACGGACCGCTGGTCGCGATTTAACCCATTTGTTCTGTCGCGTCTCGACGCGTCGAAAATTTCCAGTAGGGAAATTTTCGAGATGCGATGGTTTCGACGCGTCGAGGATTGGTCTCGACGCGTCGAAAATTTCCAGTAGGCTATTCCATCAAATCAGTGGGATCTCGACGCAGGCTCGACGCGTCGAAAAATTCCAGTATGGAATTTTTCCGCCTAAGTCAATTTTTGGCCTTTTTACTTAGCCGAAAACAACCCCTATACCGCTGTTTGCCACAGAAACCAGAAAACACTCAAATTTTGTAAAACGAACTAGAACGAAATAATTAGCAAGAAATAAAAATGCGATAAATTGAAAGATAACATGGGGTGCCTCCCATGGAGCGCTAAGTTTAACGTCGCTAGCTCGACTGTACCTCCTTTCAGGTGTCACATGTAGGTCGGGAGATGAAGACAATGTATCACATTGACCTTAGGTTCCTCGGGTGAATAGTAGTGCTTCAACCTTTGCCCATTGACCGTGAATTAATCTTGTGTTCCTTGAAGCACCACGGCACCCGATGGATGTACCTTAATCACTTTGTGTGGCCCAGTCCACTTGGATTTTAATTTTCCTGGGAATAATTTCATCCTTGAATTGAATAGAAGGACGTCGTCTCCTGGGGCAAATTCTCTCTTTAGAATGTGCTTGTCATGCCACCTCTTGGTCTTCTCCTTGTAGATTTTCGCATTGTCATAGGCTTCGAGCCTGAATTCGTCAAGTTCGTTTAGTTGATGTAGCCTCTTCTCACCTGCGAGTTGCAAATCCATGTTGAGCGTCGTGACTGCCCAATGGGTTTTGTGTTCTAACTCCACGGGCAAATGACAAGGTTTCCCATAAACAAGTCTGAAAGGTGAAGTTCTAATAGGATTCTTGAAAGCGGTCCTATATGCCCACAATGCATCATCGAGCTTTGTGGACCAATCTTTTCGAGATGGATTGACCACCTTCTCAAGAATGGATTTGATTTCTCGATTTGACAGTTCCACTTGACCATTGGCTTGGGGATGGTATGGCGTGGAGAGTCTGTGATGAATTCCATACTTCTCAAGAACTTTCCCCAACGCTTTGTTGCAAAAATGTGCCCCATTATCAGTGATCAAAGCCCTTGGTACCCCAAACCTTGCAAAAATATTCTTCTTGATGAACCTGATGACAACCTTAGAATCATTAGTAGGACAAGAAATGGCTTCAACCCATTTGGAGACATAGTCCACTGCCACTAAGATGTATTCATTACTAAAAGACTTGGGGAATGGACCCATGAAATCCAAACCCCAGACATCAAATAGTTCTACTTCAAGAATACTTTGTTGAGGCATCTCGTTTCTCCTTCCCACTGTGCCTACTCTTTGGCACTTATCACAACGAGCTACGAAAGAATGTGAATCTTTGAATATACTGGGCCAATAAAATCCTGACTGTAAAACCTTTTGCGCGGTTCGAGAAGGTCCAAAGTGCCCTCCATAAGGTGATGAATGACAATGCTTTAAGACACTTTCTACCTCGTCTTCGGGCAAGCATCTTCTTAATATTCCATCTGCACATCTCTTGTATAGAAACGGTTCATCCCAAAGATAGAACTTTGCATCAGTTTGTAATTTCTTCTTCAATGACCTAGAAGCATTTGGTGGAAATTGTTGGCAAACCACATAATTTACCAAATCTGAATACCAGGGCATAAAAGCACGAAGAGCCATCAGTTGCTCTCCCACGAAGTAATCATTGATTGGAACCTTTTCTCCTTCAGCCACTTCGTTTTGGCTCTCTAATCGGGACAAATGATCAGCTACAAGATTTTCCGTTCCCTTTTTATCTATGATTTCCAAGTCAAACTCTTGAAGCAGAAGGGTCCACCTCATCAGTCTTGGCTTGGATTCCTTTTTGCTCATCAAGTACTTCAATGCTGAGTGATCGGTATGGACAATGACCTTGTATCCGTTTAGGTAGGACCGAAATTTATCAACAGCAAAAATCACAGCCAGCATCTCCTTTTCTGTTGTGGCATAATTAACCTGAGCCGCATCCAGAGTACGGCTTGCATAGTAAATTGGGTGTAGGCACTTGCCCTTCTTTTGACAAAGGACAGCCCCCACAGCATAGTCACTAGCATCGCACATAATCTCAAAAGGTAAGTTCCAATCTGGCGGTGACATTATGGGGGCTGTTGTCAATGCCTTCTTCAATCTGCAGAAAGCTTCAAGGCAAGCATCATCAAAAACAAAGTTAGCATCTTTTAAAAGCAATTGAGTTAAAGGTTTAGAGATTTTTGAAAAGTCTTTGATAAATCTCCTGTAGAACCCTGCATGGCCAAGGAAACTCCTTATTCCCTTTACCGAAACCGGTGGTGGCAGTTTCTCTATGACTTCCACCTTGGCCGGGTCAACTTCAATGCCTTTTTCTGATATCTTGTGTCCAAGAACAATCCCTTGTTGTACCATGAAGTGACATTTTTCCCAATTTAGAACAAGGTTTGCTTCTTGACACTTTCCTAATGCCTCATCCAAATTATCTAGACAATTATCAAACGAAGAACCATAGACAGAAAAATCATCCATGAAAACTTCCATAGTCTTCTCAACTAAATCGGAAAAAATGGCTAACATGCACCTTTGAAATGTAGCTGGTGCATTACATAACCCAAATGGCATCCTTCGATATGCAAAGGTGCCATAGGGGCATGTAAACGTAGTCATCTCTTGGTCATCAGGGTGGATTGGGATCTGAAAGAACCCCGAAAAACCATCAAGAAAGCAAAAGTAAGAGTACTTAGCCATCCTTTCAATCAACTGATCAACAAACGGAAGAGGAAAATGATCCTTCCTGGTGGCATCGTTCAACTTTCTGTAGTCCGTACACATTCTCCACCCAGTGACTAACCTGGTAGGAATGCTCATTTTTCTCATTGCGGACTACAGTTGTCCCCCCTTTCTTTGGGACCACGTGAATAGGGCTGACCCACTTACTGTCAGGAACAGGATAAATGATGCCAGCCTTCAACAATTTTAGGATCTCTTTCTTCACAACCTCCTGCATCGTAGGATTTAACCTACGTTGGTGCTAACACTGGGTCTACGCCCATCCTCTAAGTTAATCCTGTGCATGCAGTAGGAAGCACTAATTCCAACAATATCATCAATAGTGTATCCAATGATTCTCTTATGTTTTCTTAACACATTTAATAACTTTTCAGTTTCATCATCTTTCAAATGCGCACTTACAACCACTGGGTACGTAGAATTTGGACCAAGATAAGCATACCTCAAGTTTGTTGGTAAAGGTTTTAATTCTACCTGTGGTGGTTCCTTTTCCTCAAGGTTACAGGCAAGGGATGCTAGTGGCAATTCCTGTGATTCCTCATCATTCGTACCATCCTCCAAGCATTCATTCTTTGTAGAATCTTCACCTTCGAGTTGTAAAGGGTCATTGGAGATCCATTTACCCCTCTCATAAGTTGCAACACATGAGTCGATTTCGTCTATATAAAAGCAAGAATCAAGACAAGAAGATTTGTTAGCCAACTCGAAAACATTAAATTCAACTTTATCTTCTCCAATCTCAAGAACCAAGGTTCCTTTTTTGACATTGATTATAGCTCCAGCGGTTGCCAAGAATGGCCTCCCAAGGATAATAGGAATTTTAGCATCTTCTTCCATCTCTAAAACCACGAAGTCTCCCGGAATGTAAAATTTGTCAATCTTCACTGGCACATCCTCCAGAATTCCGACAGGATATTTCACTGATCTGTCTGCCAACTGAAGAGTTATGGATGTAGGCTTTGGCCCTCCAAATTGCAGCTTTTGGCACAAAGAATAAGGCATCAAACTCACACTTGCCCCTAAATCGCATAACGCTTTTTGAACAAGTGATCCTCCAATAACACAAGGGATAGAGAAACTCCCAGGATCCCTAAGTTTTGGAGGAAGCTTGTTTTGAATTAAAGCACTACATTCTTCACTTACTGCTACTGTCTCACGATTCTCAGCTCTCCTCTTGTTGGATAAAATCTCTTTCAAAAACTTAGCATACGAGGGAATCTCGATCACAGCATCAATAAAAGGAATGGTGATATCCAGTTGCTTGATCAAACTGTAGAAGTTTGCTCTTCTTTCCTCTTCCCTAGATTTCTGAAATTTTTGTGGGAAGGGTAGAGGTGGTGTATGCTTCTTTGCGGGTTCAATTTCTTGTATCTCATCCTCCTTATCTTGAGCAATAACACCCTCATTCACTTTCTCATTTTCACCTCCTAGATTCTTCCTGACAACTTGCTCCCCATTTGGATACGGTGGGTCCAATAATTGCTTCCCACTCCTAGTGGTGACAGCGTTCATGTGTTCTCTTGGTTGTTCGGGCATAGCTGGCAACTTACCTGTGACTTTAGTACTTGATATCGATGGTTGATTTGCTAGCTGATTTTCAACCATATTTTGGCGAGTATCCATCTGATCCAACCTTTCTGTAATCTCCAGCTGACCTTTAACCAGTTTTTCCAATAATAATTCCATATTCGACTGGACTGGTGCTTCCACATTAGGCTTGGACTGATTTACTGGAACTTGATATCCTTGATTCTGCCTGAATTGTGGTGGATGATTTCCTCTAAAATTTTGCTGCCCCTGAAATCCTGGTGGTTGACTTCTACCATTTAAGTACTGGGGATTAGCCGCCCCAGCTGGATTACCCCAAGAGAAACCAGGATGATTCCTCGATGCATTTGGATTGTAGGTTCCTCGTTGCTGGAACGCCGGTTGAATACCACCATACCCTACCACATCAACTTGTTCCATTGTAGCTTGAGAATCAACACTGAGACACTCCTCTGAATTGTGCTCTCCTCCACACAACTCACACATCAGTACAGGTCTTGGAGGAGTAGGAGCTATAGAAACATTACCTGAAGCTTGATTCTTGATAGTAATCTGAGCTAACTGTTGAACTAAAATGGCTACATTGTCAAACTTAGCCGATAGAGCGGATATCTGATCAACTTCAGACACGCCTCCTATCAACCTCTGGGGAGATCTCTCTGAATACCAAGTCGTCCCATTCATCGCAACCTTTTCCAACAATTCTTCAGCTTGATCTGGCTCTAGGATTGTAAATGATCCTCCCGATGAAGCATCGACTAGGATTTTTGAATTGTCCAGTAGTCCCTCATAGAAAGCCATCATTAAATCCCAATTCTGAATACCGTGATGAGGACATTGTATCCTCATCTCTTTGAATCTCTCCCATGACTCTGCCAAAGACTCACCAGCTAACTGTCTGAAATTCTGAATAGATCTCCTCATTTTCTGAGTCTTAGATATGGGAAAAAATCTCTTAAGGAACTCTCTGTGCAGCTGATCCCAAGTTTCAAAGTAGTTCGCCGGATAAGAGGCAAGCCAACTGTTAGCTTTATCCCTTACAGTGAATGGAAAGAGGCGAAGCTTGATAGCATCTCCCGGGACTCCGTTAATTTTGAAAGTGCTGCAAATCCTCAGAAATTTTGCAATGTGAGCATTAGGGTCTTCCGTTGGTGACCCACCAAAAGGATCCGAAGCAGCCATCTGAATTATAGCCGGTTTTATCTCAAAATTATTAGCATCAACCCCTGGCACACTGATACTTCCATGTCCCGCTGCATCTGGAGCACCGTAATCTGAAATGGGCCTCCCAATGCGTAGTGGTTGGTTGACTCCCTCTCCACCGAGAGCCGGATTGTTCTGATTCCCATTGTTTGCCATCCTAACCTGTTTCCTTAAGAACTTGGCTCGCTTTTCGATCTCTGGGTTAAAAGGTTCTAATCCTTCGTTCCCTGAAGAGCGAGTTCGCATAAAACACCAAGTCCGCTGATAACAGAAACACAGCTCAACACAAGAAACTCGTTATCGATTAGCGAAAATAAAAAATGAGTTAAAATAAAATAAAATTAAAAAAAAACTAGACTCCGAAAATAAAACTTTCACTAATATTAGTACGTAGCGCCACCTCCCCGGCAACGGCGCCAATTTGATGCGTAGTATATTTGCAAACAAATAATACCCGGAGTATTCGGGTTGTCGAACCACAGGGAGATGGGGTACTAAATACTAATTACTCGCTTACTTATAAGAGCTAGTCTGATCGAAACTTGATGGTTGATTGGTTGCATAAAATAACGAGCAAGAAATTAAACAAATATTAAGGTTTTGTAGACAATAGAGCAAAATGGGATTCTTGGGATCACAGTGTTTAATCACCTAGTGCCAATTAACGTTTGTAATATTTGGTTTGGAATTAAGATTTGTGTGGGAATGCAAAGTGGAATCGAATTACTCCCGTAATCTCTATTCCTAGTGAATTTCCACTCCCGTGGCTTAAACACCCAATAAGATCGAAGATCAGCATTCAATTATTCCTAATTACTACCATCTCCCGATTGGCAACAATCTAGAATAAACTTCCCCTAATAAGTTCCCCTTTCCCAAGGTCCAACCATTAGGTGCAATTGTGTGTGCCCTAATTTATGCCCCAATTCCCATTGGTGGCACAAATATGACTATGAAGCTAGTAATTTAGGCCTTTAATTACCAACAACAACAGGTTAAGACAAGACTGCAACACAAATCATAAAACCAAACATAAATATATTAAGAAATTAACGAACAAGGCACATAGGTTCATAAACAAATTCACCCAAAAATCCCTAAGGAATCTAGCCACTCATGGCCATAATAACAGTAAATTCAATGCTCAAAGATAAACAAATAACAACGAGAATAAGAGTAAGAGTGAAAGAGTTCTCCCGAATCTTTCTAGCTAGTTCTCTATTCCAAAGCTAGTTGTAAATCTTCAAGTTGGTCCTCTTTGTGCTTTGCTCTTGATTGCCTTCAAAACACCCAAAATCGCAGCAGAAGGAGCCTAGGGTTGATAGAAGATGATCTTTTTATAGTAGAACCCTGATGGCATCAATTTAGGAGTCCTTTAAGTTAGCATCCGTCCGCGATCTCGACGCGTCGAGCCTCCAACCTGTGCGATGTTTGAAGCTACTGGAATTTTTCGACGCGTCGAGGCATGGGCTCGACGCGTCGAATTGCTGATGCTTCGACTTCTTCCTCTTTTGATCATTTCGTGCTTGAAATTCTTCCCTTGCTCTCACGCTCACCCTGTAATGGTGAAGAAAAACACTACCGAACACCGTAAGACATTCAAAACAAGTGTAAAAACATAATCTAACGAGAAAGCAAGGAAAACAAGCAATAAATGGACATGATTCAATAACTTTGTTTCTAAAATGAATCAGAAAAGCTATAAAAACATGCACAGATGTGATAACATCAGGCACCTGGGTGCACGAATGTCGTCCGGAAATTGGCTGGCCTTGCGGGTTAAGTTATGCCAAACTTCGGTATCATTTTCCAACCGTATAGTCACTTGCCTCGGTCGAAACTGAGAGCACTACTCTCGTGCTACAAGAGAGCACAAAAGGTGCATGGACCGAAACTGTGGTCTCGGGTCAAGACAAGGCACATGGCCGAAACTTCCAGTTTCGGCCTACACCTGTACAGCTCTTTGTGACCGTTGGGTTGAATTCTTACTGTTACGGAATTAATTCTCTGAATTAATTCCAATCTTTATTTTTGAATTCAAACCCATGGTAAATGTTGCTGTTACAAGGTGTAGTGGGGGGTGCCTTAAAGTGCCGTAATAAATGCTATTTAATCCTTCAACCCTATATAAGAGAGGGTAGAGGCAGTAGAGTTTTTACACAGAAACATAGAACACGAAAGTTCATATTTTAGCCTCAAAACCTCTCTGCTTCTACTCCTTCTCTAGCCTACTGTGTTCATAACCAGTCTTGCTCGTCGGATTCCTTGTTTGAGTGCTCAAACATTGAATCAAAGCAAGTTTAATCCTGGGAAGCCTAGGCCACAACGCTCCTAGCATCTACGGGAGGTGGCAAATAAGGTTTTAAGGAAATAGTGGTCACTCGACTCTTGCAAAAACCCAACACCAAACACTAGCCAATTTTTTCTTCATCTTTTCTTCCCTTCTTTCCAGAAAATAATAGTTAATTTTATTTGATTATTATTTGTTTTCTACCAACGGTTCCTACAAAATACATGTGCAAGGCTATGGAATTTACCCAAAAATACATGTGCAAGGCTATGGAATTAACTCAAGCATGACTCTTTTTTCGCAATAGACTTTCACTTAAGACCAAAAGAATCAAACAATCAAGGAAACATGACAAGGAAAACCAAAATAACTCAAAAAGGCAACGAGGAACAAGACAACACACAAAAGCAACAAGGAACAAGATACGTTCTAAAGACAAGGGTAGGCTAGAAAAGAGTTACCTGCTATCTCCTCCTCAACCAAACCCTCGGTCTTCGCCTGAGATCGCCCCATCACGAAAACTCTACCCGAGGGTCTTGCCTCGGCTGCTCCACGGCTCGAGCTCCCTCCTGCTACTCCTCCGGATCCCATAGGTGGTGGAAACACCCTTTGATTGGCTTGTTGAGGGCACTCGGCAATCTTATGTCCTCTATCTCCGCAACGGAAATATCGGAATTCTTGGCCATTGCAATCCTGGCCCGCATGCACTTTCCCACACCTACGGCACCCGAATGTCTTGACTTGGCCTCCGGGCTCCGCTTGTGTTGGTCCTTGGGAAGGGGAAGGCGCGTTCTTGGCTTGGAAGTTCTATCGTGGCCTCTTGAAGTTGGAAGATCCACCACTCTCGTTTCTTTTCCTTGCAAGCTCAAAGGATCCACATTGTAGCTGCTGTACCCGGTACAGGTCTGCGGCACACACATATGTTTCCTTCAAAGAACTCGGCCTACTCACGGTTAAGGCCTTTCATGCCTCGTAGTTCAAGCTGGCTACGAACTTCTCAACTTTGGCGAGCTCGGTAGGGACATGCATCCTGGCGAAGCGAGCGAGCTCAAGAAACCTTTTGTGGTACTCAACCACCGATGAAGAACCTTGCTGTAGGTGAAGGAACCCCTCATACATCGCGGCTCGAACATGCACCGGATAGAACCGCTCACGCACCGATCCTTCAAGGCCGTCCAGTCAAAGGCAGGCTCCTCGAAACAAGATGGGCCCTCATGTATCCACCACAAGTCGGCCTCGTGGCTGAAGTAGAACGTCGCAAGCTCCACTCGCCGCTCCTCTGGGCATCCAACAATAGAAAAGATCTTGTCAAACGTCCTTACCCACTCTCCAAGAACAACGGGGTCTTCCTCGCCCGCGAACGTCGGAGGTCTATGGCCCGACACAAGGCGCCCTATATCCCTATGCCCGACAGGCTGTGGGGGTGGCACGGGATGGTTGTTGTGCAATAACGCCTCGCTGAGGGTCTGCATAGTCTGCGTAAGCTGTTGCAGATTCTGGGCAAGCTGTTCGTTCGTCGAGGTCTCCAGTGTGCATGCGCGCTGACAGGGAGGCATCGTAAAGCTTCTACAACAACAACACTGTTACAAAACAACAAGCAAGCAAGCAAACTATAAAACAAAACAACAAGCAAGCAAGCAAACTATAAACTACACACAGCCCACCGCGCATTCTATGAGTCCTAAGTCCTAAACACTTAGATTCTTACAATCATCTTAGGATCTCATACCACGCTTAGCCACTTAGAAGTCTAGACTCTAGCATCATAGGCTCAAACCTAGGCTCTGATACCAACTGTAACACACCCGATTTCCAAGTCAATTTAAACTTAAACATGCAGATAAACTAACCACAATATAAACAAATCACAGCGGAAGTCTAACTATATAAAACAGGAAAACGTAGAGTGTTATGTCACGTCCACACTAAGGTGAACGCACAGGCGAGAACAACATCCATATCATCAGTCTAACAAGGGACAAGGTCAAAGAAACAACAATCTATTGTTCATCATAAGAGGCACACAGGCCCATAACCGAACTAACAAAGTCCGGGGAACTACACTAGCCATCTCTATATCGCGCTCGCCACTACTCGGGACCTGAAAAGCATATAAATAAATGGGACGACGCCCGGTCAGCGAATGATGCTGGTAACCCACAATTACATGTTAAGTATCATACATAGATAGTATATACAAAATCATTTTCGAAATGGAATACTATATATATAAGTTCAAAGCCAAAGATAGAAGTCAACCACAAGACTCTATATCACTCACAATAAGAATAAGGGGAACACATCCCAACACATCAAGAAGTAACAATTACAACTCAAGAAAGGCTCAAGGCGTATTCTACCATCACTCAGTAGAATATCACCCGACATGCTCAACACAAGAAAATAAAGAGAAAAAACATTGGCAACACATGCCTTCGTGACATCACTCGTCACAAATAGAGAAACACACAACGGCAACACATGCCTTCGTGACATCACACATCACGAACAATATTCCTTCCTTATGCCCGGTTCCAACCTTATGGCTACCCCCAACCTTATATCTAGTTCCAACCTTTACCTCCAAGACCCCTGTACAACCAAGTCCAACCTTATCCCTCCGAGGACCGTCGTCCCCATTCACCAACGACCGCCAACAATTTCCACCAATTCATAGTACACGAGGTACCGATCACACACTTTGGCAACACATGCCTCCCAAGAAATACGTGAACCCGACGCACAAGTAACAAACTCCATAATCGCGTCATGGCCACCACGAGGACCACTGCGGTACCTTGGTGACTAATGTCCCATTCCATTAATTGTGCAATCCAGGTACAGCCACACACACAACTCCATCATAGGAATCAATCAACGGATCTCAACGAAGATATGAAACCATACTCAATCAAGGAAATGATCACAATCCGACACCAACGATGATTAACACAAGTTATCATCCACATTAGGAAGGACACACAAGACTCATCATGGTTCAACATCAAACTAGCATGCTTCTCAAACGGGTAAACCAAACATAGTTTTTAAGAACACACAAGACTCATCATGGTTCAATGAATCACAAGGTTTAACACTTAGCACGATTCAAGACACCAAAACCTACATGGAATCCTACCATATAGTTCTAGACATACGAAACATCAAGAATACACTCAAATAGTTCCACAAAAGAACATCGGGAAGTCAAAACATCAAATACCGAGCCAAAAGAATCACGGGGAACAAATCCCCAACCAACACCATATATGTACCCGCGGGTGGGGCCACGGGTGGACCCCCACCAGTGGGAACACACTCCCACAACCAACGTACCCCGCGGGTGAACCCTACCTGCCGTTCCGCCCGCGGGTACAACACCCTGTACCAAAACATCCCTTCGGGGATTTTCAACACCAAGCTCAAATTCAAGTCCAAAACATCCAAAATCTCACCAAATACAACAAAATGACTTGAATAAAAGGAATAGCCAAGCAATGACATGCATGAACCCTAATAACAAGCTCTAGATATGCATTTTCACAAGACAATGCATCAACACTTACATTTCATAGCAAAATCACATGTAGAATCTAAGAAATCATCATATAGGTAATGAAAATAGATTTTGTAAAACATGGGTTACCTCTTGAAGACTAAACCTTCACTTATAAAACCTCTCAAAGCTCCTAACAAGGTTCACCTTCAACACCCATTTCAAGAACACACCAAAAGATCATAAAAATTTCATCTTTAGAAAAAGCTACATTAGAAAGCTCTAAAAACACAAAAGGAACATAGATCTTACCCTCCTAGATGCTCAAGAGTAGGAAAGGTGGAATCTTGGAGACAAACTTTGAAGATCTTGGAAAGTCCCAACTTAGCTTGGAAGAAAAGCTAGCCAAATTTCTAGAGAGGAGGAAGAGCTTATGTTTTGAGTGTGTTAAGAGGAAAATGAAAGATGTCTTCTAGGTTAGCTTGGAATACAATCATAAGGGAAATGTCTTCTTTGCCCTTACTAAAATGAAGAAGTATAAGGGAACAAGGGAACTATTCTCAAAGCTTTAGGTACAACACCTTGACTTGGGTTGACTAGTCAATTACTAGTCCCCGACTATTGAATTTTCAGGAATTAAAGAATAAATCACCAATTGGATTAGGATTAATTACTTAATTAATCCCTAAATAGAATTTGGATTTGCGGGGTGTCACATGTTCACCATAGCCAAACCTATCACCCTTCTATCTTACTCTTGAGAAAGGGGAGTTGGAAGGAAATGAGCACACAAGATGTTTGATTAATTTCCTCACCTAGTCTATTGCTATGAGAATGAGATTAGAACCTTGGTGAGAGTCCAATGTCCTCGAGAGTGGCATCGACATTGACTTAACTTCCTTGCATTCATTGTTGAACATGGTTTAGCCTAGAGTCTTAGAACACTAAGAAACATTCGTACATTGCTGTTTGATCTAAGTCCTCTATTTTATCCTTGACTATTACTTAGAAATTTATTTGTTTTATGATTGTCCCGATGCAAACAAACATTTCAATTTGGTTAGCTTTCAAACACTTAATGATATTGTGTTTAACCCCTCCCTACTCAATTCCCTTATAGCTATTCCTAGAGGACGACACTCACTAAAACATCATCGCTAAAACCATCTTTCAAAATACTTAGTCTTAAAGCGATAGTCTAAATAAATACTACTTTTGCTTTCAAAAATAAAAATAAATACTACTTTTGGTTTAAATTTCTCTAATTCTTCTTAATTCTCTTTTGGGTAGCATTGTCAATATTGTTTTCATCTTCAGTACATGTCCTCTCTTTTTTTTTTTTTTTTTTTTTTTTTTTTTTTTTTTTTATTGATATATAGTGTGTCATGTGCAATTAGGTTACTGGTGGCAGCATAGAGTGATTCATCATACAATGAGCTTATGGTGTATGAAGATTTAGATTTGTCTTGTTGTGTATATGACTGAGATTTTAGTTGTAACATGAACTCTTTATCTTACAAACACCTATTGATATTTAGTAGTGGTAGTTTTTCCCCTATATGTTTCACGTGTTGTGAGATGTGTGTCGTAGGTTATCATGTGAAAGTATTGAACAAAATATTAATAGTTATTATATTTGTTTAAAATACTTGGTAAATAAATATATATAACATATTTTGTATTATAACTGTGATATTTAATTACAAGATAATATAAAAAGAAGACAATGGACAATGTAGTGAATATAATAAATTAATAAATTTGAAGGTTATGAATCTTTGAAATGTAGAAAATAAAGATAATATAACTAATGAAATTATATCTCTTTTAAATTATTTATAATGAATAATTTTTTAAATAAAGGCATTATAGACATCTAATTATAAATTAATTAAATGCATATGCATTATTTTTTGTTATAGCTACTAATTTATTTAATTTAATAAGAGTAATAAAGTGGCGTACATACTTTTGATCAACAATAATGAAATCATTGATATTTTTTTTTAATTTATATTCGTTGTTGAGACAAATTGTTTTGAGAGTTTGTCAATGACAATTGTTACAATTCTTATCACTAGAGGATGATAATAAATAATTCAAAATATATAGTTACAAAAGATATTGTTATAATGATATAGTAAAAATTAACTTACAAATTTCTTTAGAAGTTTTCATGCATTGATAAAATTCTGATGTGTAAACTTGTTAAATTGGAACCAGTGGGATGTCAACATTGTCAAATTCTTTGGAAAATGGTCCTACCGTTTTAGAGTCCCGGTGTAATTGTATTTATGATCAACAACTTTGTAGTTAGGTCGCGCATGTCTGACAATGATGTAAAAACATTTTTTTCCGACAAAAAAAAAAAATAATAGTATAATATTTGTAAAGTAATGTACAATTGTACCATTATAAGAATACATACGAAAAATATTAATACCATAACGACCTAAATCATAACAATAATGCAAAAATATAATTGAAATATTAAGTTTTGTTCTGATCTAAACAATCAAGTTTTGTTCTGATCTAAACAATCAAGAGAAGAAATTAAACAAAAAAAAAAAACAACTTAGCCTAAATTACGTTTTTTTTCTTTCTTTTTTTTTGAGTGCTACTGGCTCTATTACAATGTAATATCTGTTCATATACTTTCTCAACCTACTGAAACACAGAGAACCAATAAGGCCTCCACTGAAGCTCGAACTCACAATCTTCCAAATGGAAGTCCAACCCGGGTACCATTAGACCACATAGTCCTGGTAAATTACGTTTTTTTTTAAGTGCATAGAAATAAAATGATTTTTGAAGATATTGATTTATAATCTTTGATGTTTAACTTTGAATGTTATGTATTTAGTCAGACTAATTATTTGACCAAAGTTTATGTTAAATTTTATATTATATATTTTTAATACATTTTGACATATTCGTAATATATGTTTAACAATTATGCCAACTCTAATTGGTATGGGGTTCGAACCAAAGACCTTTCTTATATAAATTAATGTGTAAGTTAAAAATAATAAATAGTTAACGAAATATTATGTTACTAAAGTTTATACTAACGGAATTTAAGTTATTTAAGGGAAGAAAATAATATAATAGAGGGTAAATAAGGAAAATCATTAAAAAATACTAAAATCAAAATAATATGAACCATTCATTTTAAGAAACAATACTTCCGAAATTTTTTTTGTTCCAGTTAAGGGTATAACATTATTGACTTTGATTATAATTGTAGATATTGTATGAAATTGTTGTATAATTAAAATGATATTTTAGTATTGTTATAATAAAACTATTGTGCATGAAAAATGAAACTAAAAAATATAGCAATATTTGTCAAATGAAACTAAAGTGTAATTAAAATGATACGACATCGTTTTTCTTTATGGTACGTGATGCTACAACCTACATGGACCATGCCCGCAGTAAAATTTGCCTCATTTTTCATGTTAAAGTACCTATGAAGTCCATGTACTATGGTGTTTTGTTCAATTTAGCCTTGTATCATTATTCTGTTCAATTTAGTGTTTCTACTTTAAAAGCGGTGAAACTAATGACAATAATTAACAGTGTAAATATTACAGTTAAATTAGCTTATGTGGCGTTGACATCATTGATACCACATCATGATATTTATATTCCAACTCATATATTATTTAATAAATATTCAAAATTAATTATTTTTACCACTAATATATTACATTGATATGTCCAAAACAAATAATTGCAAGCATATTGACATCAAGTGTCCAAATCTCATTAGGAACATGGTTGTAATTATTTATTTTGGACATACTAATTTAATATATTGGTGATAAAAGTAATTAATTTTAATATTTATAAAATAACAATATATGAGTAGGAATATAAATATCATGATGTAACAATGATGTCAGCACCACATAACTAAAGTTAACGATAATATTAACGTCGTAACTATTTTGTCCTCAATTGTAGAACTTTTTAAAGTACAATGACAAAATTAAATTAAATATAGGTATAAAGACTAAATTGAACAAAACACTATAGTACAGGACCTCGTAGCTACTTTGACACCTTTTACATAATGAATTATTGTTTTTATTACTCCACAAACCCATCTGGCTTGGATGCAGGATGCGGAGGTTCTCCAGCTAAGAGATTTTATCTTTTGTAAACAAATTTGGAATTTAAACTAATAAATAATCAATGAATATATAACGTATGACATTATTATAAATTACATAAATGAGACATATTAATTTAAAAATTATGGCATTTATTATTATTACTGTCGAGCCCGATGGCACCACTTATAGATCGGCAGCTCCTTCTAACGTGGTCAGTAGTTCTATTTACTACTACTGCTCCTTATATTTCTGGATTTCTGAATTTGAAAGGGTTTATTTTTATTTTTTTTTTATATATTTAATTTATCATTGGGTTTAGGAAAGAAGAAGATTTTGTATCAAACAAAACATAATTATGAATGCTTTAGTTATTTTTGTTTAGGATTGGAAATGTCTCATACTACTGTATGTCTTGATAAAAATTCGATCAGGTCATTAACTTGGTAATTATAAGTTTGACTCTCGAAGCCGCAATATCTTCCCGCTGTTATGTCGAAAAGTGTATTATCCTGCAGGCATAGTGTACGTGTGCGTTGGTTCTAGCCCCATAGTAGAGTTGCCCATACTCACGTCCTCCACCTGTGCTTCCAATGTCTTGCTTTTCTTCCTCTTCGTACTTCGATCAAGGAGGTCTTGATCCTCCGAGTTTCTGCTCTCCCGAACCGAACCCATTAATGCTTCTTGCAGTAGTTTATTGGATCAGTATAATAAAAATGATAGTTTAGTATTGCTATAATAAAATTATTGTGCATGAGAAAGAAAACTAAAAAATATAACAATATTTGACAAATAAAACTTAAGTGTAATTAAAATGATACGTCGTTGTTTTGCTTTATGGTCCATGATGCTACATGGACCATGGTCCACAATAAAATTTGCGTCCTTCAGTTGTTATACTACGGACTAGGGTCCACCTTACAAGGTGGACCCTGGTCCTAAATTGTGTATTTATAGTATTGGAATTATGAACTTTTAGGATATAAATTATGTTTTTAAATTTTGAAATTTGTAAATACAATACATGATCATTATTAACTGTGATTTTTTAAAAGGTAAATTGTGTATTTTTGAACTTGAGTCCACAGAATAATTTGTCGTTTGGATGTGGGGGTTCTTGGGCTGAGAGAATTTACTTTTTGTTAAACAAATTTGGGATTTAAACTTATAAATAATCAATGGTTATATGACTTATGACATTATTATAAATTACGTAAATGATACAAATTAATTTAAAAATTATGGCATTTATTATTATTACTAGTCTTTTCATTGCACGATGTGCAAAAACATATGTCCAATATTTATATTTTTAAAAATAACTAACAAATCTTTATTAATTAAAATCTATACGAAATCAAATTTATTTAGTATATTAATCCAATATATATTGTCTACAAATTAAATATTATTATCATTAAAGAATATAAGAAAATATATGGTGAATGTATGTGTATGGTAAGAATAGTGGAAAAGATAACAAAAGTTATAATGGTATAAATATTTTTGTTCAAAAAAATATATACTTACAACTCTAAAAACACAACGTACAAAATAATTAGTAGTACTAAAAATATGAATATAAATTAGAAATATAATTTTCATTAAGGATTATTATGTTAGAATAATATTAATTTTATTATTATTATTCTATGGTTCATTATAATTTATTGTGGCTCATAATTAAATATCTATTTATAATTTAATAATGAAATAATCCCGTGATTGGCCAGTTAAGGATAATGGCAGTTTCAACTGCTCATCAGATAATATCCTCTAAGGTTGATGGAACCGGGAGATGATGATTAACCATTTTTATTCTCATTCTCTGGTCCTCTCCCCAACCTTCTGAAAAACAAAACCAAAAGTCTCTCTCCATCAGAGTTCTTAGAGAAAGGAATGCTGAAGGTCTGGAAGGAGAAACCGAGTTTCTAGTATAAGCAGGAGAACTATGGACGCAGGTGTAACACCCCAGATTTTTAAGACTTTTTTTAAAGCTTATAATAAAGGTAGAATCTTATTAAATCCCAGAATATAATACAAGTGTTCGGGGTGCTATGCCACACCTGGGCTAGAGAACCCAGATGCACAGACTAACTAACTAATATCCTCAAAAGCATAAATGTATAAACATGGCACGCAGGCCGAAAGGGAAACTATCTATTTCTACACTCCGAGTTCTAGCGCGCTCCAGTGACTTAATCTTCTGTGCCTGAAAGCCAAATATATATGTTCAGCGAGAGATGCTGGTAACCCACTCCAACGCGTTGAAATACAATACATATAGAGATATATATAGATATACGAAAACCATTTTGAGCATGAAGATATATCCTACGAACTCTAGCTTTTAAAACCGGGAATGACTCGACAGATAAGGCTAGACACAAGCAACAGTTCATAACAGGCAAGGCAGGTACGGCAAGGCACAAACAATAATCATAACCCAATATTAACAATCCCAAACATAAATCCCCTAGTCACATCCCCAAGATACTCATGATCACCACTCATCCATATCTCAACACATAGCACACTTTGTTGGCGCCACAGGACCAATCGCATGCCCATACATGAGGGTCAGCGCATATAGCTCTGACACGGCCCCGCAGCACCCTGCCCCGTATCGCAACACGGAGGGGTCGATCGCAACCGACCGATGAACCGCAGCTCATCATAGTGTTTGATCGCAACCAAACAGTGGACCACAGCCCAAGAGAATGTCATCTGACCGCAGCCAGGAAAGGATGAACCGCAGCTCATGTTGTAACGTTTGATCGCAACCAAACGGTGGACTGCAACCCATGAGTATCAATCTGACCGCAGCCAGCTTCTGAACCGCAGCTCAGGATAACCAATCCGATCGCAACCGAATTGGGGTAACACACACACATAACACATAGCAAGCACATGCAACCCACATTACACATTGGGAAGGGGGATAAAACGTATAACAAAACCTATGCGTGATCCATCACATAATAAGAATATGCCTAAGGGGTTCATACTCCTTCCACCTAGGTCAACGGGATACCAATTCAACTAGCATGCAATATAATAGACTCATAAACCTACGAACGGTACCCGAAATATCAAACTAGACATAGGCACGATAAACGGAGTCCGTTGGGACACCACGGGGGTCGGGGGAACATCAAACGGGGAAGCCGGGGTCCCAAAGGGGGATGATTTTCCAGCGGGTAGCCGGTGGGTGGGGGGCCACCCGCCGGCTGCCCGCCGGTTTCCCTGTTCCGGGCAGCAGGTCGCCGGCGGGCAGCTGCCCGCTGCCGGAGATGACTTCTCGGTCGTGGGTAGGTGGCGGGTCCCCTACCCCCCACTGACTCTTATCACACAATTACGCCCCGGGAACCATTGTGGAACCCGAAACCATGCTTAGACACTTTACAACGCAATTAATAACAACACGTAGACAATTAACGAGTCAAATACGATAAACGAACGGCACATAACCTTTCATGCTTTTCTAAACTTAATCAACACCCGAACATGCGATTTCCCCACCCGATATACCGAGAATAACACCATACGATACAACCTAGGGTTCTAATCACTTTTATATCAACAAGAATACGATTCGTCTTCTAATTGCAGGATTCTGTAAGAATAACACATAAGCATCAAGAACATCACACAATTTATCAAGAACAACACATAATCATCAAGAACTCCACATAATCATCAAGAACACCATAATTATCAAGAATCTCCCAATAACAAGATTATCAAGATCCCCCATGGGATCATCACATCAAACATCAATAATAATCATCACAAATCATAAACACACAATAATATGGGGAAACCCTAAGGGGGAATCATAACTATGAAAATAGGTTTTGTTGAGACATGGGTTACCTCTTAGCCTTAATTAATTCCTTGGCTATGAAGGATCTTTCTTTAAGCTTTCTTGCTTTCTTGATTTCTCCTAGGAGAATTCTTGGAACTCTTTGGGTGGTGAGAGATTATTGTGGTGGGGACTCTAGGTGCCTCCTATGTTCCCTATTTATATATTTAAGACTCCTAATTAGGGCCTGAATGATATGGGTTTACTAATTCTATTCCTTATAGGGCTAGGGCTTGTTTTAGGGATAAGGGTCCATGGTCCATAGTGGACCATATTAGTTAAAGAGAATCCTAATCATAATCTGAATAGTAAAAGGCCTACTTCCTTTATTCCTAATAGGCTTAAGACTCCTATTCGGGCAAGGGTCCACGGTTCATGGTGGACCTCACTAATTAATTAAAGGTAAACCTAACATAATTAAATTATATTTAATTATTATTAACGGGATTAATTAAATAATTAATCCGGGATTGAAGGCCGTAACACGGGGTGTTACACTCTCCCCCCCTTACGAGAAGCTTCGTCCCCGACGCTTGGAAATCATTGCAGGGTTAACGAGTCAAGAGAAGAACCGTGGTCCTATTGAGAAGGTATTCCACGGGGAAACTGTATACTTGCACGCCTATGTGTGTTGGGTTTTTGGGAACAATTAGGTTTACAGGGCTAAGAGAGTGGGTTTCAAACTTGAGGACATGGTGAATTCAGGAATTAGGATCAAGTTTTCAAGGTTGCAACTTAGGTTGTGAGGTTGCCACCTTGTGTGGAATCGTTAAAACATGGAATTAAGAATGGGGTCTGAAGGATAGAAAGGATTTTGAAATAAGGAGGGGGCCGATTTTCCGAGGGAGGGAATAGAATTCGGCTAGGATGGGTTAGGGTTTCTTGATCCCAAGTGAATAATCTGGTTAGATGCTTTGATCCCGATGTGTCGACGAGCTGATGATCCTCCTTCCTTGGTGTTGGCACTTGCTTGACTTTAAGATCCTTGTTAGACCTTGCTTCCCAGGCTAAGGTTTCATCCTTCTCTTCTATCCTGAGGGAATTTCCCGTGGTAATTTAACACTTACTTCTTTAATGCGCCCAAGGTCTCGACCAAGTTGGGTCAACCAAGCCAATCTCTTAGGGCGCACTTCCCAAATTATTCCCAAAGTCTCTTAGGAGTCGATGGACTTTGGGTTGAGTTTCTCTTCTTATTGAATTTCATCTCCTCTTTAGTGGATGAAATTCTTAGTAAGACTTCATGTCTTACCCGGGGTTCGGCTTGTTGTGCCCTTTTGTGTTATTTTTAATGATGAAGGTGTCCTTGCGTGCCCTTTTTCTTTTTAAAGCGCAGTCGGTTACCAAATCTCGTTGTGGGATGACTCGGTGACTTTACGAGTCGTCTCATTTCCTTGTGTGTCCTTAATGACCCTTGAAGTCTTGGCGCGAATGTGCTCTTTACCCTTTTGCTTAGCACCATGGACTACGTAGTTCTTTATTCCATACAACTTGTAAGGAGTCCTCTAATTTGCTCGAACGACGTCCATGGTTTGGAGGAGTCCCGGTTCATTCTTAGCATTTTGACTTTTAAGGTCTTCGTGGGTTCTTAGCACGAGTTCCCAACTCGCTTCCTTGGTTTGCGCAATCCTTTACGCCGAACATCCCTAGTCGGTTGTATTGTAGGATCCACTTCAATTACTCATGCAAAGTAATTGATTGTGATTTCCTGATGGTGCCTCGTGCGTCAAGGTCTTTTACGTAGGACACTATGTTTGGGTGGTCCATGGTTTCTTATCCGAGACTTATATTCATCAATCGAGGCACACAAGTGCGCCGCAAATCAATAAAATGATGGGTTAAGAAATCAGCACATTTTACCTGTGGGTGCGAGGTGGGCGGTCGTCCGCCTGCCAAGCTCCTGCCAAGGACCCGTCAAGGTCCCTCCAAGGTCCCGTCAAGGACCCGTTGGGGTCCCATCAAGGTCCCGTTGGGGACCCGCGGGAAAGTGACTAGGAAGAGTCAATTCCTTCGGGAAAGACCCCAAAAATGCACAGATTCATGTCCTGACAAGTCCCATGCCCTTGTGCATAATAAAAGGGACTTGAATACGTAGGATAACCCATCGTACAACGTTTATTGATCCTTAAGCGCGAGTTCTAGAGGTAGATATACATATATATATCTATGTTTTCTTGGTCTGGGTTAAAGGGGTTTAAGAAGTGCAAGGGTTAGGTTTCAAAGTCGAGGGACGGATAGGGTCGATGTTCCCAAGGTCGTAATACAGGAAGGAAGGTTGCTACCTTGTACGGGATTTGTTTGTAATGAGGGATCAAGAGTGAGGTTTGGAGTGATAGGACGGATTCTTTAACGAAATGGTACTTGATTGGCAAGGGGAGGGAAAGGGGCTAAGGATTCTTGGCTTCGAGTGATTATGCCTGTTTGGGGCTTGGTTGTGGCGTACAGTCGAACTGGTGATCCCTTTTCCTTGGCTTCGTTTGATTCTAAGATTTTCGTTTGATTTTCTCTCCCTGTGTTGAAGCCCCCTTCGTCTCAATTGCTTCCAAGGGAATTCTCGTGATGGTTTCCGTGCACGTTCCCCTCGGATGTTCAGAAGTCTGGACCCAGTCGGTTAGTGGGTCAAATCCCTAGGTCTTGACTCGTAATCCTTGCCGAGGGTTCTTAAGGGTCAAGGGGGTTTCGGGTTAGTCTTTCTTGTTCTATTGGGTTTCATCCCTTCCTTAGTGGATGAAATTCTTAGCAAGGCTTTATGTTCTCCTTGAGGTTCGGCCTGTTGCACCTATTTGACGATGTTTTCTGTAGCGAGGGCCCCTGACACATTGTTCTCTTTGGAACGTATTTGTTTGCCCGCTCTTGTCAACGCATGGCGTTCTTCGGTGGCGTACATACCGGTTATGGTTTCTTGTAAAGCCTTCACGGTTTTCGTGTAAGGGTGAGATGATACGTATTCGTAGCTTCCACCTACTTCACCGATTCCTATCTAACAACTTATTTTAATATCGGGTCAACGAACGCCGGTTCTTCACGCCCCTGGGCAGGGTAAGGGCTTTATACTGCTCTACGGTTTTTAACAGGGTTTCCAAAGGAGGGGGGATATAAACTTAGAGTAATGGCGACGATTCCAATGCTCATAACAATTTAGGGTTTCCGAGGGTTTGGGTTAGGCGCAACAAAGGGTGAGCAAGGTCATGACGGTTGTGAATTTGCTCTTAAGGTAATTAAGGATTCGGGGTGGGAGTTTTCAACAAATAGGGATATCAAGATGCTGGGGTTTCAGGGCGGATGATATTTTAAACTAGGGTGGTGGGGTCGCAAGGTGTCGCGATATACTTACCTTGCACCCAAGGATTTAACTAATGGTGTCGTTTATTCGCTACTTTAATCAGCGTCCTAGTTCTCTTTCCTGTTTGTCGTAGCTGCAACCTAGGTTTGCCGAGATAAAGCAACTTGTCGGAAGGTGCATGCCATTTGTCTGAATCGGGGGTTATCGTGGTTAACCCTGGGTTGGTGAGTATTGCAGTCCGTCCCTTTTTGTAGTCCTGATGCCTTGGTGCAACGTCTTTTCACCGCCTCTTCTTAGCAGTCATCCAAATCTTCCTTTTCTTTGGTCACGGTCCTTGTCAAGTCCTTTGACGGGAGTTAGGACGAGGCGATTTATCGGGTAAGCGTACGTTACCCAGTTGTGGAAGTAAACTTATCTACTCGCACCCTTACCTGGTGCGGTAAGCGTAGGGGGAGGTTCCTTTAAGTTAGAGAGGGATGAAGGGAGGGGAGGTTATGTGTAGGTTTCACAATCTCACTGCGCGTCCTAAGATTCCTGAATCCTATGTTCCTAAGTACCTAGAGTTCAAGCCTAGTGTCCTAAAGTCCGGTCTTAAGAGTCCTTTCCTAGGGTCAAACTTAGGCTCTGATACCAACTGTAACACCCCAGATTTTTAAGACTTTTTTTAAAGCTTATAATAAAGGTAGAATCTAATTAAATCCCAGAATATAATACAAGTGTTCGGGGTGCTATGCCACACCTGGGCTAGAGAACCCAGATGCACAGGCTAACTAACTAATATCCTCAAAAGCATAAATGTATAAACATGGCACACAGGCCGAAAGGGAAACTATCTATTTCTACACTCCGAGTTCTAGCGCGCTCCAGTGACTTAATCATCTGTGCCTAAAAGCCAAATATATCTGTTCAGCGAGAGATGCTGGTAACCCACTCCAACGCGTTGAAATACAATACATATAGAGATATATATAGATATACAAAAACCATTTTGAGCATGAAGATATATCCTACGAACTCTAGCTTTTAAAACTGGGAATGACTCGACAGATAAGGCTAGACACAAGCAACAGTTATAACAAGCATAAGCAGTTCATAACAGGCAAGGCATGTAAGGCAAGGCACAAACAATAATCATAACCCAATATTAACAATCCCCAACATAAATCCCCTAGTCACATCCCCAAGATACTCATGATCACCACTCATCCATATCTCAACACATAGCACACTTTGTTGGCGCCACAGGACCAATCGCATGCCCATACATGAGGGTCAGCGCATAGAGCTCTGACACGGCCCCGCAGCACCCTGCCCCGTATCGCAATACGGAGGGGTCGATCGCAACCGACCGATGAACCGCAGCTCATCATAGTGTTTGATCGCAACAAACAGTGGACCGCAGCCCAAGAGAATGTCATCTGACCGCAGCCAGGAAAGGATGAACCGCAGCTCATGTAGTAACGTTTGATCGCAACCAAACGGTGGACCGCAGCCCAAGAGTATCAATCTGACCGCAGCCAGCTTCGGAACCGCAGCTCAGGATAACCAATCCGATCACAACCGAATTGGGGTAACACACACACATAACACATAGCAAGCACATGCAACCCACATTACACATTGGGAAGGGGGATAAAACGTATAACAAAACCTATGCCTGATCCATCACATACTAAGAATAGTCCTAAGGGGTTCATACTCCTTCCACCTAGGTCAACGGGATACCAATTCAACTAGCATGCAATATAATAGACTCATAAACCTACGAACGGTACCCGAAATATCAAACTAGACATAGGCACGATAAACGGAGTCCGTTGGGACACCACGGGGGTCGGGGGAACATCAAACGGGGAAGCCGGGGTCCCGAAGGGGGATGATTTTCCAGCGAGTAGCCGGTGGGTGGGGGGCCACCCGCCGGTAACACTGTTCCGGGCAGCGGGTCGCTGGCAGGCAGCTGCTCGCTGCCGGAAACACCCATTTGGCCGTGGGTAGGTGGCGGGTCCCCTACCCCCCACCTACCCCCCACTGACTCTTTTTCATCAATTACGCCCCGGGAACCGTTGTGGAACCCGAAACCATGCTTAGACACTTTACAACGCAATTAATAACAACACGTAGACAATTAACGGGTCAAATACGATAAACGAACGGCACATAACCTATCATGCTTTTCTAAACATAATCAACACCCGAACATGCGATTTCCCCACCCGATATATCAAGAATAACACCATACGATACAACCTAGGGTTCTAATCACTTTTATATCAACAAGAATACGATTCGTCTTCTAATTGCAGGATTCGGTAAGAATAACACATAAGCATCAAGAACATCACACAATTTATCAAGAACAACACATAATCATCAAGAACTCCACATAATCATCAAGAACACCATAATTATCAAGAATCTCCCAATAACAAGATTATCAAGATCCCCCATGGGATCATCACATCAAACATCAATAATAATCATCACAAATCATAAACACACAATAATATGGGGAAACCCTAAGGGGGAATCATAACTATGAAAATAGGTTTTGTTGAGACATGGGTTACCTCTTAGCCTTAATTAATTCCTTGGCTATGAAGGATCTTTCTTTAAGCTTTCTTGCTTTCTTGATTTCTCCTAGGGGAATTCTTGGAACTCTTTGGGTGGTGAGAGATTATTGTGGTGGGGATTCTAGGTGCCTCCTAAGTTCCCTATTTATATATTTAAGACTCCTAATTAGGGCTTGAATGGTATGGGTTTACTAATTCTATTCTTTATAGGGCTAGGGCTTGTTTTAGGGATAAGGGTCCATGGTCCATAGTGGACCATATTAATTAAAGAGAATCCTAATCATAATCTGAATAGTAAAAGGCCTACTTCCTTTATTCCTAATAGGCTTAAGACTCTTATTCGGGCATGGGTCCACGGTTCATGGTGGACCTCACTAATTAATTAAAGGTAAACCTAACATAATTAAATCATATTTAATTATTATTTACGGGATTAATTAAATAATTAATCCGGGATTGAAGGCCGTAACACGGGGTGTTACACCAGGTATGTCCGTTGAACTCTAATTAAATACCGTATGTGAAAAACATGTGTTCTGAAGATTTTATGTTTTTAGGATTACCTTACATGTGGTATCATGAGCCTGGCTGTAGAACATATGTTTTTCATACCTTTATGTATGCGTGCGCTGTTAATGTTTTCATTGATGATGCTACTCAAGTTTTCATATTTCGTATGCATATGTATTGTTCTGATGATGCAACTCCATATTATATGGGTATGATGTAAATTGCTACGTAACAATTAAAATGCTAATCATTAGATTGGTGTCATGTATATGTATATGTTGCTACAGTATGTTTTGAAGTATGTGTATATGTTGCTACAGTACGTTTTGAGATATAAACTATCGCTCTTATAGATGGTGTATCTTATCAAGTAAATAAGAGACCTTTTCTCTCAGTGCATGGTTTTTGACAGTTACGTTATATATGATGATCTACGTATGCTTCTGTAATTATTTATGTTGTCGCTTCCGTAATATAACTGCATATTTGAAATATGAATTACAGTAATTCATTTTTGTTATATATAGCACAATACTGTATGTCTCTATATTTTTCGTTCTATAATTTGATGATGTTAAGTTTTTGGTATGTGCAGTATATGTTTCCTCATAAATATTAATTAATTTGTTTACAGTATCATGTCTTTTAATTACATGGATTAGAGCATAAATGATTGAACAATATGAGAATTTTAAGGCACCTTAATGAAGTATCTTATACTGCACATGTTTATAATTATTATGTTTGCAGCATGGTTTTTAAAGGATGAGAAATCATGGTGCATGTGTTTATGGCTTCCGCAATATTATTGCAGATTAATTTGTTAATTAATTATGTGTTAATTGTGTATGTAGATTTATTTTGACTCTTTGTAGCCAACATGATTGGTTTGCATGGTGGTTTAGAACCTCCTCCTTTAAACTTGAGATGAGGGGTTTGATCTCCACCCATGTAAATGAAGCAAATCATTTGGCTTGCATATTAGTGATAATTCTGTATGTGGATATTTTATGATATTATGTATTATATTATATCCACTTAACTTGGTATCTAATTATGATTAATTTGTTAGTCACCAAAGTGGCCAAATTATAAAGTTTTAATAGATATCAAATTTAAATAAAATTCAATTACCCATGATTATGTGATGCTTATAATGAGATAACATGATTTTATTTTCTATAGTATTGGGTAAATTGAAGTTTAATAATTTTGAAATATTTAAGAGTCGCCCAAAGGTGATCAATTATTTCATAATTATAAACATAATAGTGGTTAATTATTTATATTTGATTGGGTTGTTCAGCATATCCAAAGATAGCAAACAAGTCCAGTCATAATATATTTAATAGCCAATTATATGAATTTTTTTTATTTTTTTTTTGCATCGGATTATGCTTAAAGTTATATGTTGTTGGATCACCCAAAGGAGACCTTCAATGTACTTGACTGTTTATGATTATGGTGATTAAATCTGTTTGTATGTTTATGTATTGAAATATAATTAATGTTTGAGTATTTTATATTCATTGCAGCATCTAGTTGTGTTTCAATTCATTCACAAGCTGCGCCTATTGTTAAGTATAATGGGCAGAATTTTGTTGAGTGGCATGAACAAATCCAGTTTCACCTCGGTGTTTTGGATCTTGATCTAGCACTCTTGAATGACAAGCCCGCTGCTATTAATGATAATAGCAGTGATGATGATGTTGCTTTCCATCAAGCATGGGAAAAAATGAATAAACTCAGCTTACTGCTTATGCGAACGACACTTGGAAACAACATTAAGTCCACAATTCCCAAATTTGACAGTGCTAAGGATATGTTGAAACATGTGGAGGAAAATTCACATTCTGAATGTGCTGATAAGGCCCAAGCAGGCACTCTTATGAGTAAACTAACCCACATGAAATTTGATGGTTTGTGTTCCATGCATGATCATGTTACTGAGATGTTGAGCTTAGAAGCAAAATTAAAGTCCATGGGAATGGACGTGAATGACACTTTCCTTGTACAATTTATTTTAAACTCTTTGCCTCTTGAGTATGAGACATTCCAAGTGAATTACAATTCCATTAAAGATAAGTGGAATGTGTTCGAATTGCATGAAATGATAACTCAAGAGGAAACGAGGCTTAAGAGACAAGGAATCCACTCAATCAATCTCATGGGTCAGTCAAGGGCTGGTAAAAAGTTTGGAAAGAAGAATCAAAAGGGTAAGAAAGGACCAATGAAGACTAATGAGTCTTCTTCTCAAATCCACAAAAAGGAACATAAAAATGACAAGTGTCATTTCTGTAAGAAATCTGGGCATTTTCAGAAAGATTGCCTTAAGCGTAAGGCATGGTTCGAAAAGAAAGGTATACATTATATATCAGTATGTGTAACACCCCGTGTTACGGCCGCTAAAACCAATTAATTAATTAATCAATAGCCCAAGAGAAAGAATAAATTATAATGATTAATTAGGGAAAAAGGCCCACCATAGTCCGTGGGCCCTCATCTCTAAACCCAACCCCTAATCCCAATAGGATTAGACCCTAAATAAAATCCCTAGATCTATAAATAGAGAACTTAGGGGGCACCTAGAATTCCCACCACAATAATCTCTCACCACCCAAAGAGTTCCAAGAATCCCCTTAGGAGAAATCAAGAAATCAAGAAAGCTTAAAGAAAGATCCTTCATAGCCAAGGAATTAATTAAGGCTAAGAGGTAACCCATGTCTCAACAAAACCTATTTTCATAGTTATGATTCCCTCTTAGGGTTTCCCCATATTATTGTGTGTTTATGATTTGTGATGATTATTATTGATGTTTGATGCGATGATCCCATGGGGGATCTTGATAATCTTGTTATTGGGAGATTCTTGATAATTATGGTGTTCTTGATGATTATGTGGAGTTCTTGATGATTATGTGTTGTTCTTGATGATTGTGTGATGTTCTTGATGCTTATGTGTTATTCTTACCGAATCTTGCAATTAGAAGATGAATCGTATTCTTGTTGATATAAAAGTGATTAGAACCCTAGGTTGTATCGTATGGTGTTATTCTTGATATATCGGGTGGGGAAATCGCATGTTCGGGTGTTGATTATGTTTAGAAAAGCATGATAGGTTATGTGCCGTTCGTTTATCGTATTTGATCCGTTAATTGTCTACGTGTTGTTATTAATTGCGTTGTAAAGTGTCTAAGCATGGTTTCGGGTTCCACAACGGTTCCCGGGGCGTAATTGATGAAAAAGAGTCAGTGGGGGGTAGGTGGGGGGTAGGGGACCCGCCACCTACCCACGGCCAAATGGGTGTTTCCGGCAGCGGGCAGCTGCCCGCCGGCGACCCGCTGCCCGGAACAGTGTTACCGGCGGGCAGCCGGCGGGTGGCCCCCCACCCACCGGCTACCCGCTGGAAATTATCCCCCTTCGGGACCCCGGCTTCCCCGTTTGATGTTCCCCGACCCCCGTGGTGTCCCAACGGACTCCGTTTATCGTGCCTGGGTCTAGTTTGATATTTCGGGTACCGTTCGTAGGTTTATGAGTCTATTATATTGCATGCTAGTTGAATTGGTATCCCGTTGACCTAGGTGGAAGGAGTATGAACCCCTTAGGACTATTCTTAGTATGTGATGGATCACGCATAGGTTTTGTTATACGTTTTACCCCCCCCCCCCTTCCTAATGTGTAATGTGGGTTGCATGTGCTTGCTATGTGTTATGTGTGTGTGTTACCCCAATTCGGTTGCGATCGGATTGGTTATCCTGAGCTGCGGTCAGATTGATACTCTTGGGCTGCGGTCCACCGTTTGGTTGCGATCAAATGTTACTACATGAGCTGCGGTTCATCCTTTCCTGGCTGCGGTCAGATAACATTCTCTTGGGCTGCGGTCCACTGTTTGGTTGCGATCAAACACTATGATGAGCTGCGGTTCATCGGTCGGTTGCGATCGATCCCTCCGTGTTGCGATACGGGGCAGGGTGCTGCGGGGCCGTGTCAGAGCTATATGCGCTGACCCTCATGTATGGGCGTGCGATTGGTCCTGTGGCGCCAACAAAGTGTGCTATGTGTTGACATATGGATGAGTTGTGATTATGAGCGTCTTGGGGGATGTGACTATGGGATCTATGTTGGGGATTGTTAATATTGGGCTGTGATTATTGTTTGTGCCTTGCTTTACCTGCCTTGCCTGTTATAAACTACATATGCTTGTTATAACTATTGCTTGTGTCTAGCCTTATCTGTCGAGTCATTTCCGGTTTAAAAGCTAGAGTTCGTAGGATATATCCTCATGCTCAAAATGGTTTTCGTATATCTATATATATCTCTATATGTATTGTATTTCAACGCGTTGGAGTGGGTTACCAGCATCTCTCGCTGAACAGATATATTTGGCTTTCAGGCACAGAAGATTAAGTCACGGGAGCGCGCTAGAACTCGGAGTGTAGAAATAGATAGTTTCCCTTTCGGCCTGCGTGCCATGTTTATACATTATGCTTTTAAGGATATTAGTTAGTTAGCCTGTGCACTTGGGTTCTCTAGCACAAGTGTGGCATAGCACCCCGAACGCTTGTATTATATCTTGGGATTTAATAAGATTCTACCCTTATTATATAAGTTTTAAAAGTCTTAAAAATCTGGGGTGTTACAGTTGGTATCAGAGCCTAAGTTTGACCCTAGGAAAAGACTCTTAAGACCGGACTTTAGGACATTAGGCTTGAACTCTAGGTACTTAGGAACATAGGGCTTAGGAATCTTAGGACGCGCGGTGAGATTGTGAAACCTACACATAACCTCCCCTCACTTCATCCCTCTCTAACATTAAGAAACTCCCCTTCACTTATTGCATCAAGGTGAAGCCACAAAATAATATCGACTTTTAACCACCAGGATGGCACCCAAGAGGAAACAGACAGGAACACCGAAACGCCCTACTCAGGAATTCCTGACTCAGAATCTACAACGCCTGGCCCAAATTGCCCAGGCACTAAGTACTGCCATTCCCCAACCTCTACCAACGAACGAGAACTTGGAAATCCACCACCAAGTCTCGGCACACCAACCACCCACCTTCTCGAGGGACGAAGACCCCACGACCCTCGAAAAGTGGATCGAGACCTTCGACAAGGTATTCAGGGCAACCCAATGCCCCGAGTGCCACCAAGTCAGGATAGCCTCCTTCTACTTCAGACACGAGGCCGACGTCTGGTGGGCCCATGAGGGACCTACGTACGAACAGGACCCCGAATTCAACTGGGAAGGCCTAAAAACACGGCTACGAGAACAGTTCTACCCCAACCATCTGAAAGCCGCCACATTCGAGGAATTCCTCCACCTAAGACAAGGGGCAGCCCCAGTCTCAGAATACTACCAACGATTCTGTCGACTGGCTCGCCTCACCCCCGAACTAGTATCCACCGAGGGGATCAAAGTCAGGAAGTTCTTAGCAGGCCTTAACCCCGAACACCAGAGGGCCTTGGCCGCCCAAGAACCAAAGTCCCTCGCAGAAGCCTATGCCAAGGCATGTCAACTACAACAGGTAACGAACCCGCCCCAAGGGACACAACTAGGGTACAAAAGGAAATCCGAAGGGAGTCATCCAATTCCCACCAGAGAGCCTAAGAACCCCAAAACCACCTCACTTGACCAGGCCATCACGCCGACTGCTCAGGGAAGGATCCTTACCTAAGCAAGGCCAAGATCGGAGACAGCAACATAGTCTCCGGCACCTTCCTAGTGCACGCCACCCCAGCCACCATACTATTTGACTCGGGGGCTACCAACTCGTTTATAGCAACCGAGTTCGCCGCCCAGCTCGGCCTTAACACCAGCACCAAGGTCCGACTCCAAGTCAAGGTGGCCTCTGGCGAGATCATAAAATGCGATCGCATATACGAGCATGTAATGATCACCATTCAAGGAGTGGAATTTCCCAGCAACCTAATTCAGTTCCAACTGGATTGGGTGCAAGTAATCTTGGGCATGGACTGGCTAGGGAAATTCCAAGCACAAATCCTGTGCGGAGAGCAGAAAGTGGTCCTACGAGGACCAAAAGGTAAGAGGGTGTCATACCGCGGTACCCGCCAGGATCCAGGGATCAAGCTTGTGAACATGATGGAAATTAAGAAGTATCTAAGCCAAGGAAACGAGGCCTTCTTATGCTCAGTAGAAGACCTCAATGCCAAAACACTCGAACCACGAGCCATCCCAGTGGTAAACGAGTTCACCGACGTTTTCCCAGACGAAATCCCCGGGGCACCCCCGGCTAGAGAAAAGTCGAGTTCACCATAGACCTCATACCGGGCGCCGCCCCGATCTCTAAACCCCCCTACAGACTGGCACCAAAGGAAATGAAGGAACTGAAAACGCAACTTCAGGAACTGCTAGATAAGGGTTACATCCGACCCAGCACCTCCCCATGGGGAGCACCGGTGCTATTCGTTAAGAAAAAGGATGGGAGCATGCGCCTATGCATCGACTACAGGGAAATCAACCAAGTTACCATAAAGAATATGTACCCCCTTCCCCGAATAGATGACTTATTCGACCAACTTAAAGGGGCAGGGGTATTCTCAAAGATCGACCTAAGATCCGGGTACCATCAAATCCAAGTGGCCAAACCGGACATCCAGAAGACGGCCTTCCGGACACGTTACGGCCACTACGAGTTTACCGTAATGCCCTTCGGTCTCACTAACGCGCCCGCCATATTCATGGACCTCATGAATCGAGTATTCCGGCCCCACCTGGATGACTTCGTCATTGTGTTCATTGACGACATCCTAGTCTATTCCCGAAGTAAAGAAGAACATGAAAAGCACCTTCGCATAACGTTGCAAACTCTCCGAGAACACCAACTTTACGCTAAATTCTCCAAGTGCGAATTCTGGCAAGACAACGTAGCCTTCTTGGGCCACGTGATAACCAAAGAGGGGATTAGGGTGGACCCCGCTAAGATTCACGCCGTTAGAGAATGGACCACGCCGAGCTCACTCTCGGAAGTCCGAAGCTTCCTGGGCTTGGCCGGCTACTACAGGAGGTTTGTACCCAACTTCACCAAGATAGCCCAACCCCTCATAAAGCTCATGGAAAAGGAAACCCCCTTCCGATGGGACAACGACTGCATTTCAGCTTTCCAAGAATTAAAGGACAAGCTAACCACGGCACCCGTACTAGCCATCCCCTCCGGGACGGAAGGATTCGAAGTCTACAGCGACGCATCCAAGAAAGGGTTGGGATGCGTGCTGATGCAAATGGGCAAGGTAATAGCATACGCGTCCAGACAACTCAAAACCCACGAAGAGAATTACCCGACCCATGACCTCGAACTAGCCGCTATCGTATTCGCACTGAAAATCTGGAGGCACTACCAGTATGGGGTTCAATGCAAGATCTACACCGACCATAAGAGCCTAAAATACATCTTCACCCAGAATGACCTAAACATGAGACAACGAAGGTGGCTAGAACTCATAAAAGACTATGACCTAGACATCCAATACCACGAGGGAAAAGCCAACGTCGTGGCAGACGCCCTAAGTCGAAAGACGAACCATACCCTCAACGCCACATGGGTCCTACCGGACCAACTGTACAGGGACTTCCAAAAGCTACACTTAGAAATAATAGAGCAAGGACAAACCCACCCCAATGCCTACCTACTCAACACGCAAGCCATACCCACCCTCTTCGAGGAAATCAAGACAGGGCAACAACAGGACCCGGAACTCGATAAAATTCACCACGACCTAACCCAAGGGAAGGAAGGTCCCTTCGAAACACACTCGGACGGTAGCCTCCGTTACAAAGGGAGGTGGTGTGTACCCTCAACGCACCCTCACTTGAAACAACGGATCTTGGAGGAAGGACATAACTCCCCGTACTCAGTTCACCCAGGAGGTGACAAGCTATACCAAGACGTAAAGAGATCGTTTTGGTGGCCAAACATGAAGAAGGAAATCGCAGATTTCGTGGCCCAATGCCTGAATTGCCAAAGGGTAAAGGCTGAACGATGCAAGCCCAAGGGGCTCATGCAACCCCTTGAGATACCACAAGGAAAATGGGATTCCATATCCATGGACTTCGTCGGAGGATTATCCCCAACAAAGACCGGCAAGGACAAAATCTGGGTCATAGTGGATCGGCTGACCAAAACGGCACGATTCATTGCCATGAAGGAAACATGGACAATGACGCAACTGGCCCAAGCCTACATAAGCCGGGTAGTGAAATACCACGGAGTCCCCCAAAACATTTTGTCCGATAGAGATTCCAGGTTCCTCTCGCAATTCTGGAAATCGCTACAATCGGCTTTGGGGACGCAACTAAAACTAAGCACAGCCTTCCACCCCACCACAGACCGCCAAACCGAGAGAACCATCCAAACCCTTGAGGACATGCTAAGAGCCTGCACGCTAGACTTCCGAGGGACATGGGAAGAACACCTAGACCTCATCGAGTTCTCATACAACAACAGCTACCACGCGAGCATTCGCATGGCACCCTACGAAGCATTATATGGCTAGAAGTGTAGAACCCCCTTATGTTGGGAAGAAATGGTCAACCCGATAACACTGGGCCCCCAATACCTGCAAGACACCGTAGCTAAATTCAAACACATCCAGGAAAGGATGAAGGCCGCCCAAGACCGCCAGAAGTCTTACGCCGACCTAAAGTGGAAACGAGCCAAATTCAACCTCGGGGACAAGGTCTGGCTAAGGATCTCGCCCACACGAGGGGTAATGAGGTTCGGAAGGAAAGGAAAACTCAGCCCCCGATTCATCGGCCCTTACGAAATCATAGAAAGAATCGGGGACTTGGCCTACCGCCTCGCCTTACCCATCGAACTAGAACGAGTACACAACGTGGTCCACGTATCCCAGCTAAAGAGATACGTACACGACCCAAGCCACGTGCTCCAACCCGAGGTCGTAGACCTTGACGAGTCACTAGTATACGAAGAGAAACCCGTGAGAATCCTGGACACCAAGACAAGAAACACCCGGAATCGAGCCATAGAAATGGTGAAAGTCCTCTGGACCAACCACGAGACCGAGGAAGCAACATGGGAACTTAATGACACAATCAAGGAGCGGTATCCCGAGCTTTTCACACCAGGTAACTAAGAGAAAACCTTTCGCCAAGGGCCAAGCTTCGGGGACGAAGCTTCCTGTTAAGGGGGGGGGGGGAGAGTGTAACACCCCGTGTTACGGCCCCTAAAACCAATTAATTAATTAATCAATAGCCCAAAAGAAAGAATAAATTATAATGATTAATTAGGGAAAAAGGCCCACCATAGTCCGTGGGCCCTCATCTCTAAACCCAACCCCTAATCCCAATAGGATTAGACCCTAAATCAGATCCCTAGATCTATAAATAGAGAACTTAGGGGGCACCTAGAATTCCCACCACAATAATCTCTCACCACCCAAAGAGTTCCAAGAATTCCCCTAGGAGAAATCAAGAAAGCAAGAAAGCTTAAAGAAAGATCCTTCATAGCCAAGGAATTAATTAAGGCTAAGAGGTAACCCATGTCTCAACAAAACCTATTTTCATAGTTATGATTCCCCCTTAGGGTTTCCCCATATTATTGTGTGTTTATGATTTGTGATGATTATTATTGATGTTTGATGTGATGATCCCATGGGGGATCTTGATAATCTTGTTATTGGGAGATTCTTGATAATTATGGTGTTCTTGATGATTATGTGGAGTTCTTGATGATTATGTGTTGTTCTTAATGATTGTGTGATGTTCTTGATGCTTATGTGTTATTCTTACCGAATCTTCCAATTAGAAGACGAATCGTATTCTTGTTGATATAAAAGTGATTAGAACACTAGGTAGTATCGTATGGTGTTATTCTTGATATATCGGGTGGGGAAATCGCATGTTCGGGTGTTGATTATGTTTAGAAAAGCATGATAGGTTATGTGTCGTTCGTTTATCGTATTTGATCCGTTAATTGTCTACGTGTTGTTATTAATTGCATTGTAAAGTGTCTAAGCATGGTTTCGGGTTCCACAACGGTTCCCGGGGCGTAATTGATGAAAAAGAGTCAGTGGGGGGTAGGGGACCCGCCACCTACCCACGGCCAAATGGGTGTTTCCGGCAGCGGGGCCCGCCGGCGACCCGCTGCCCGGAACAGTGTTACCGGCGGGCAGCCGGCGGGTGGCCCCCCCCCCCACCGGCTACCCGCTGGAAATTATCCCCCTTTGGGACCCCGGCTTCCCCGTTTGATGTTCCCCGACCCTCGTGGTGTCCCAACGGACTCCGTTTATCGTGCCTGTGTCTAGTTTGATATTTCGGGTACCGTTCGTAGGTTTATGAGTCTATTATATTGCATGCTAGTTGAATTGGTATCCCGTTGACCTAGGTGGAAGGAGTATGAACCCCTTAGGACTATTCTTAGTATGTGATGGATCACGCATAGGTTTTGTTATACGTTTTAACCCCCCCCCCCCCTTCCCAATGTGTAATGTGGGTTGCATGTGCTTGCTATGTGTTATGTGTGTGTGTTACCCCAATTCGGTTGCGATCGGATTGGTTATCCTGAGCTGCGGTTCAGAAGCTGGCTGCGGTCAGATTGATACTCTTGGGCTGCGGTCCACCGTTTGGTTGCGATGAAACGTTACTACATGAGCTGCGGTTCATCCTTTCCTGGCTGCGGTCAGATGACATTCTCTTGGGCTGCGGTCCACTGTTTGGTTGCGATCAAACACTATGATGAGTTGCGGTTCATCGGTCGGTTGCGATCGACCCCTCCGTGTTGCGATACGGGGCAGGGTGCTGCGGGGCCGTGTCAGAGCTATATGCGCTGACTCTCATGTATGGGCGTGCGATTAGTCCTGTGGCGCCAACAAAGTGTGCTATGTGTTGAGATATGGATGAGTGGTGATCATGAGTATCTTGGGGATGTGACTAGGGGATTTATGTTGGGGATTGTTAATATTGGGTTATGATTATTGTTTGTTCCTTGCTTTACCTGCCTTGCCTGTTATAAACTACATATGCTTGTTATAACTGTTGCTTGTGTCTAGCCTTATCTGTCGAGTCATTCCCGGTTTAAAAGCTAGAGTTCGTAGGATATATCCTCATGCTCAAAATGGTTTTCGTATATCTATATATATATCTATATGTATTGTATTTCAACGCGTTGGAGTGGGTTACCAGCATCTCTCGCTGAACAGATATATTTGGCTTTCAGGCACAGAAGATTAAGTCACGGGAGCGTGCTAGAACTCGGAGTGTAGAAATAGATAGTTTCCCTTTCGGCCTGCGTGCCATGTTTATACATTATGCTTTTGAGGATATTAGTTAGTTAGCCTGTGCACTTGGGTTCTCTAGCCCAAGTATGGCATAGCACCCCGAACGCTTGTATTATATCTTGGGATTTAATAAGATTCTACCCTTATTATATAAGCTTTAAAAGTCTTAAAAATCTGGGGTGTTACAGTATGTTTCGAATCAAATTTAACTGAAGTTCCCTATAATACTTGGTGGATAGATTCTGGTTCCAGTACTCATGTTTCGAATACTATGCAGGGATTCCTTATGACCCAAACCATAAAGCGAAATGAAAAATTTTTGTTCATGGGGAATCGTGTCAAAGCTCCAGTAGAAGCCATTGGAACTTACCGTTTAATTTTAGATACTGGAAATCATTTGGATTTGTTTGAAACTCTTTATGTTCCTTCAGTTTCTAGGAATTTAATTTCCTTGTCAAAACTGGATTACTATGGTTTTTCCTTTAAATTTGGAAATGGATGTTTTAGTTTATTCAAACAAAATCATTTTATTGGTTCTGGTATTCTTTCCGATGGCTTGTACAAACTAAAGCTTGACAATCTTTTTGCTGAAACTCTATTAACCCTGCATCATTGTATTGGAACTAAACGAAGTTTAGTGGATGAAAGATCAGCTTACTTGTGGCATAAACGTTTGGGTCACATATCTAAGGAAAGGATTCAAAGACTTGTAAAGAATGAAATCCTTCCCGAATTAGATTTTACTGATCTAGGTATTTGTGTGGACTATATTAAAGGAAAACATTCAAACCACACAAATAAGAATGCAGCCACAAGAAGCACACAGCTCCTCGAAATTATACACACTGATATATGTGGACCTTTTGATGTCCCAACCTTCGGAAAAGAAAAATATTTCATCACATTTATTGATGATATTTCACGTTATGGTTATGTCTATTTGTTGCATGAAAAGTCTCAATCAATAAATGCCTTAGAGGTATTTGTGGATGAGGTTGAAAGACAATTGGACAAAAAGGTGAAAATTATAAGATCCGATAGGGGTGGTGAATATTATGGAAGGTATACTGAAAATGGAAAATGCCCAGGTCCATTTGCTAAGTTTCTTGAAAAACGTGGCATTTGTGCTCAATACACAATGCCCGGTACGCCATAACAAAATGGCGTTGCAGAAAGGCGTAATCGTACATTGATGGAAATGGTTAGGAGTATGTTGAGTTATTCTTCTTTACCCTTATCATTGTGGACATATGCTTTAAAAACCGCTGCCTATTTATTAAACAGGGTTCCTAGTAAGGCAGTTTCAAAAACACCATTTGAACTGTGGACAGGAAGGAAACCTGGTTTAAGGCACCTTCATGTTTGGGGATGCCCAGCGGAGATACGCATTTATAATCCACATGAAAAGAAACTGGACTCAAGAACAACTAGTGGGTTTTTCATTGGTTATCCAGATAAATCTAAATGGTATAGATTCTACTGTCCTAGCCATACTACTAGAATTGTTGAGACTGGAAATGCCAAGTTCATTGAGAATGTTAACCTAAGTGGGAGCGTTGAACCACGAAAGGTGGAACTTAAAGAAGTTACAATGCAAGATTCTCTGATATCTTCTTCTCAAATTGTTGCTCCTGTACGAAAAATTACTCTACCTGGAGTTACTAATATTGTTCATCCTGCCACGGTTGAACAATTTAGTCACTCGCCTGAACAACAAATTAATGATCAAGAGATTAATGATCAACCACTCCATGATGAAGTTGACAATGAACCAACAAATGATATTCCTACAGACGTAGCATTAAGAAGATCTCAAAGACAAAGGAGATCTGCTATATCTGATGATTATGTGGTTTATCTTCAAGAATCACATTTTAACATTGGTATTGATGAAGATCCAGTTTCATTTTCACATGCTATAAATAGTCCTAATTCTTCTAAATGGGTCGAAGCCATGAAAGATGAGTTAAAATCAATGGAACATAATGAAGTATGGGATCTTGTTGAATTGCCTAAAGGTTGTAAGCCAGTTGGCTGTAAATGGGTTTTTAAGACCAAACACGACTCAAATGGCAATGTCGAACAATACAAGGCCAGACTTGTTGCCAAAGGTTTTACTCAAAAGGATGGTATTGATTTTAATGAAACATTTTCACCTGTTTCGAAGAAAGATTCATTTAGAATAATTATGGCATTAGTAGCTCATTATGACTTAGAGCTACAACAAATGGATGTGAAAACCGCCTTTCTGAATGGAAATTTGGAAGAAGAAATTTACATGAACCAACCTGAGGGTTTTTCAATTGAAGGAAAGGAACACATGGTGTGTAAACTTAACAGATCGATATATGGACTTAGACAAGCTTCCCGGCAATGGTATCTTAAGTTTAATGATACTGTAACGACCTTTGGATTTAAGGAAAACACCGTTGATCAGTGTATATATCTGAAGGTTAGTGGGAGCAAGTTTATATTTTTGATTTTGTATGTCGATGACATTTTGCTTGCTACTAATGATCTTGGTTTAATGCATGAGACCAATCAATTTCTTTCTAAGCACTTTGAAATGAAAGATATGGGTGAGGCATCCTTTGTGATTGGAATTGAAATATTTCGTAATAGATCACAAGGAGTGTTAGGATTGTCTCAGAGAACATATATTAACAAAGTCTTAGAAATATTTAGAATGGAAAAATGCTCTGCATCAGTTGCTCCAATTCAGAAGGGAGATAAGTTTAGCCTTATGCAATGCCCTAAGAATGAATTGGAGAGTAAAGAAATGGAAAATATTCCTTATGCATCTGTCGTTGGGAGTTTGATGTATGCTCAAACATGTACCCGACCAGACATTAGCTTTGCTGTTAGGATGCTTGGTCGTTATCAAAGTAATCCTGGTATGGATCACTGGAAGGTTGCAAAGAAGGTATTAAGGTACTTGCAAGGTACAAAGTAGCACATGCTCACTTATAAGCGATCTGATCACCTTGAGGTGATAGGATACACAGATTCAGATTTTGCCGGGTGTTTGGACACAAGGAAGTCCACATTTGGTTATCTATTCCTTTTAGCCGAGGGAGCTATTTCCTGGAAAAGTGCGAAGCAGACTGTCATTGCTGCATCCACTATGGTAGCTGAGTTTGTGGCATGTTTTATGGCCACAAATCATGGATTATGGCTGCGAAATTTTATTTCGGGACTTGGAATTGTCGACAGTATTGCCAAGCCGCTGAAAATTTATTGTGATAATGTCGCAGCAGTCTTCTTTTCTAAAAACGACAAGTATACAAGTGGTGCTAAACGTATTGATTTGTAGTATCTTGCCGTTAAAGAAGATGTTCGGGAACGAAGAATATCAATTAAACACAATAGCACTAGATTAATGATTGCAGACCCATTAACTAAAGTATTGCCACAATAGGTATTTCGTGAGCATGTTGAAAGAATGGGCGTTATTGGAAACTGTTAACATTATGTTAAAGTTGTGTTTTGATATATTTGATACTTAGAGCTCAATATAGTTTTGTTTCTGTATTAAAGTATCCTGTTTAGTTTATGAAGTATATATACATGAATGTTTTATGTTAATATAAACAGGATTTCTCTTTAACAAAGACATTATCGTGGACCATCATGGAGAAGTTCATTATGAATGATATTAAGTTTGAAATTAATATTGTGATACATGGAAGGGACAACGTTAAAATTAAGTGACGTATTACCGCCATGATTCTTATTAGTTTCTAACTTAACGATGACTTATGTTCTGACCAATATAATGAAGGAATTAGCTTATACTATGCATATTATGTTACAAGTTCATTATTAAAATTATGATTTCTGAGCCAAGTGGGAGAATGTTAGAATAATATTAATTTTATTATTATTATTCTATGGTTCATTATAATTTATTGTGGCTCATAATTAAATATCTATTTATAATTTAATAATGAAATAATCATGTGATTGGCCAGTTAAGGATAATGGCAGTTTCAACTGCTCATCAGATAATATCCTCTCAGGTTGATGGAACCGGGAGATAATGATTAACCATTTTTATTCTGATTCTCTGGTCCTCGCCCCAACCTTCTGAAAAACAAAACCAAAAGTCTCTCTCCATCAGAGTTCTTAGAGAAAGGAATGCTGAAGGTCTGGAGGGAGAAATCGAGTTTCTAGTATAAGCATGCGAACTATGGACCCAGGTATGTCCGTTCAACTCTAATTAAATACTGTATGTGAAAAACATGTGTTCTGAAGATCTTATGTTCATAGAATTGACTTACATATTGATAGGAATATTTTTGTAAGTTTTGATGAGCCAAATGTACTTTAGATCCCCTCAGTTTTAGGTCTTTTAGTACAAGCATCATAAATCAGAATATTAAAATCAGAAGGAATCTACCATTGGAATAACAAAATTAATTTGGGAAATTAATTTTGTTCCTACGAGTATTCATCCGTGAAAGAAGGATAAAGTAATGGCGTTGCAAGGAATGATCGGATGAGCCTAAAGGTGAAATGGTAAAGGTCCTTACTCTAAACGATCACACTCGAGATCAATTCCCCCCAAGGACCTATTTTTATAAGGCAGATTTTCGAAGGGGCATGATGTGTCTAAAAGAGCACGATGTGTCCAAATGAGCATAATGTGACCAAATCTGAAAGGAGCACAATGCTGCCAAAGGAGCACAATGCTGCCAAAGGAGCACAATGCTGACAAGCACGATGTGTGTTACGGAGCACGATGTTCAAGTCAAAGGAGCACAATGTGGCAAAAGAGCAAGATGATCAGAAATTGGATAAATTCGAAGGAATTTATTCTAAGTCTACCCACATGCCACAAGATTCCAAAATTGCCTGAAAGACATTTGATCAGAACGGAAAAATATTTATGAAGGCATGAATATAAAAACTTATCCTAGAAATAAATTCTATCAGATGAATTTATTTCAAAGATACGTTGGATATTCAAAATGACAAGAAAAATAATATTTTAAGAAACAACTAGAAAATCAAGTTGTGATAAAATATTATTTTGTCAGGCAAGTTGACAAATCAAATCAAAATTGAAGATCTACTACTGTCAACATTATCAGGCTATGAAGATTCAAAATTCAAATATCAAATTATCCCACTCCATCGGATATATTTGATTACCTATAAAAAGCCATGAAGACTTGAAGACATAAGGAGATGTGAAAGAGATAGAAGTGAACGAGATACAAGTGCAAAAAAAATTCAAAAGTGCTAGTGCTCAAAATATTCTAAGAGACTTAGTCTGAATAGTCTCAAATCTAGTTGGAGAGAGAAACACAAATCCTTGTATTTGTAATTCATAGAAAGAGTATAGCTGTGTGCAAAATACTCTAGTGAGTGTAGCTGTGTGCAAAACACTCGTAGTTGCTAAGTGTAGCTCTGTGCAAGACACTTAGTTGGCGTTGAGTATAGCTGTGAGCGAAATACTCGGAGTTGAGTGTAGCTGTGTGCGAGACACTCGGAGCAGGGTATAGCTGTGTGCAAGACATCCGGAAGAAGTGCCTGTGTAGCACTTGTTCACTATTGTAACTGTGTGTGGAAAATAGTGAATTTCTCCTAGACGTGAAAGGAGAAAAGTGGACTAGGAAGATTACGCCACTTCCGAACCACTATAAATTGCCTCTCTCATTTACATACCGCACTTACATTATTTGTTGTATCTATCTATCTCTTCTGACTAACCCGTTTACTATTCACAGTTTATCTTAATCATCCGGGTTTAGTGTGTTCTCACGTATGCATGTGACTCAAACTTCTCGAGCTTAAATATTAATTTATTCTATGCAAGTTTGACGTGTTGCATGTAATATTCGTCACACGGTCGACGTGACACGATATTTATTTACAATCTTGAATATTATTATTATATATTGAGTGCACCATCTCTTTTATATATTCAAGATATCTCTGTCACTTTACATATCATTTGTACCTATCTTACTTACATGCACATTTAATTTACTGGTTGGGCATAACTCTTTACTATTACTCCGCAGTGCAGTTTTAACTTACTCTATTTACTTGTTACTTAGAGTTGAAGTTACCGAAGAGTTATTTAATTTGAAAAAGCTTGAAAGTCTATTCACCCCCCCTCTAGACTTTCACCACCCTATCGGGACCAACAATTGGTATCAGAGCGGTTGTCTATTTGAGTCAATTTTGACTGCTAGACAGATCTCGAAAAATCAAGATGATGAAAAGAGATAATGCTCTTGCCCAAAACTTATTATTTTCCTTAGAAAAATTTGATGATAGGAAAATTCGCATGCAGGTACATTTATCCGCATTACATGATGAAATGTGGGAAGTGCTTACAAGTGGTCCTATTGAGATCTTACAAGTCAACACTTCATCCGTACAAACAAGTGACACTCCACAGTACATTCCAAAACCAAAAGTGGAATGGTCTCGTGAAGATAGAACAAGAAATAACTTGGACAATATTGCCAAGGATATTTTGTTTAAATCTATCGAAGACACGATATTTCCAAAAGTTCGAAAGTGTCAATCCGCAAAGGAAGTATGGGAAACGCTCATTCAAATTGGTGAAGGAGACGAACAAGAAAAGGATAATAAACTCACTATAGCATTAAAGAAATTCGAGGATTTCAAAATGCTAAACGGCGAGAATATTACCGACATGGAAACAAGATATGCCAAAATCTTAGGAGAGATTAATGATCTTGGAAAAGATATTAATCAAAAAGAAATCTCACTCAAAATTCTGCGTGGTCTACCATCTACATGGGACATGAAGGTCACGGCCATGAGAGATCATAGGGATCTAAAAACCCTATCGACCGATAAGCTCTTTAGTGATCTAAAAGCTTATGAATTTGAGATGAAATCAAGATTAGAGGAAGATCATGAAGAAAAGAACAACGCGCTTATAGCTGAGCAACCATCAACCTCAAGGTCAGTACAAAATGTTGAATTATTGCCTAATGACCAATTTGCTCTCTTTGTCAAGAAATTCAGGAAATTCATGAAGAGAAGCAACTACAAGAAAAATCCACAAGGGAAATCGTGGAATACAACGAAGAATTCGAAGAAAGAAATTATTGAGGAAGATTCAAATTTGTTTTACAACTGTAGAAAACCGGGACACTTTGCAGCAAGTTGTCCACACCCCAAGGTAAGTAAAAGTCAGTACACAAATGTTACTAATCCTCAACAGGAAGAATTCAAGCCCAAAGATAAAAGATTTACAAAGGAAAGAAGAAAAGCACTTATTAGTGACCCACTTGAAATAAGTGAGTCAGAAGAATCTTCAGGTGATGAAAGTGACACCTCAAAGGATGACAATGCAATGTTTTGCATGAGTATCTCCAGCAACACACCACACGAGGACATGTGTCTTATGGCTAATGGACATGAAGAAAATGAGGTAACATCTAACTCTTATAACTCTGTTAATTCTTCATTTTCTAGAGAGTCCTTCTTTCACTTAATGGAAGAATGTCAAACCGTAATGGACACTCACTCTCAACTCAAAGAGCGCAATAATCATCTGATTCTTGAAAAAGATCAATTAAATGAGAAATTGCAAAATGCTCTACTTGAAGTGAAAGACTTGAAAGATAAAATTATTGTCTTCAAGAAGAGTGTAAATCAAGGGAAGTGAGAGAACACAACCTTAGAGAGGTTATAGCAACATTTACGCATTCATCCAAAATAATGGACAAAATGGTAAATATGCAAAAACCCTCAAGTGATAAAACCGGACTTGGTTATGATCCATCGTGTTCTCAAACCTCCGAGAAATTGACCAATTCTACTACTACTTTAAATAATAAAGTTCATGCAGTAAAATTTGTAAAAGGTCAAGATAGCACAGTGAGACAAGGAATTGGTTACCAAACTAATGTCAAAATTAATACTGTTGGGCCAAAGCCTCAAAGAAATAATATTTCGTCCAAACAGTACACTAAAAGACAAAAGTTTGTTCCTAAATGGAAATACACCAATGACTCTAGTGCACAAAGCCCTCATAGGAAAATGGGAAAAAATCCGAGGATTGGGGCAGGGAGATTTTATCCCCCTAAACAAGATTGGTTTGGAAATATTAAACCATGGACTAAGTCCAGATTTAATGCTTATTACAGGCCCAAACAATCTACCTCCCACGTGCCAAGAAATCGAGTCAATTTTCAAAAACCGGCACAAAAAATGTTTTCAAAAATTAAATATGATTATAATGTGTTTAATGGTTACCAATCACCTAAACTTAGATCAGTGAGTACAAGGTGGATTTGGGTACCAAAAATGACTAACACCCAAGGACCCAAGTCAAGTTGGGTACCTAAAAATGTTTAATTCATTTGCAGGAAGTTTGGTACTTCGATAGTGGATGTTCTAGACACATGACTGGAAATAAATCTAGTCTTGTGAATCTTAAATATATCGAAGGACCAAAAGTCGTATTCGGTGGAAATGAACGATACGGCATAACAAAAGGAATCGGTACAATATTTTGAAATGGTTTGAAAATCGAAGATGTATCCTTTGTTGAAGGTCTAAAATTCAACTTGTTGAGTACAAGTCAATTTTGAGACAAAGGATATCTAGTAGAGTTTTTCAAAGACAAGTGCCAAGTGAAGAATAATTCCACGGGAGAAGTTGTTCTCGAAGGAATAAGAAAGAAAAATATGTATGTTGTGGATTGGAACACAACAAAAGAATCAGTATGTCTACTAGCAAACAACTCACACGCAACAAGTTGGGAATGACACAAGAAGTTGAATCATCTAAACTTCAAGACTATCACCAAGCTAGCAAGAAACAAACTAGTTGAAGGTCTACTCGACATTGTCTACAAGAAAGATCAAATATGTGATGCTTGCCAAAAAAGAAAGCAAGTCAAGTCATCTTTCAAATCCAAAGCTCAAGAATCTACAACAAGACCGCTAAGTCTACTACACATGGATCTATTTGGTCCAGTAGACCCAGTAAGTTTAAGTGGTAAGAAATATACACTAGTTGTTGTTGATGATTTTTCGAGGTACACATGGACAATATTTCTCAAAAAGAAAAACGAAGTGGAGCAAAAGTTGCCAGAGCTACTGAAGCTACTACAAAACGAGAAAGACTTGAAAATTGCAAAAATCCGAACGGATCGTGGAACTGAGTTCGTGAATCAAGTGATTAAAGCCTATTGCAATTCCCAAGGAATTCTACATCAATTATCTGCCGCACGTACACCTCAACAAAACGGCATAGCCGAAAGAAGAAATAGAACGCTAAAAGAAGCCGCACGAGTGATGATTACGTCAGCCGAACTACCTAAAAGATATTGGGCTGAAGCGATCAACACCGCCTGCTACACACAAAATCGGAGCTTGATACACAAGTCTTACAATAAGACTCCGTACGAATTGTGGAAAGGGAAAAAACCTAAACTCAACTATTTCCATACTTTTGGTATCAAATGTTTTATTCTTAATAATGGTAAAACATATCTAAAGACTTTTGATGAGCGTGCAGATGAAGGAATATTTTTGGGATATTCATCTACCAGCAAAGCATTCAGAGTATTGAACAAGAAATCAATGGTGGTAGAAGAATCAATTCATGTCACATTTGATGAAGCTCATAAGAAGGATACCCAGAGCAACAAGAATGATCAGGAGAATTTTCAAGATGAAAAATCATTTAATGATACTGATATATCTTTTAAAGATCAAATTATACAGGGTATGGAGCAATTGGACATTGATTGCAATAGTGAAGGACACGTGGAAGCAAATGAAGATGCACACGTGGAAAATGAAAATTCTCAAGTTAATACACAAGTTGGAGATCAATCTGATGAGCAAAATGTGTCTACCTCCAACTTACCTACTGAACAAGGAAACGTGGAAATCCCATGCATTCTACAACCTGACTTGAGATGGCTCAAAAATCACCCTCCAGAGCTAGTGATTGGAGATCCACGAGAAGGAGTAAAAACAAGGTCCTCAAGTATAAATTCTTTATTTTCTTGTTTTCTTTCTCAGGTGGAGCCCACAAGCATTGAAGAAGCAATAAGTAATCCAGATTGGATCAATGCAATGCAAGAAGAGCTTGAACAATTTAAGAGAAATGACGTATGGGAATTAGTTCCAAGACCTGAAAATTACAATGTAATTGGAACAAAATGGGTCTTTCGGAATAAAGCAAATGAGGATGGAATCGTCATTCGAAATAAAACACGTTTAGTGGCAAAAAGATATTCACAAGAAGAAGGCATAGACTTCGATGAAACGGTTGCACCCGTTGCAAGACTAGCTATCAGAATATTTCTAGCTTATGCCGCATACAAGAACTTCACTGTCTATCAAATGGACGTGAAAAGTGCATTTTTGAATGAATTACTTGAAGAGGAAGTCTACGTTGAGCAACCTCCCGGTTTCGAGGTAAAAGGTGATATTAATAAGGTCTACAGATTAAAGAAGGCGTTGTATGGATTAAAACAAGCACCGAGAGCTTGGTATGACACCCTATCAACGTTCCTAATTAACTGTGGTTTCACTAAAGGCCTTGTTGATAAAACCTTATTTAGAATTCAAGAAAATGATCACATTTTATTAGTACAAATTTATGTTGATGATATTATCTTTGGTAGTACTAATAAAATTCTTTGTGAGAAATTTTCTAAGCTCATGCAGAATAAGTTTGAGATGAGCATGATGGGAGAGTTGAATTACTTTCTTGGACTACAAGTAAAGCAACTCAACGAAGGAATACTCATCAATCAGGCCAAGTACACAAAAGATCTGATAAGAAAATTCGGTCAAGATAGAAAATCCTCAATCAAGATCCCAATGAGCACATCTTTACGATTTGATAAAGATGATGAAGGCAAGGATGTTGACGAAACAAAATATCGAGGAATGATTGGATCATTACTATACCTCACTGCAAGTCGACCAGATATATCTTACTCAGTGGGAGTATGTGCTAGGTTCCAGTCAAAGTCAAAAGAGATTCATCTTCTTGCTACCAAGAAAATCATCCGGTACCTAAAAGGAACAGTCAATGTGGGATTATGGTATCCCAAGGAAGGTAATTTTACACTAATTGGTTTCTCAGATGTAGATTTTGCAGGATGTAAAATCGATCGAAAAAGTACCTCAGGAACGTGCCAGTTCTTAGGGGGAAGATTGATTTCATGGTTCAGCAAAAAGCAAAACTCCATAGCTACAAGTACAGCCGAAGCTGAATATATAGCTGCTGGGAGTTGTTGTGCGCAAATTCTTTGGATGAAACAACAGCTGAAAGATTATGGCGTGAATTGTGAAAATGTCAATATATTGTGTGACAATACAAGTGCTATTGCCATAACACACAATCCCGTGTTACATTCAAGAACAAAACACATTGATGTGAGACATCATTTTATCCGGGATCATGTTGAAAAGAAGGAATTATCTATCGAATATATCTCGACCGAGAATCAATTAGCTGATATTCTCACAAAGCCTCTGTGTGAATCAAGATTTTCGAAATTAAGACACGAAATGGGCATGATTGAATTGAGCTAAGTTTCTAAAACTCTATTTAAATTATAAGCTCAATTTTCATCTGATATTTCGACACTTTATCTGATTTAATTTTCGTGCCTATGTGTCACACATGCAAAAAGATGTCACATCTTTATTTTAAAGTTCACCTATATCTATTAAATGTTGTTAAAGCACATAGTGCTTATATTATTTTTTTTTTAACCGTGTATCTATATACATATATACAAGTAGAAATCATTTAGATATACAAGATCTTACCATTCAAGAATGACAAGATGGTGTGATGATAAAATGTCTTAAATAAGAACACCTTTTTATGGTAGTTGTGCACAATAAATAAGTCTAGAAAGAATAGATTTCTCTTTCTTCCATCTACATAAAACGTGTAGATACATACATATTATTTTCGAACAGATTTAGTGCTCTTTGAATTTTATTTTAGGTAAAATCAGTCCGAGTATCTAAATTTTTGGCGCCACATCAGCAGACAAATTGGATGGAGAATATATAACCTAAACTAACTATCAGTTAGGTCAAAGGTTGGAAGCTATTGGAATATCAAAAATAACCCTCACTTATTAAAAGCGAACATTTAATTGTGAGGATATTTGTGTAAAGACACCTCTTTTCTACCCAATCGGTTGGAGAAGCCACCATTACACTCAAATTTTCAAAGCCCTTCATCTTCCATAGCCGAAAAACTCAACCTCTTCTCTTCCAAAATTTTCAATCCCTCAAATCTCCTAAAATACCAATCACATTATGGCCACCATTGGAGATACAAGCTCACAACGGAATGAAGAACACTCTACACAACTCAATCTTACAAAGCTAGCAGTGGGAATCAAGGCCGGAGGAAGTTTTGACCCCCAAGGATTCCTCAAAGAAGCCGAGAACTCTCATCTTGCACAAAGAATCATCAATGCACTTCAACAAAGCAATCTCATGAGGTTATGTTCTTACTCATATTCTGGATTCTATGATGAAGATGTAGCAGAATTTTATATGAATGCCAAGGTTGTTGGATGGACCATTGAGTCCACCGTGAATGGAACTCTCATCACCATTGATGAACACAAGTTACACACAACCTTTGGACTGCCCATATCTAGTCCAGACCAACCACTGTTGGACTTAGATATTCATTCATATGATCATACGGAAATTTGGACAGAAATTCGGAATGAGAATGCTTCTCTCGAACCAAATCTTTCCGGTCAAAAATCTGAGTTAAAGTTGGAGTATGAAATGCTAGTTAAAATTCTCTATAAATGTGTGTTGTGCAAATTAAATAGCATGGAAGATATTTCACCCGTGAGAATTGGTTATTTGCATGCTATAATGAATGTGGTTAGGGGTGATTGGAGTAAGCTTGTCTTGAGCCGAATTGCACATTTTGTGAAAGGTGCTAAAATAAGGAATGGAAAGTTCAACCGTATATTAGGGTTCGGTTTGCTTATTGGTGAGATTATCAAAGGAAAAGGGTTGACAATGAGGTCAAAGAAGCCTTTTGGAAGTAACAGAATTTTATTTAAGGATTTTGAAGTGCCAACTGATTTGAACTCCAAGAGAAAAAGGAAGCCGAGAGGTATCCCAGCTAGAAAAAGACCAGTTGCAGAAATTCTTGGTCTACCCTCTCAATCCCATGAAAACCCTACCTCAAGCCTAAATCCAAACACAAGCCATAACCCTACCTCAAGCCTAAATCCAAACACAAGCCATAACCCTACCACAAGCCAAAATCCTACCACAAGTCTTAACCCAAATGCAAGCCAAAGTCTCTTAAATCCTTTTTCCCAAATTGCCGAATTGGAAACAATGTTGAATGAGGAGATTCATCAAGTTGAAGGACTAGACTTGGTATTAGTGAATGAATACCGTAGAGTCCTAAATTGGAGAAAATGGAGACTTGGTCCTTATGATGAGTTGATGACAAAGGGACCAAGTATGCATGAAGAAGAATTGTTCTCATTAAATTGGATTGGCAACTTTGATGTTTGCCATGCAACCTTGATGTCTATGGTGAATGGAGCATTTGTGAATAAATTTAAAGCTAAGTTGGCCGAAGCTACTATTGACTGCACTGTCCAAGATGATTTGCCTACTGAAGAAAATTTTTTAGTTGATATGGCCGAATTTGTACAAGGAATGTCGAAGAAAATGTCACGTATGGTGTACATTTGATGGATAGTGGCTTATATGATGTCAGTGTGTTAAATCTCACTGAAATAAGTCAAGACCAAAATGCCATGCAAGCTAGCCAACACACGGAGGAAATTCAGTCTGTTAATGCAGAAAGTGCACATGGTGACACGCACGTGTTACACACTCCGGAAAGGGAAGGAAATCTAGTGGAAAATCAAGCTCAATCTCACATGCTTGAAGCAAATTTTGCTCAAGAAGGAGCAAGATGTATTCCCTCATCCCGAGAAGAGCAAGACCTTGATGGCACACCTATAAATGAGAAATTAAAAAATCTGGAGAATGTTGTCTTAAGCCTTGTTGACCGAATGGAGAGCATGTTCCAAGGGATCTACACTCATGTGGGTCAAGTTGTCAACACTCAAGGTGGAAAATTCGAAGCATCCTTTGATGAAAATCGGAGAAGTCAACAACATTTGATTGATACCCACCAAGCACTTGAAAGACAAGTTGGAGGATTAAATAACAATGTCAAGGGGCAACTCAATGAGTTCTACATCCAACTTTCCCAAATTCTTAAGAATTCTAGAAAGGCAAATGAAGCAATTACCGTGAGTCAAAGCCAAGGAATTCTCAACGTCGTTCATCAACATGAGAAGTAGATTAGTGATGTCCACACCGATCTCATCTCAGTCAACACCAAAGTGGGTTGTCTTCGGGGTTCTTATGAGAATATTTCCGAATCCATTTCATCTCTTCGTGAATCAATTCATACACTTCTTGATTACGCCAAAAAGGGGGAAGAGAGATTCAGTCATTTGGAGAGCATGATTGAGATGATGATGACTGCCATGGCTAGCAGAAATGTTGGCACAAGCAGTAGTAGAGGTGGAGGAGGCAGATCTGCTAGAAGAAATGTTTCAAGAAGAGGAGGATTAGAGTATTGGTTCGGCGGTGGTGAAGCTGGCAATCTAGGAGGATCAAGCAGTGCAAATACCACTAACCGTTCTTTTCGTGACATTGTTTGTGCAGGAGGAAATATTGAGCAAATAAATTGGTACAACCGTGCAGCTCTTTATTTGGAATCCACACCAAGATATGGTAGAGTTGAAATGCCAAAGTTGGTGACTTTGAATGATCTACCAAAAGGAATGAAGAAGAGTGGTCCTAGTGATCAAAACATGTGGGTTTCAAGTGAGAATTTTAGAAGAATTCAAAGCTATGCTAGAGCTTTGATGATTATGGTTCTAAGGGACTATATCAAAGTCAATGATGCCGAGCTACAAGATGGAAAAAGTCTAGAAGAGTGCATCATATGGTATGAGGAAGGTATACTGCCCGGAAGCAATATCACTGAAGCTTTCAACTACTATTCAGTTGGGCAGGTATGCAACAACTTTGCCATTAGTGACAATTTCGTTGATGTTCAGAACCATATTAACAATGTGCTTAAAGAAAAGAGAAACAAAGTCATTAGATGATTTGTATGATTATTACAATTTTTTGTGGTGTACATGAACCCATGAACAATTTGGAATGATTTGAATTATCTGATTACGATGCTATTAAGTCGCTCTTAATTTTAATTCTATTTCTTTTTGTCTTGAAAGGTAACATTTTTAGCTTAGAGTGTATCAAATCGCATGAATTAGAAAAATGCAAAAATTCATTATCATTAAAATTCCAAAAATGCGAATAGGAATTGTCTTGCTAAAAATACCATTCCTAGAGTCAAAATCATTTGTTAAACTCATCTTGGCTATGTCAATGATAATAAAATCTTTTGAAAAATAATTGCTTTAAAAGACAAGCCAAATGACTGAGTATAGGTTTTGGCGTCATCAAAAAGGGGGAAAATTGATAGGAATATTTTTGTAAGTTTTGATGAGCCAAATGTACTTTAGATCCCCTCAGTTTTAGGTCTTTTAGTACAAGCATCATAAATCAGAATATTAAAATCAGAAGGAATCTACCATTGGAAGAACAAAATTAATTTGGGAAATTAATTTTGGTCCTACGAGTATTCATCCGTGAAAGAAGGATAAAGCTATGGCGTTGCAAGGAATGATCGGATGAGCCTAACGGCGAAATGGTAGAGGTCCTTACTCTAAACGATCACACCAGAGATTGATTCCCCCAAGGACTTATTTTTATAAGGCAGATTTTTGAAGGAGCACAATGTGTGTGCTAAAGAGCACAATGTGACCAAATCTGAAAGGAGCACAATGTTGCCAAATGAGCACAATGCTGACAAGCACGATGTGTGCTACGGAGCATAATGAAGCAAAAGAGCACAATGTTCAAAGTCAAGGAGCACAATGTTCAAAGTCAAGGAGCACAATGTTCAAAGTCAAGGAGCACAATGTTCAAAGTCAAGGAGCACAATGTTCAAGTCAAAGGAGCACAATGTGGCAAAAGAGCAAGATGATCAGAAATTGGATAAATTCGAAGGAATTTATTCTAAGTCTACCCACATGCCACAAGATTCCAAAATTGCCTGAAAGACATTTGATCAGAACGGAAAAATATTTATGAAGGCATGAATATAAAAACTTATCCTAGAAATAAATTCTATCAGATGAATTTATTTCAAAGATACGTTGGATATTCAAAATGACAAGAAAAATAATATTTTAAGAAACAACTAGAAAATCAAGTTTTGATAAAATATTATTTTGTCATGCAAGTTGACAAATCAAATCAAAATTGAAGATCTACTACTGTCAACATTATCAGGCTATGAAGATTCAAAATTCAAATATCAAATTATCCCACTCCATCGGATATATTTGATTACCTATAAAAAGCCATGAAGACTTGAAGACATAAGGAGATGTGAAAGAGATAGAAGTGAACGAGATACAAGTGAAAAAAAAATTCAAAAGTGCTAGTGCTCAAAATATTCTAAGAGACTTAGTCTGAATAGTCTCAAATCTAGTTGGAGAGAGAAACACAAATCCTTGTAGTTGTAATTTATAGAAAGAGTATAGCTGTGTGCAAAATACTGTAGTGAGTGTAGCTGTGTGCAAAACACTCGTAGTTGCTAAGTGTAGCTGTGTGCAAGAAACTTAGTTGGCGTTGAGTATAGCTGTGTGCGAAATACTCGGAGTTGAGTGTAGCTGTGTGCGAGACACTCGGAGCATGATGTAGCTGTGTGCAAGACATCCGGAAGAAGTGCCTGTGTAGCACTTGTTCACTATTGTAACTGTGTGTGGAAAATAGTGAATTTCTCCTAGACGTGAAAGGAGAAAAGTGGACTAGGAAGATTACGCCACTTCCGAACCACTATAAATTGCCTCTCTCATTTACATACCGCACTTACATTATTTGCTGTATCTATGTATCTCATCTGACTAACCCGTTTACTATTCACAGTTTACTAGTCACACGGTCGACGTGACACGATATTTATTTACAATCTTGAATATTATTATTATATATTGAGTGCACCATCTCCTTTATATATTCAAGATATCTCTGTCACTTTACATATCATTTGTACCTATCTTACTTACATGCACATTTAATTTACTGGTTGGGCATAACTCTTTACTATTACTCCGCTGTGCAGTTTTAACTTACTCTATTTACTTGTTACTTAGAGTTGAAGTTACCGAAGAGTTATTTAATTTGAAAAAGCTTGAAAGTCTATTCACCCCCCCTCTAGACTTTCACCACCCTATCGGGACCAACAATTGGTATCAGAGCGGTTGTCTATTTGAGTCAATTTTGACTGCTAGACAGATCTCGAAAAATCAAGATGATGAAAAGAGATAATGCTCTTGCCCAAAACTTATTATTTTCCTTAGAAAAATTTGATGATAGGAAAATTCGCATGCAGGTACATTTATCCGCATTACATGATGAAATGTGGGAAGTGCTTACAAGTGGTCCTATTGAGATCTTACAAGTCAACACTTCATCCGTACAAACAAGTGACACTCCACAGTACATTCCAAAACCAAAAGTGGAATGGTCTCGTGAAGATAGAACAAGAAATAACTTGGACAATATTGCCAAGGATATTTTGTTTAAATCTATCGAAGACACGATATTTCCAAAAGTTCGAAAGTGTCAATCCGCAAAGGAAGTATGGGAAACGCTCATTCAAATTGGTGAAGGAGACGAACAAGAAAAGGATAATAAACTCACTATAGCATTAAAGAAATTCGAGGATTTCAAAATGCTAAACGGCGAGAATATTACCGACATGGAAACAAGATATGCCAAAATCTTAGGAGAGATTAATGATCTTGGAAAAGATATTAATCAAAAAGAAATCTCACTCAAAATTCTGCGTGGTCTACCATCTACATGGGACATGAAGGTCACGGCCATGAGAGATCATAGGGATCTAAAAACCCTATCGACCGATAAGCTCTTTAGTGATCTAAAAGCTTATGAATTTGAGATGAAATCAAGATTAGAGGAAGATCATGAAGAAAAGAACAACGCGCTTATAGCTGAGCAACCATCAACCTCAAGGTCAGTACAAAATGTTGAATTATTGCCTAATGACCAATTTGCTCTCTTTGTCAAGAAATTCAGGAAATTCATGAAGAGAAGCAACTACAAGAAAAATCCACAAGGGAAATCGTGGAATACAACGAAGAATTCGAAGAAAGAAATTATTGAGGAAGATTCAAATTTGTTTTACAACTGTAGAAAACCGGGACACTTTGCAGCAAGTTGTCCACACCCCAAGGTAAGTAAAAGTCAGTACACAAATGTTACTAATCCTCAACAGGAAGAATTCAAGCCCAAAGATAAAAGATTTACAAAGGAAAGAAGAAAAGCACTTATTAGTGACCCACTTGAAATAAGTGAGTCAGAAGAATCTTCAAGTGATGAAAGTGACACCTCAAAGGATGACAATGCAATGTTTTGCATGAGTATCTCCAGCAACACACCACACGAGGACATGTGTCTTATGGCTAATGGACATGAAGAAAATGAGGTAACATCTAACTCTTATAACTCTGTTAATTCTTCATTTTCTAGAGAGTCCTTCTTTCACTTAATGGAAGAATGTCAAACCGTAATGGACACTCACTCTCAACTCAAAGAGCGCAATAATCATCTGATTCTTGAAAAAGATCAATTAAATGAGAAATTGCAAAATGCTCTACTTGAAGTGAAAGACTTGAAAGATAAAATTATTGTCTTCAAGAAGAGTGTAAATCAAGGGAAGTGAGAGAACACAACCTTAGAGAGGTTATAGCAACATTTACGCATTCATCCAAAATAATGGACAAAATGGTAAATATGCAAAAACCCTCAAGTGATAAAACCGGACTTGGTTATGATCCATCGTGTTCTCAAACCTCCGAGAAATTGACCAATTCTACTACTACTTTAAATAATAAAGTTCATGCAGTAAAATTTGTAAAAGGTCAAGATAGCACAGTGAGACAAGGAATTGGTTACCAAACTAATGTCAAAATTAATACTGTTGGGCCAAAGCCTCAAAGAAATAATATTTCGTCCAAACAGTACACTAAAAGACAAAAGTTTGTTCCTAAATGGAAATACACCAATGACTCTAGTGCACAAAGCCCTCATAGGAAAATGGGAAAAAATCCGAGGATTGGGGCAGGGAGATTTTATCCCCCTAAACAAGATTGGTTTGGAAATATTAAACCATGGACTAAGTCCAGATTTAATGCTTATTACAGGCCCAAACAATCTACCTCCCACGTGCCAAGAAATCGAGTCAATTTTCAAAAACCGGCACAAAAAATGTTTTCAAAAATTAAATATGATTATAATGTGTTTAATGGTTACCAATCACCTAAACTTAGATCAGTGAGTACAAGGTGGATTTGGGTACCAAAAATGACTAACACCCAAGGACCCAAGTCAAGTTGGGTACCTAAAAATGTTTAATTCATTTGCAGGAAGTTTGGTACTTCGATAGTGGATGTTCTAGACACATGACTGGAAATAAATCTAGTCTTGTGAATCTTAAATATATCGAAGGACCAAAAGTCGTATTCGGTGAAAATGAACGATACGGCATAACAAAAGGAATCGGTACAATATTTTGAAATGGTTTGAAAATCGAAGATGTATCCTTTGTTGAAGGTCTAAAATTCAACTTGTTGAGTACAAGTCAATTTTGAGACAAAGGATATCTAGTAGAGTTTTTCAAAGACAAGTGCCAAGTGAAGAATAATTCCACGGGAGAAGTTGTTCTCGAAGGAATAAGAAAGAAAAATATGTATGTTGTGGATTGGAACACAACAAAAGAATCAGTATGTCTACTAGCAAACAACTCACACGCAACAAGTTGGGAATGACACAAGAAGTTGAATCATCTAAACTTCAAGACTATCAACAAGCTAGCAAGAAACAAACTAGTTGAAGGTCTACTCGACATTGTCTACAAGAAAGATCAAATATGTGATGCTTGCCAAAAAAGAAAGCAAGTCAAGTCATCTTTCAAATCCAAAGCTCAAGAATCTACAACAAGACCGCTAAGTCTACTACACATGGATCTATTTGGTCTAGTAGACCCAGTAAGTTTAAGTGGTAAGAAATATACACTAGTTGTTGTTGATGATTTTTCGAGGTACACATGGACAATATTTCTCAAAAAGAAAAACGAAGTGGAGCAAAAGTTGCCAGAGCTACTGAAGCTACTACAAAACGAGAAAGACTTGAAAATTGCAAAAATCCGAACGGATCGTGGAACTGAGTTCGTGAATCAAGTGATTAAAGCCTATTGCAATTCCCAAGGAATTCTACATCAATTATCTGCCGCACGTACACCTCAACAAAACGGCGTAGCCGAAAGAAGAAATAGAACGCTAAAATAAGCCACACGAGTGATGATTACGTCAGCCGAACTACCTAAAAGATATTGGGCTGAAGCGATCAACACCGCCTGCGACACACAAAATCGGAACTTGATACACAAGTCTTACAATAAGACTCCGTACGAATTATGGAAAGGGAGAAAACCTAAACTCAACTATTTCCATACTTTTGGTATCAAATGTTTTATTCTTAATAATGGTAAAACATATCTAAAGACTTTTGATGAGCGTGCAGATGAAGGAATATTTTTGGGATATTCATCTACCAGCAAAGCATTCAGAGTATTGAACAAGAAATCAATGGTGGTAGAAGAATCAATTCATGTCACATTTGATGAAGCTCATAAGAAGGATACCCAGAGCAACAAGAATGATCAGGAGAATTTTCAAGTTGAAAAATCATTTAATGATACTGACATATCTTTTAAAGATCAAATTATACAGGGTATGGAGCAATTGGACATTGATTGCAATAGTGAAGGACACGTGGAAGCAAATGAAGATGCACACGTGGAAAATGAAAATTCTCAAGTTAATACACAAGTTGGAGATCAATCTGATGAGCAAAATGTGTCTACCTCCAACTTACCTACTGAACAAGAAAACGTGGAAAGCCCATGCATTCTACAACCTGACTTGAGATGGCTCAAAAATCACCCTCCAGAGCTAGTGATTGGAGATCCACGAGAAGGAGTAAAAACAAGGTCCTCAAGTATAAATTCTTTATTTTCTTGTTTTCTTTCTCAGGTGGAGCCCACAAGCATTGAAGAAGCAATAAGTAATCCAGATTGGATCAATGCAATCCAAGAAGAGCTTGAACAATTTAAGAGAAATGACGTATGGGAATTAGTTCCAAGACCTGAAAATTACAATGTAATTGGAACAAAATGGGTCTTTCGGAATAAAGCAAATGAGGATGGAATCGTCATTCGAAATAAAGCACGTTTAGTGGCAAAAAGTTATTCACAAGAAGAAGGCATAGACTTCGATGAAACGGTTGCACCCGTTGCAAGACTAGCTATCAGAATATTTCTAGCTTATGCCGCATACAAGAACTTCACTGTCTATCAAATGGACGTGAAAAGTGCATTTTTGAACGGATTAGTTGAAGAGGAAGTCTACGTTGAGCAACCTCCCGGTTTCGAGGTAAAAGGTGATATTAATAAGGTCTACAGATTAAAGAAGGCGTTGTATGGATTAAAACAAGCACCGAGAGCTTGGTATGACACCCTATCAACGTTCCTAATTAACTGTGGTTTCACTAAAGGCCTTGTTGATAAAACCTTATTTAGAATTCAAGAAAATGATCACATTTTATTAGTACAAATTTATGTTGATGATATTATCTTTGGTAGTACTAATAAAATTCGTTGTGAGAAATTTTCTAAGCTCATGCAGAATAAGTTTGAGATGAGCATGATGGGAGAGTTGAATTACTTTCTTGGACTACAAGTAAAGCAACTCAACGAAGGAATATTCATCAATCAGGCCAAGTACACAAAAGATCTGATAAGAAAATTCGGTCAAGATAGAAAATCCTCAATCAAGATCCCAATGAGCACATCTTTACGATTAGATAAAGATGATGAAGGCAAGGATGTTGACGAAACAAAATATCGAGGAATGATTGGATCATTACTATACCTCACTGCAAGTCGACCAGATATATCTTACTCAGTGGGAGTATGTGCTAGGTTCCAGTCAAAGCCAAAAGAGATTCATCTTCTTGCTACCAAGAAAATCATCCGGTACCTAAAAAGAACAGTCAATGTGGGATTATGGTATCCCAAGGAAGGTAATTTTACACTAACTGGTTTCTCAGATGCAGATTTTGCAGGATGTAAAATCGATCGAAAAAGTACCTCAGGAACGTGCCAGTTCTTAGGGGGAAGATTGATTTCATGGTTCAGCAAAAAGCAAAACTCCATAGCTACAAGTACAGTCGAAGCTGAATATATAGCTGCTGGGAGTTGTTGTGCGCAAATTCTTTGGATGAAACAACAGCTGAAAGATTATGGCGTGAATTGTGAAAATGTCAATATATTGTGTGACAATACAAGTGCTATTGCCATAACACACAATCCCGTGTTACATTCAAGAACAAAACACATTGATGTGAGACATCATTTTGTCCGGGATCATGTTGAAAAGAAGGAATTATCTATCGAATATATCTCGACCGAGAATCAATTAGCTGATATTCTCACAAAGCCTCTGTGTGAATCAAGATTTTCGAAATTAAGACACGAAATGGGCATGATTGAATTGAGCTAAGTTTCTAAAACTCTATTTAAATTATAAGCTCAATTTTCATCTGATATTTCGACACTTTATCTGATTTAATTTTCGTGCCTATGTGTCACACATGCAAAAAGATGTCACATCTTTATTTTAAAGTTCACCTATATCTATTAAATGTTGTTAAAGCACATAGTGCTTATATTATTTTTTTTTTAACCGTGTATCTATATACATATATACAAGTAGAAATCATTTAGATATACAAGATCTTACCATTCAAGAATGACAAGATGGTGTGATGATAAAATGTCTTAAATAAGAACACCTTTTTATGGTAGTTGTGCACAATAAATAAGTCTAGAAAGAATAGATTTCTCTTTCTTCCATCTACATAAAACGTGTAGATACATACATATTATTTTCGAACAGATTTAGTGCTCTTTGAATTTTATTTCAGGTAAAATCAGTCCGAGTATCTAAATTTTTGGCGCCACATCAGCAGACAAATTGGATGGAGAATATATAACCTAAACTAACTATCAGTTAGGTCAAAGGTTGGAAGCTATTGGAATATCAAAAATAACCCTCACTTATTAAAAGCCAACATTTAATTGTGAGGATATTTGTGTAAAGACACCTCTTTTCTACCCAATCGGTTGGAGAAGCCACCATTACACTCAAATTTTCAAAGCCCTTCATCTTCCATAGCCGAAAAACTCAACCTCTTCTCTTCCAAAATTTTCAATCCCTCAAATCTCCTAAAATACCAATCACATTATGGCCACCATTGGAGATACAAGCTCACAACCGAATGAAGAACACTCTACACAACTCAATCTTACAAAGCTAGCAGTGGGAATCAAGGCCGGAGGAAGTTTTGACCCCCAAGGATTCCTCAAAGAAGCCGAGAACTCTCATCTTGCACAAAGAATCATCAATGCACTTCAACAAAGCAATCTCATGAGGTTATGTTCTTACTCATATTCTGGATTCTATGATGAAGATGTAGCAGAATTTTATATGAATGCCAAGGTTGTTGGATGGACCATTGAGTCCACCGTGAATGGAACTCTCATCACCATTGATGAACACAAGTTACACACAACCTTTGGACTGCCCATATCTAGTCCAGACCAACCACTGTTGGACTTAGATATTCATTCATATGATCATACGGAAATTTGGACAGAAATTCGGAATGAGAATGCTTCTCTCGAACCAAATCTTTCCGGTCAAAAATCTGAGTTAAAGTTGGAGTATGAAATGCTAGTTAAAATTCTCTATAAATGTGTGTTGTGCAAATTAAATAGCATGGAAGATATTTCACCCGTGAGAATTGGTTATTTGCATGCTATAATGAATGTGGTTAGGGGTGATTGGAGTAAGCTTGTCTTGAGCCGAATTGCACATTTTGTGAAAGGTGCTAAAATAAGGAATGGAAAGTTCAACCGTATATTAGGGTTCGGTTTGCTTATTGGTGAGATTATCAAAGGAAAAGGGTTGACAATGAGGTCAAAGAAGCCTTTTGGAAGTAACAGAATTTTATTTAAGGATTTTGAAGTGCCAACTGATTTGAACTCCAAGAGAAAAAGGAAGCCGAGAGGTATCCCAGCTAGAAAAAGACCAGTTGCAGAAATTCTTGGTCTACCCTCTCAATCCCATGAAAACCCTACCTCAAGCCTAAATCCAAACACAAGCCATAACCCTACCTCAAGCCTAAATCCAAACACAAGCCATAACCCTACCACAAGCCAAAATCCTACCACAAGTCTTAACCCAAATGCAAGCCAAAGTCTCTTAAATCCTTTTTCCCAAATTGCCGAATTGGAAACAATGTTGAATGAGGAGATTCATCAAGTTGAAGGACTAGACTTGGTATTAGTGAATGAATACCGTAGAGTCCTAAATTGGAGAAAATGGAGACTTGGTCCTTATGATGAGTTGATGACAAAGGGACCAAGTATGCATGAAGAAGAATTGTTCTCATTAAATTGGATTGGCAACTTTGATGTTTGCCATGCAACCTTGATGTCTATGGTGAATGGAGCATTTGTGAATAAATTTAAAGCTAAGTTGGCCGAAGCTACTATTGACTGCACTGTCCAAGATGATTTGCCTACTGAAGAAAATTTTTTAGTTGATATGGCCGAATTTGTACAAGGAATGTCGAAGAAAATGTCACGTATGGTGTACATTTGATGGATAGTGGCTTATATGATGTCAGTGTGTTAAATCTCACTGAAATAAGTCAAGACCAAAATGCCATGCAAGCTAGCCAACACACGGAGGAAGTTCAGTCTGTTAATGCAGAAAGTGCACATGGTGACACGCACGTGTTACACACTCCGGAAAGGGAAGGAAATCTAGTGGAAAATCAAGCTCAATCTCACATGCTTGAAGCAAATTTTGCTCAAGAAGGAGCAAGATGTATTCCCTCATCCCGAGAAGAGCAAGACCTTGATGGCACACCTACAAATGAGAAATTAAAAAATCTGGAGAATGTTGTCTTAAGCCTTGTTGACCGAATGGAGAGCATGTTCCAAGGGATCTACACTCATGTGGGTCAAGTTGTCAACACTCAAGGTGGAAAATTCGAAGCATCCTTTGATGAAAATCGGAGAAGTCAACAACATTTGATTGATACCCACCAAGAAACAACATTTGATTGATACCCACCAAGCACTTGAAAGACAAGTTGGAGGATTAAATAACAATGTCAAGGGGCAACTCAATGAGTTCTACATCCAACTTTCCCAAATCCTTAAGAATTCTGGAAAGGCAAATGAAGCAATTACCGTGAGTCAAAGCCAAGGAATTCTCAATGTCGTTCATCAACATGAGAAGTAGATTAGTGATGTCCACACCGATCTCATCTCAGTCAACACCAAAGTGGGTTGTCTTCGGGGTTCTTATGAGAATATTTCCGAATCCATTTCATCTCTTCGTGAATCAATTCATACACTTCTTGATTACGCCAAAAAGGGAGAAGAGAGATTCAGTCATTTGGAGAGCATGATTGAGATGATGATGACTGCCATGGCTAGCAGAAATGTTGGCACAAGCAGTAGTAGAGGTGGAGGAGGCAGATCTGCTAGAAGAAATGTTTCAAGAAGATGAGGATTAGAGTATTGGTTCGGCGGTGGTGAAGCTGGCAATCCAGGAGGATCAAGCAGTGCAAATACCACTAACCGTTCTTTTCGTGACATTGTTTGTGCAGGAGGAAATATTGAGCAAATAAATTGGTACAATCGTGCAGCTCTTTATTTGGAATCCACACCAAGATATGGTAGAGTTGAAATGCCAAAGTTGGTGACTTTGAATGATCTACCAAAAGGAATGAAGAAGAGTGGTCCTAGTGATCAAAACATGTGGGTTTCAAGTGAGAATTTCAGAAGAATTCAACGCTATGCTAGAGCTTTGATGATTATGGTTCTAAGGGACTATATCAAAGTCAATGATGCCGAGCTACAAGATGGAAAAAGTCTAGAAGAGTGCATCATATGGTATGAGGAAGGTATACTGCCCGGAAGCAATATCACTGAAGCTTTCAACTACTATTCAGTTGGGCAGGTATGCAACAACTTTGCCATTAGTGACAATTTCGTTGATGTTCAGAACCATATTAACAATGTGCTTAAAGAAAAGAGAAACAAAGTCATTAGATGATTTGTATGATTATTACAATTTTTTGTGGTGTACATGAACCCATGAACAATTTGGAATGATTTGAATTATCTGATTATGATGCTATTAAGTCGCTCTTAATTTTAATTCTATTTCTTTTTGTCTTGAAAGGTAACATTTTTAGCTTAGAGTGTATCAAATCGCATGAATTAGAAAAATGCAAAAATTCATTATCATTAAAATTCCAAAAATGCGAATAGGAATTGTCTTGCTAAAAATACCATTCCTAGAGTCAAAATCATTTGTTAAACTCATCTTGGCTATGTCAATGATAATAAAATCTTTTGAAAAATAATTGCTTTAAAAGACAAGCCAAATGACTGAGTATAGGTTTTGGCGTCATCAAAAAGGGGGAAAATTGATAGGAATATTTTTGTAAGTTTTGATGAGCCAAATGTACTTTAGATCCCCTCAGTTTTAGGTCTTTTAGTACAAGCATCATAAATCAGAATATTAAAATCAGAAGGAATCTACCATTGGAAGAACAAAATTAATTTGGGAAATTAATTTTGGTCCTACGAGTATTCATCCGTGAAAGAAGGATAAAGCTATGGCGTTGCAAGGAATGATCGGATGAGCCTAACGGCGAAATGGTAGAGGTCCTTACTCTAAACGATCACACACGAGATTGATTCCCCCAAGGACCTATTTTTATAAGGCAGATTTTCGAAGGAGCATGATGTGTCTAAAGGAGCACAATGTGTGTGCTAAAGGAGCACAATGTGACCAAATCTGAAAGGAGCACAATGTTGCCAAATGAGCACAATGAAGCAAAATGGCACAATGTTGTCTATGGAGCACAATGCTGACAAGCACGATGTGTGCTACGGAGCACAATGAAGCAAAAGAGCACAATGTTATCGAAGGAGCACAATGCTGTTAAAAGAGCACAATGTTCGAAGTCAAGGAGCACAATGTTCAAGTCAAAGGAGCACAATGTGGCAAAAGAGCAAGATGATCAGAAATTGGATAAATTCGAAGGAATTTATTCTAAGTCTACCCACATGCCACAAGATTCCAAAATTGCCTGAAAGACATTTGATCAGAACAGAAAAATATTTATGAAGGCATGAATATAAAAACTTATCCTAGAAATAAATTCTATCAGATGAATTTATTTCAAAGATACGTTGGATATTCAAAATGACAAGAAAAATAATATTTTAAGAAACAACTAGAAAATCAAGTTTTGATAAAATATTATTTTGTCATGCAAGTTGACAAATCAAATCAAAATTGAAGATCTACTACTGTCAACATTATCAGGCTATGAAGATTCAAAATTCAAATATCAAATTATCCCACTCCAACGGATATATTTGATTACCTATAAAAAGCCATGAAGACTTGAAGACATAAGGAGATGTGAAAGAGATAGAAGTGAACGAGATACAAGTGCAAAAAAAATTCAAAAGTGCTAGTGCTCAAAATATTCTAAGAGACTTAGTCTGAATAGTCTCAAATCTAGTTGGAGAGAGAAACAAAAATCCTTGTAGTTGTAATTTATAGAAAGAGTATAGCTGTGTGCAAAATACTGTAGTGAGTGTAGCTGTGTGCAAAACACTCGTAGTTGCTAAGTGTAGCTGTGTGCAAGAAACTTAGTTGACGTTGAGTATAGCTGTGTGCGAAATACTCGGAGTTGAGTGTAGCTGTGTGCGAGACACTCGGAGCAGGATGTAGATGTGTGCAAGACATCCGGAAGAAGTGCCTGTGTAGCACTTGTTCACTATTGTAACTGTGTGTGGAAAATAGTGAATTTCTCCTAGACGTGAAAGGAGAAAAGTGGACTAGGAAGATTACGCCACTTCCGAACCACTATAAATTGCCTCTCTCATTTACATACCGCACTTACATTATTTGCTGTATCTATGTATCTCATCTGACTAACCCGTTTACTATTCACAGTTTATCTTAATCATCCGGGTTTAGTGTGTTCTCACGTATGCATGTGACTCAAACTTCTCGAGCTTAAATATTAATTTATTCTAAGCAAGTTTGACGTGTTGCATGTAACATTAGTCACACGGTCGACGTCCGATATTTATTTACAATCTTGAATATTATTATTATATATTGAGTGCACCATCTCCTTTATATATTCAAGATATCTCTGTCACTTTACATATCATTTGTACCTATCTTACTTACATGCACATTTAATTTACTGGTTGGGCATAACTCTTTACTATTATTCCGCTGTGCAGTTTTAACTTACTCTATTTACTTGTTACTTAGAGTTGAAGTTACCGAAGAGTTATTTAATTTGAAAAAGCTTGAAAGTCTATTCACCCCCCTCTAGACTTTCACCACCCTATCGGGACCAACAATTGGTATCAGAGCGGTTGTCTATTTGAGTCAATTTTGACTGCTAGACAGTTCTCGAAAAATCAAGATGATGAAAAGAGCTAATGCTCTTGCCCAAAACTTATTATTTTCCTTAGAAAAATTTGATGATTGGAAAATTCGCATGCAGGTACATTTATCCGCATTACATGATGAAATGTGGGAAGTGGTTACAAGTGGTCCTATTGAGATCTTACAAGTCAACACTTCATCCGTACAAACAACTGACACTCCACAGTACATTCCAAAACCAAAAGTGGAATGGTCTCGTGAAGATAGAACAAGAAATAACTTGGACAATATTGCCAAGGATATTTTGTTTAAATCTATCGATGACACGATATTTCCAAAAGTTTGAAAGTGTCAATCCGCAAAGGAAGTATGGGAAACGCTCATTCAAATTGGTAAAGGAGACGAACAAGAAAAGGATAATAAACTCACTATAGCATTAAAGAAATTCGAGGATTTCAAAATGCTAAACGGCGAGAATATTACCGACATGGAAACAAGATATGCCAAAATCTTAGGAGAGATTAATGATCTTGGAAAAGATATTAATCAAAAAGAAATCTCACTCAAAATTCTGCGTGGTCTACCATCTACATGGGACATGAAGGTCACGGCCATGAGAGATCATAGGGATCTAAAAACCCTATCGACCGATAAGCTCTTTAGTGATCTAAAAGCTTATGAATTTGAGATGAAATCAAGATTAGAGGAAGATCATGAAGAAAAGAACAACGCGCTTATAGCTGAGCAACCATCAACCTCAAGGTCAGTACAAAATGTTGAATTATTGCCTAATGACCAATTTGCTCTCTTTGTCAAGAAATTCAGGAAATTCATGAAGAGAAGCAACTACAAGAAAAATCCGCAAGGGAAATCGTGGAATACAACGAAGAATTCGAAGAAAGAAATTATTGAGGAAGATTCAAATTTGTGTTACAACTGTACAAAACCGGGACACTTTGCAGCAAGTTGTCCACACCCCAAGGTAAGTAAAAGTCAGTACACAAATGTAACTAATCCTCAACAGGAAGAATTCAAGCCCAAAGATAAAAGATTTACAAAGGAAAGAAGAAAAGCACTTATTAGTGACCCACTTGAAATAAGTGAGTCAGAAGAATCTTCAAGTGATGAAAGTGACACCACAAAGGATGACAATGCAATGTTTTGCATGAGCATCTCCAGCAACACACCACACGAGGACATGTGTCTTATGGCTAATGGACATGAAGAAAATGAGGTAACATCTAACTCTTATAACTCTGTTAATTCTTCATTTTCTAGAGAGTCCTTCTTTCACTTAATGGAAGAATGTCAAACCGTAATGGACACTCACTCTCAACTCAAAGAGCGCAATAATCATCTGATTCTTGAAAAAGATCAATTAAATGAGAAATTGCAAAATGCTCTACTTGAAGTGAAAGACTTGAAAGATAAAATTATTTGTCTTCAAGAAGAGTGTAAATCAAGGGAAGTGAGAGAACACAACCTAAGAGAGGTTATAGCAACATTTACGCATTCATCCAAAATAATGGACAAAATGGTAAATATGCAAAAACCCTCAAGTGATAAAACCGGACTTGGTTATGATCCATCGTGTTCTCAAACCTCCGAGAAATTGACCAATTCTACTACTACTTTAAATAATAAAGTTCATGTAGTAAAATTTGTAAAAGGTCAAGATAGCACAGTGAGACAAGGAATTGGTTACCAAACTAATGTCAAAATTAATACTGTTGGGCCAAAGCCTCAAAGAAATAATATTTCGTCCAAACAGTACACTAAAAGACAAAAGTTTGTTCCTAAATGGAAATACACCAATGAGTCTAGTGCACAAAGCCCTCATAGGAAAATGGGAAAAAATCCGAGGATTGGGGCAGGGAGATTTTATCCCTCTAAACAAGATTGGTTTGGAAATATTAAACCATGGACTAAGTCCAGATTTAACGCTTATTACAGGCCCAAACAATCTACCTCCCACGTGCCAAGAAATCGAGTCAATTTTCAAAAACCGGCACAAAAAATGTTTTCAAAAATTAAATATGATTATAATGTGTTTAATGGTTACCAATCACCTAAACTTAGATCAATGAGTACAAGGTGGATTTGGGTACCAAAAATGACTAACACCCAAGGACCCAAGTCAAGTTGGGTACCTAAAAATGTTTAATTCATTTGCAGGAAGTTTGGTACTTCGATAGTGGATGTTCTAGACACATGACTGGAAATAAATCTAGTCTTGTGAATCTTAAATATATCGAAGGACCAAAAGTCGTATTCGGTGGAAATGAACGATACGGCATAACAAAAGGAATCGGTACAATATTTTGAAATGGTTTGAAAATCGAAGATGTATCCTTTGTTGAAGGTCTAAAATTCAACTTGTTGAGTACAAGTCAATTTTGAGACAAAGGATATCTAGTAGAGTTTTTCAAAGACAAGTGCCAAGTGAAGAATAATTCCACGGGAGAAGTTGTTCTCGAAGGAGTAAGAAAGAAAAATATGTATGTTGTGGATTGGAACACAACAAAAGAATCAGTATGTCTACTAGCAAACAACTCACACGCAACAAGTTGGGAATGGCACAAGAAGTTGAATCATCTAAACTTCAAGACTATCAACAAGCTAGCAAGAAACAAACTAGTTGAAGGTCTACTCAACATTGTCTACAAGAAAGATCAAATATGTGATGCTTGCCAAAAAAGAAAGCAAGTCAAGTCATCTTTCAAATCCAAAGCTCAAGAATCTACAACAAGACCGCTAAGTCTACTACACATGGATCTATTTGGTCCAGTAGACCCAGTAAGTTTAAGTGGTAAGAAATATACACTAGTTGTTGTTGATGATTTTTTGAGGTACACATGGACAATATTTCTCAAAAAGAAAAACGAAGTGGAGCAAAAGTTGCCAGAGCTACTGAAGCTACTACAAAACAAGAAAGACTTGAAAATTGCAAAAATCCGAACGGATCATGGAACTGAGTTCGTGAATCAAGTGATTAAAGCCTATTGCAATTCCCAAGGAATTCTACATCAATTATCTGCCGCACGTACACCTCAACAAAACGGCGTAGCCGAAAGAAGAAATAGAACGCTAAAATAAGCCGCACGAGTGATGATTACGTCAGCCGAACTACCTAAAAGATATTGGGCTGAAAAGATCAACACCGCCTGCTACACACAAAATCGGAGCTTGATACACAAGTCTTACAATAAGACTCCGTACGAATTATGGAAAGGGAGAAAACCTAAACTCAACTATTTCCATACTTTTGGTATCAAATGTTTTATTCTTAATAATGGTAAAACATATCTAAAGACTTTTGATGAGCGTGCAGATGAAGGAATATTTTTGGGATATTCATCTACCAGCAAAGCATTCAGAGTATTGAACAAGAAATCAATGATGTAGAAGAATCAATTCATGTCACATTTGATGAAGCTCATAAGAAGGATACCCAGAGCAACAAGAATGATCAGGAGAATTTTCAAGTTGAAAAATCATTTAATGATACTGACATATCTTTTAAAGATCAAATTATACAGGGTATGGAGCAATTGGACATTGATTGCAATAGTGAAGGACACGTGGAAGCCAATGAAGATACACACGTGGAAAATGAAAATTCTCAAGTTAATACACAAGTTGGAGATCAATCTGATGAGCAAAATGTGTCTACCTCCAACTTACCTACTGAACAAGGAAACGTGGAAAGCCCATGCATTCTACAACCTGACTTGAGATGGCTCAAAAATCACCCTCCAGAGCTAGTGATTGGAGATCCACGAGAAGGAGTAAAAACAAGGTCCTCAAGTATAAATTCTTTATTTTCTTGTTTTCTTTCTCAGGTGGAGCCCACAAGAATTGAAGAAGCACTAAGTAATCCAGATTGGATCAATGCAAGCAAGAAGAGCTTGAACAATTTAAGAGAAATGACGTCTGGGAATTAGTTCCAAGACCTGAAAATTACAATGTAATTGGAACAAAATGGGTCTTTCGGAATAAAGCAAATGAGGATGGAATCGTCATTCGAAATAAAGCACGTTTAGTGGCAAAAGGATATTCACAAGAAGAAGGCATAGACTTCGATGAAACGGTTACACCCGTTGTAAGACTAGCTATCAGAATATTTCTAGCTTATGCCGCATACAAGAACTTCACTGTCTATCAAATGGACGTGAAAAGTGCATTTTTGAACGGATTACTTGAAGAGGAAGTCTACGTTGAGCAACCTCCCGGTTTCGAGGTAAAAGGTGATATTAATAAGGTCTACAGATTAAAGAAGGCGTTGTATGGATTAAAACAAGCACCAAGAGCTTGGTATGACACCCTATCAACGTTCCTAATTAACTGTGGTTTCACTAAAGGCCTTGTTGATAAAACCTTATTTAGAATTCAAGAAAATGATCACATTTTATTAGTACAAATTTATGTTGATGATATTATCTTTGGTAGTACTAATAAAATTCTTTGTGAGAAATTTTCTAAGCTCATGCAGAATAAGTTTGAGATGAGCATGATGGGAGAGTTGAATTACTTTCTTGGACTACAAGTAAAGCAACTCAACGAAGGAATATTCATCAATCAGGCCAAGTACACAAAAGATCTGATAAGAAAATTCGGTCAAGATAGAAAATCCTCAATCAAGATCCCAATGAGCACATCTTTACGATTAGATAAAGATGATGAAGGCAAGGATGTTGACGAAACAAAATATCGAGGAATGATTGGATCATTACTATACCTCACTGCAAGTCGACTAGATATATCTTACTCAGTGGGAGTATGTGCTAGGTTCCAGTCAAAGCCAAAAGAGATTCATCTTCTTGCTACCAAGAAAATCATCCGGTACCTAAAAGGAACAGTCAATGTGGGATTATGGTATCCCAAGGAAGGTAATTTTACACTAACTGGTTTCTCAGATGCAGATTTTGCAGGATGTAAAATCGATCGAAAAAGTACCTCAGGAACGTGCCAGTTCTTAGGGGGAAGATTGATTTCATGGTTCAGCAAAAAGCAAAACTCCATAGCTACAAGTACAGCCGAAGCTGAATATATAGCTGCTGGGAGTTGTTGTGCGCAAATTCTAAGGATGAAACAACAGCTGAAAGATTATGGCGTGAATTGTGAAAATGTCAATATATTGTGTGACAATACAAGTGCTATTGCCATAACACACAATCCCGTGTTACATTCAAGAACAAAACACATTGATGTGAGACATCATTTTGCCCGGGATCATGTTGAAAAGAAGGAATTATCTATCGAATATATCTCGACCGAGAATCAATTAGCTGATATTCTCACAAAGCCTCTGTGTGAATCAAGATTTTCGAAATTAAGACACGAAATGGGCATGATTGAATTGAGCTAAGTTTCTAAAACTCTATTTAAATTATAAGCTCAATTTTCATCTGATATTTCGACACTTTATCTGATTTAATTTTCGTGCCTATGTGTCACACATGCAAAAAGATGTCACATCTTTATTTTAAAGTTCACCTATATCTATTAAATGTTGTTAAAGCACATAGTGCTTATATTATTTTTTTTTTAACCGTGTATCTATATACATATATACAAGTAGAAATCATTTAGATATACAAGATCTTACCATTCAAGAATGACAAGATGGTGTGATGATAAAATGTCTTAAATAAGAACACCTTTTTATGGTAGTTGTGCACAATAAATAAGTCTAGAAAGAATATATTTCTCTTTCTTCCATCTACATAAAACGTGTAGATACATACATATTATTTTCGAACAGATTTAGTGCTCTTTGAATTTTATTTCAGGTAAAATCAGTCCGAGTATCTAAATTTTTGGCGCCACATCAGCAGACAAATTGGATGGAGAATATATAACCTAAACTAACTATCAGTTAGGTCAAAGGTTGGAAGCTATTGGAATATCAAAAATAACCCTCACTTATTAAAAGCGAACATTTAATTGTGAGGATATTTGTGTAAAGACACCTCTTTTCTACCCAATCGGTTGGAGAAGCCACCATTACACTCAAATTTTCAAAGCCCTTCATCTTCCATAGCCGAAAAACTCAACCTCTTCTCTTCCAAAATTTTCAATCCCTCAAATCTCCTAAAATACCAATCACATTATGGCCACCATTGGAGATACAAGCTCACAACCGAATGAAGAACACTCTACACAACTCAATCTTACAAAGCTAGCAGTGGGAATCAAGGCCGGAGGAAGTTTTGACCCCCAAGGATTCCTCAAAGAAGCCGAGAACTCTCATCTTGCACAAAGAATCATCAATGCACTTCAACAAAGCAATCTCATGAGGTTATGTTCTTACTCATATTCTGGATTCTATGATGAAGATGTAGCAGAATTTTATATGAATGCCAAGGTTGTTGGATGGACCATTGAGTCCACCGTGAATGGAACTCTCATCACCATTGATGAACACAAGTTACACACAACCTTTGGACTGCCCATATCTAGTCCAGACCAACCACTGTTGGACTTAGATATTCATTCATATGATCATACGGAAATTTGGACAGAAATTCGGAATGAGAATGCTTCTCTCGAACCAAATCTTTCCGGTCAAAAATCTGAGTTAAAGTTGGAGTATGAAATGCTAGTTAAAATTCTCTATAAATGTGTGTTGTGCAAATTAAATAGCATGGAAGATATTTCACCCGTGAGAATTGGTTATTTGCATGCTATAATGAATGTGGTTAGGGGTGATTGGAGTAAGCTTGTCTTGAGCCGAATTGCACATTTTGTGAAAGGTGCTAAAATAAGGAATGGAAAGTTCAACCGTATATTAGGGTTCGGTTTGCTTATTGGTGAGATTATCAAAGGAAAAGGGTTGACAATGAGGTCAAAGAAGCCTTTTGGAAGTAACAGAATTTTATTTAAGGATTTTGAAGTGCCAACTGATTTGAACTCCAAGAGAAAAAGGAAGCCGAGAGGTATCCCAGCTAGAAAAAGACCAGTTGCAGAAATTCTTGGTCTACCCTCTCAATCCCATGAAAACCCTACCTCAAGCCTAAATCCAAACACAAGCCATAACCCTACCTCAAGCCTAAATCCAAACACAAGCCATAACCCTACCACAAGCCAAAATCCTACCACAAGTCTTAACCCAAATGCAAGCCAAAGTCTCTTAAATCCTTTTTCCCAAATTGCCGAATTGGAAACAATGTTGAATGAGGAGATTCATCAAGTTGAAGGACTAGACTTGGTATTAGTGAATGAATACCGTAGAGTCCTAAATTGGAGAAAATGGAGACTTGGTCCTTATGATGAGTTGATGACAAAGGGACCAAGTATGCATGAAGAAGAATTGTTCTCATTAAATTGGATTGGCAACTTTGATGTTTGCCATGCAACCTTGATGTCTATGGTGAATGGAGCATTTGTGAATAAATTTAAAGCTAAGTTGGCCGAAGCTACTATTGACTGCACTGTCCAAGATGATTTGCCTACTGAAGAAAATTTTTTAGTTGATATGGCCGAATTTGTACAAGGAATGTCGAAGAAAATGTCACGTATGGTGTACATTTGATGGATAGTGGCTTATATGATGTCAGTGTGTTAAATCTCACTGAAATAAGTCAAGACCAAAATGCCATGCAAGCTAGCCAACACACGGAGGAAGTTCAGTCTGTTAATGCAGAAAGTGCACATGGTGACACGCACGTGTTACACACTCCGGAAAGGGAAGGAAATCTAGTGGAAAATCAAGCTCAATCTCACATGCTTGAAGCAAATTTTGCTCAAGAAGGAGCAAGATGTATTCCCTCATCCCGAGAAGAGCAAGACCTTGATGGCACACCTACAAATGAGAAATTAAAAAATCTGGAGAATGTTGTCTTAAGCCTTGTTGACCGAATGGAGAGCATGTTCCAAGGGATCTACACTCATGTGGGTCAAGTTGTCAACACTCAAGGTGGAAAATTCGAAGCATCCTTTGATGAAAATCGGAGAAGTCAACAACATTTGATTGATACCCACCAAGCACTTGAAAGACAAGTTGGAGGATTAAATAACAATGTCAAGGGGCAACTCAATGAGTTCTACATCCAACTTTCCCAAATCCTTAAGAATTCTGGAAAGGCAAATGAAGCAATTACCGTGAGTCAAAGCCAAGGAATTCTCAATGTCGTTCATCAACATGAGAAGTAGATTAGTGATGTCCACACCGATCTCATCTCAGTCAACACCAAAGTGGGTTGTCTTCGGGGTTCTTATGAGAATATTTCCGAATCCATTTCATCTCTTCGTGAATCAATTCATACACTTCTTGATTACGCCAAAAAGGGAGAAGAGAGATTCAGTCATTTGGAGAGCATGATTGAGATGATGATGACTGCCATGGCTAGCAGAAATGTTGGCACAAGCAGTAGTAGAGGTGGAGGAGGCAGATCTGCTAGAAGAAATGTTTCAAGAAGATGAGGATTAGAGTATTGGTTCGGCGGTGGTGAAGCTGGCAATCCAGGAGGATCAAGCAGTGCAAATACCACTAACCGTTCTTTTCGTGACATTGTTTGTGCAGGAGGAAATATTGAGCAAATAAATTGGTACAATCGTGCAGCTCTTTATTTGGAATCCACACCAAGATATGGTAGAGTTGAAATGCCAAAGTTGGTGACTTTGAATGATCTACCAAAAGGAATGAAGAAGAGTGGTCCTAGTGATCAAAACATGTGGGTTTCAAGTGAGAATTTCAGAAGAATTCAAAGCTATGCTAGAGCTTTGATGATTATGGTTCTAAGGGACTATATCAAAGTCAATGATGCCGAGCTACAAGATGGAAAAAGTCTAGAAGAGTGCATCATATGGTATGAGGAAGGTATACTGCCCGGAAGCAATATCACTGAAGCTTTCAACTACTATTCAGTTGGGCAGGTATGCAACAACTTTGCCATTAGTGACAATTTCGTTGATGTTCAGAACCATATTAACAATGTGCTTAAAGAAAAGAGAAACAAAGTCATTAGATGATTTGTATGATTATTACAATTTTTTGTGGTGTACATGAACCCATGAACAATTTGGAATGATTTGAATTATCTGATTATGATGCTATTAAGTCACTCTTAATTTTAATTCTATTTCTTTTTGTCTTGAAAGGTAACATTTTTAGCTTAGAGTGTATCAAATCGCATGAATTAGAAAAATGCAAAAATTCATTATCATTAAAATTCCAAAAATGCGAATAGGAATTGTCTTGCTAAAAATACCATTCCTAGAGTCAAAATCATTTGTTAAACTCATCTTGGCTATGTCAATGATAATAAAATCTTTTGAAAAATAATTGCTTTAAAAGACAAGCCAAATGACTGAGTATAGGTTTTGGCGTCATCAAAAAGGGGGAAAATTGATAGGAATATTTTTGTAAGTTTTGATGAGCCAAATGTACTTTAGATCCCCTCAGTTTTAGGTCTTTTAGTACAAGCATCATAAATCAGAATATTAAAATCAGAAGGAATCTACCATTGGAAGAACAAAATTAATTTGGGAAATTAATTTTTGTCCTACGAGTATTCATCCATGAAAGAAGGATAAAGCTATGGCGTTGCAAGGAATGATTGGATGAGCCTAATGGTGAAATGGTAGAGGTCCTTACTCTAAACGATCACACCCGAGATTGATTCCCCCAAGGACCTATTTTTATAAGGCAGATTTTCGAAGGAGCATGATGTGTCTAAAAGAGCACAATGTGTGTGCTAAAGAGCACAATGTGACCAAATCTGAAAGGAGCACAATGTTGCCAAATGAGCACAATGAAGCAAAATGGCACTGTCTAAGGAGCACAATGCTGACAAGCACGATGTGTGCTACGGAGCACAATGAAGCAAAAGAGCACAATGTTATCGAAGGAGCACAATGCTGTTAAAAGAGCACAATGTTCAAAGTCAAGGAGCACGATGTTCAAGTCAAAGGAGCACAATGTGGCAAAAGAGCAAGATGATCAGAAATTGGATAAATTCGAAGGAATTTATTCTAAGTCTACCCACATGCCACAAGATTCCAAAATTTCCTGAAAGACATTTGATCAGAACGGAAAAATATTTATGAAGGCATGAATATAAAAACTTATCCTAGAAATAAATTCTATCAGATGAATTTATTTCAAAGATACGTTGGATATTCAAAATGACAAGAAAAATAATATTTTAAGAAACAACTAGAAAATCAAGTTGTGATAAAATATTATTTTGTCAGGCAAGTTGACAAATCAAATCAAAATTGAAGATCTACTACTGTCAACATTATCAGGCTATGAAGATTCAAAATTCAAATATCAAATTATCCCACTCCAACGGATATATTTGATTACCTATAAAAAGCCATGAAGACTTGAAGACATAAGGAGATGTGAAAGAGATAGAAGTGAACGAGATACAAGTGCAAAAAAAATTCAAAAGTGCTAGTGCTCAAAATATTCTAAGAGACTTAGTCTAAATAGTCTCAAATCTAGTTGGAGAGAGAAACACAAATCCTTGTAGTTGTAATTTATAGAAAGAGTATAGCTGTGTGCAAAATACTGTAGTGAGTGTAGCTGTGTGCAAAACACTCGTAGTTGCTAAGTGTAGCTGTGTGCAAGACACTTAGTTGGCGTTGAGTATAGCTGTGTGCGAAATACTCGGAGTTGAGTGTAGCTGTGTGCGAGACACTCGGAGCAGGGTGTAGCTGTGTGCAAGACATCCGGAAGAAGTGCCTGTGTAGCACTTGTTCACTATTGTAACTGTGTGTGGAAAATAGTGAATTTCTCCTAGACGTGAAAGGAGAAAAGTGGACTAGGAAGATTACGCCACTTCCGAACCACTATAAATTGCCTCTCTCATTTACATACCGCACTTACATTATTTGCTGTATCTATCTATCTCATCTGACTAACCCGTTTACTATTCACAGTTTATCTTAATCATCCGGGTTTAGTGTGTTCTCACGTATGCATGTGACTCAAACTTCTCGAGCTTAAATATTAATTTATTCTAAGCAAGTTTGACGTGTTGCATGTAACATTCGTCACACGGTCGACGTCCGATATTTATTTACAAACTTGAATATTATTATTATATATTGAGTGCACCATCTCCTTTATATATTCAAGATATCTCTGTCACTTTACATATCATTTGTACATATCTTACTTACATGCACATTTAATTTACTGGTTGGCCATAACTCTTTACTATTATTCCGCTGTGCAGTTTTAACTAACTCTATTTACTTGTTACTTAGAGTTGAAGTTACCGAAGAGTTATTTAATTTGAAAAAGCTTGAAAGTCTATCCACCCCCCCCCCCCCAACACATATTATGTTTTTAGATTAGATTTAGATAGTCAAACAACTTATGAATAGTGGTTGAGATAAATTATAGAATAATTGTCAAATAAATCATTAAATTTTCTGTTTAATGCAATTAAATTGAAATATTTAGGACTCAAAATTTAATAATATTTGCTTTGATTCTTGAAATTCTCCATGCATTCATGATCTAAAGGAATGAATGCAAGATTATTTTTTATTCACTATGTTCACCCTTTCTTTTTCAGTCAGTACTAATATTAACATGTTTCTTTCTGGCAGAGTGGCATAATTAACAATTTCGGCCAATTAGTGGATCCTGGTGGTGTTAAACAGGAGTTTTTTTTATTTTTTTTGGTGTGTTAAACAGGAGTTACAGCTACTAAAATCTTTAAACATAATTGTTGTTGTAAATTGTTGGTGGGGGATTGTTGAAGGAAGGGAAGATCAGAAATATAAGTGGTCTGGATACAGAGAATTGTTCGATATCATCCGAGATATGGGATTGAAATTGCAGGTATGAAATTTCTGTTCTGGTACATTTACGCATTTTACTGCTTCTGGTATATCAGCTCATCGTTGGTTCTAATAAATGAGTGAACATTTGTTTTTTTTTTTTTTGTCTGTAAGCATTGGGTTTTCTCCTTAGACATACATTCTAGAAATTTAGCTCAACTATTTCATCAATTCTAGTTTTGCCTACTTTGTCCCTCTGCCCTGTGGGCAGTCGACCCAAAAATAGAGAAATGATATGCAGAAATTGGCATTTCTCCAATTGAAGATTTTTTCTCTAATGCCTTGTTCAGATGGATTGTTTATTAACTATCTTTTTCTCTTCTGAAGGTTGTAATGGCGTTTAATGCTTATGGTGGAAATGATTTCAATGTGGATATATCTCTCCCTCAGTGGGTTTTGAAGATTGGAAAGGAAAACCCGAAAATATTCTTCATTGATCGTGTAGGAAGATGGAATACTGAATGTCTTTCTTGGGGAATAGATAAGGAGCGTATTTTAGAACATAAAACTGGTCTGGAAATATTCTCACAGTCACTACCTGAGAGTGTGCACTGGGTAAATTTTCTTATTCTTGACAAGAAGGAAGAGTTCTATGAGTGCTCTTTCTTCTTGGTCCCAGGAAGGGCATTCTATTACATTATCCTTCTTCAGTGTTGATTTATAAGTTTGGTGCTTTATGCACCTCATGCATCTCCCCTTTTCAATTCATACATCTGTTTTATTTTTATGTAAAGAGTATCTAACTATTCTAGAAAACAAATAGTATTATTCTGCACAATTTTCCTGTTAACTTTGAAATTGGTTGCATTAATCCTCATTTGTAATCCAATTTTTGCAGGTTTGTTATGAATTCATGAGAAGCTTTTGAGCTGAGTTTATTGATTTGTTCACTGAGGGTCTCATTTCTGCTGTGGAAATTGGACTTGGAGCTTCTGGGGAGTCGAAGTACCCTTCTTTTTCTGAAAGAAATGGATTGAGATTTCCTGGTATTGGTGAATTTCAGGTATATATTCGCTCATTACACCAAGGTCAATGGATTGAGTTCTATTAATCCTTTTATAGTATCTTCTTACTTACTGTAATTTTGCTATCCACATCAATCATATATTCATTCATGCTATCTATGTGTTTTCAATGCTATGCTTCTCCCTGCTGCCTTGGTGAAATTAGTAATCGACTTCTTTCCCCCTCTTGCAGTGTTATGATAAGTTTCTTCTGTCAAGTCTTAAAGATGCTGCAAAGAAACGAGGGCAACCTTCCAAGGAAATAGGGCCTGATAATGTTGGTTGTTATAATTCTAGGCCACAACCCACATGAGACTAGATTTTTCCGTGAACAAGGGAGTACCTATAGCTGGTCATAACGCCCCCCGGGATTATGATAGAGAAACGTTTATGAGATTCGTCGAGACATCAAAGTCAAGAAATGATCCCGAACGACACCACTTTACATTCTTTGTACTCGAACGGCCATGGCAGCGTATTCAAACGACAGATAACATCTCAGAATTAGAATACTTTGTTAAATGCATGCATGGCTATGCATACACTACTGGAAATTATTGAATTTCCGACCACCTAAAAGTGATCTTAAATCAAGTTGAAAGCAATAAGTGGTCGAAAATAGCAACAAGGATTTTTCAGGTGGTCAGAAATTTCAAAATTTCCAGTAGTGATAGTACCATTTTTGAGTTCTTCTCTCTTATATTTGCTTTAGAAAGCATATCTGTACTATATTATAGGATTCTCATCATTGTCAAGGCATCAAAATGCATCATGAATCTTAATTCTGGAATCTGAAATATATCCTAGGATTGTTTTGAGCTAGTCTTTGTTTATTTATTTATAATTAGTTTTTGTTTTATTAATATTAAGTTGAGTCGTGCAGTTGCCATGCAGTATAGCTATGGTTCTCCTAAATGAGAGGTCACAGGTTCAAACTATAGTGGGACATTGACTCTTTGTTTTAATAACAGAGTCAATAGTACTAAAAAAAAGAATATAGTTGTTTTATTGTTTTTTTTTTTTTGGGTTAATTGAGGGGAGTTGAGTTGAGCTGTCGAATTATTATTATTATTTTTTTACTAATTTAAAATCAAGTCGAGTTAAGTTATATTCTTTATATAAAAATTACTACAGATGATCTTTTTCAACTAATATGGAGTCAAGTTGAGTTATTGTTTTTTCACTTTGGGTTTCAATTAATTTAGAATCAAGTTGAGTTGTTAAACAGTTAAACTATTGTCTATTTTTGACTAATTTAGAATCAAATTGAATTATTGTATGAACTATTATAATTTTATTCTTCCAAACACTGCCTACTGAATTAATGAGCTAAACCCGTGTGGGTATGAGCTATTATAATTTATTTTTTTATTTGACTAATTTAGAATTGAAGTGAATTATGTTTTTCGACTAATCTAGAAAGTCCATATGTCCTTCAATTCACTCCTTTGACAGTGAGTCATCATGGTCACTAAAGAAACAAAATCTTGAATTGTATTCCAAGAGGAACAAGAATGACAAACGAAAACTAGGTCCGAAAGAAGGCGTTTGTGACACCTTGGAAATTCGTTCCTTGAACCCGAATTAATTTCTTAATTAATTTCTTCTTGCCTTGCAAATTCCTTAATCAATAGTCAGAGGACCTAAATTGACTAGACTCTTTAGTCAATTGACTTGGTCAACATGTGGTACCTTGTGCCTTTATGCCTTGTACCTAGCCCTTGGCTTCTTCCTAACAAATTTTGAAGACAAGGAAGATTATTCTAGACATTTCACAACCTATCTTGCTACCCAAGATTTTCCCCTTAACCCTCCACCACTTGTCTTCCCACACTAGACAAGAAAGATCTTTCTCTCCATCTTCTCTCTACAATTGCCCTACCTTCTCTCTAAAAGGAAAACCTAGCTTATCCTCCAAGCTAAGAAGAATCTCCTACATCATTGCTAGGGATCATTCGAAGATTCCACCTTTCTATCTACCAAACTTAGGGAAGGGTAAGATCTAGGATTAGTTGGTGTTTTTAATTAGTTTTACCTAGCCTTTATCTAAGATTAGTGTTTTCCTTGTGGTTTTGGTTGTGTAAGAAGACTTGGTTGAAAAGGAGCTTCAAGGAGAAGCTTAGGGGTGTAGAAAAGAAGAGTTTCTTGGTCTACAAAGGTAACCCATGCTATACAAAATCTATTTTCTACTTGCTATTGATGATTCTTGATGTTTTGAGTGATTTGATGCATGATCTTGTGATAATGCATGTTTAGAGCTTGTATCTAGCTTTCTTAAATGCTATCTTTTGATCTATTCTTGGGTTCAAGTCATTTCCTTGTTGTATGTGAGATTTGGGGTGTTTTCGACTTGAACTTGACCTTGGAGATGAAATTCCCCGAAGGGAATTATTCTGTGATGAGCAGGTGTTCCCCGCGGGCAAATGTCCACCCGTCTACCCACCCACGGGTGGAGGTGTGTACCCGGCGGGCCGAGCCGCGGGTAGGTACCCACCCGCGGGGTACACAGGTGGATTGTGTCGGGGGTTTGTTTTCCCGTGGTTCCACCCTTTGGTTTGGGATGTTTTGGCTTCCCTTTGTTGGATTGTTGCGCTTTTGTGTGTCTCCTTGATGTTTCATATGTCTAGAACGATGTCCTAAGTATCCGTGTTAAGAGTTGGTGTCTTGAATCATGCATATGGTCCAACTTTGTGATTCGTTGGATTGATGTGAGTCTTTGAGGTTCGTTGGAGCCATTTTGGTTTACCCGTTTAATGTGCATGCTAGTTATAATGTTGTTGGTGTTAGTATGTGTTGTTTGTCCATTCCTTTTGAGGATTGGAAACTTGTGTTGCCAATTAATCATGTTTATATTGGATTGAAGTCCATTGTTGTTGTTGAGTATAGTTTAATGTCTTTCATTGAAACCTCTCGAGTGAATCCCTTGATGTGATCTTGTACAAATGTTGTACTTTGTTGATTGTTCCTTAACTAAGCTATTGCTGAGCTTATCCGTTGTTGTACACACCTTGTATGGAATCTATGCTTTGTTATTGTATCTCTAGATTTCGTGTGTATTGACTCTTGTTGAGATGTTGGGTGTGATGTGATGAGATGATTGAGCTGGTGAAGTGGACAGTGTGGGGACTTATGTGTGAACTGATCCGGTAGTGGGTTTAAAGCTTCATATTGTCGTTTGGATACTTATGATTTGTGGCAACTTGAGAAACTCATTCCAGTTGCCAGAGATAGTAGCTAACCCGTTGAGCTTGGAATCTCAATAGGGGGTGTATACACTTAAAATTGCTAGATCTGCTTCCATTGGGCTACTGTCCGAGTCGTTGCGATGACTCTATGGTATGTGATTGATGATTTGGAGCCCTCCACACTGGTCCACTATGATTCGGGTCGTTGAGATGACTTTATGATGAATACTTCAGTTTGACTACGTCCTATGTGGACTTGGAACATGTTGTTGAATATGAATCTCATCTTATTGCTTATGATCGAGCATGTCTGTTGTGAGCACTACTTTGGTTATGGTAGGTTGCATCTAGTGTTGAGTATGTTGCTTGTTGTCCTATTTGACTTGTTGATTGTGACTAATGGCTGGTCTTTCCTGAGAGTGTTATGATGAGTCTATTGATGTCCCCTCTCTTGGTTTTAAAATGATATATATTGTATTCCCTGTCTCAAATGGTTTTGATTATATCTATATATTATGATACTTAACGCTTATTGGTGGGTTACCAGCATCTTTGGCTGACGGGTGTTATCTATAATGTTTTTACAGGTTTTGAGTAGCGTTGGAGAGCGCGCTAGCGGCCTGTTAGATAGTGTAGTTCTTTATGTTTTCCTTAGTTAGACTTGTGGCATGTGTGCCTTGATTATTAAGACTCTGTTAATGATATTGTGATTAGACGTAACATGTGCACCTATGTTTGATATAGGTGTGGCATAGCAGCTCCGTACTTAGACTTTGCTTCCACTTTATCTGAATGGATGTTTAGCTTGCTTTTCCTTTAAATTAAGCTTTTAAATTTTAGTAAAATTGGGGGTGTTACAGCGTTACCAAGAACAAGTTTCTTGGTACATGCTACAATTGTGGTAAGCCTAGCCACAAGGCGTCTGAATGCAAAGCTCCAAGGAAGAAGTAGTAGAACAACGTTGTTGGAGAGAGCAGTCAAAAGAAAGAGGTCGAGATTAGCCTTTCGGCTATGGTGGCCGAGGTGAACCTCGTGGGCTCTAACCCACGTGAGTGGTTCATCGATATCGGTGCAACAAGGCATTTATGTTTCAAGCTATTAGCATAGTTATTATTATGAATTATGTTATGTACTTTTTGTAGCATAGTATGTTTGATCTAGTCTTAAGCCTATTAGTTATGACTTTTTTCTGAATGTATTATTGTACCTGATTACAGTTAGTGAATTGATTGATCGCTTCCACTCTCATCCAACTGAGAGATAGATGTTTAACACCTTTGAGACCGTTGAGGGTGAAAATGTGTGGATAAAAAACTCTGCTTAGTGTGCTGTGGAAGGCATGGGCAAGGTGGTTCTGAAGATGACTTCCGGGAAGGAACTAATGTTGAATAACGTGCTGTATGTTCCGGAGTTGAGGAAGAATCTTGTGTTTGGCCCGCTGCTAAACAAACATGGGTTCCGCATGGTGTTCGAGTCAGACAAGGTTGTTTGTGTAATTCATGTTGTCAATAGAAAGTTAGGAAACTATGCAGCTATAGAATTCATAGAAAGTTAGGAAACTATGCAGCTATCTACTATACTAATAAGAGCCCAGGAGATTTAGGCCTATAATGGGTACAAAAAATGGCGGTCAAATTTTTTAATCAAATGAATGGCTCAGATTGATCAGATTTTAATTTTTCCTTGAGATTTCCTAATTTATCCTGAATCTGATTATCTGTTAACTTTTTCGTTAAATATTATTTTTTCTGTTAATTTCTGTTAGTTCATCGTTAACTTACTCATTGATTTCAGTAAATAATAATAATAAAAAAAAAAAGTCTTAGGTTCGAACCACATCCCAATCAAAATTGGCATAATTAGTACTTTATTTTACTCTTATTAAATTAAATAATACTTTAGTAGCTACAGCCAAAAATAACACATGCAACCAACAGTCATCAATAATCGAGTATTGAAGCCTAGAAGGCACAAGCTCTTTTGTTTTTTTTTCTCTCTCTTTACCACTTGAATCATGACCTTAAAAATGATGAGTATCTCACTGAAAAAATCCTCTTACATTATAGAAGTCGTGAAGGATTGTTTTCAACCAACTGTCATTAATAATTGTTCCTTATGCATAGTTTGACTGACTTTACATTTGGTTCCAAGGTTATCAGTCAGCGACATAATTCACGAGCCTAAGCGAAATGAAAGAAATAATTTGTGAGGTTATCTTCGGCATATCTCTTTCCTTCCAAAAATGTGTGCCCATTGCTTCTTCAAACTTGTCCGGTTGCATTCCTTTTAGCTGCAAAACTGTGAGTTTAACGCTTAGTTCCTCCTTAGTACACCATGGACCATATATCCCCCATCGTTTCCCATTAATCCTCCTGATCCACATTTTATTTTCTTCCATGATAAACGGGATTGGATAATTGTAGAATACAAATAAACAAGAAGAAGAGGAAAAACTAATATATTGTGTCTTGTGTAAACTTCAATACAAGCACTTGTATATATAGTGGTAACAAGATGAAGAAAAATAAATACAGATGAGAAAACAAAGAGACACATGGAAAACCTAAGAGACACATGGGAAACCCAATAGACATGGAAACCCCAAGAGACACATGACTATTAATATAGATGATTAATTTCATCAAATATCTCACCATCCCCCCCCCCCCCTCCCCCCTCCCCTCAAGTTGGAGCATGCGGATCTGAAATGCCCAACTTGCGAAGAAGAAATTCAAATTGCCTTTGCCCAAGAGCCTTTGTGAAGATATCAGCTAATTGAGAATTGGTAAGAATGTAGGAAGGGAAGATCAAATCATCTTTAATTGCACCGCGAACAAAATGACAATCCACTTCAATGTGTTTTGTGCGTTCATGAGAGACTGAATTCTTTGCAATATGAAGGGCCGACTAACTGTCACAAAATAACTTTATGGTTTTGGGATGATGAACCCCCAGACTTAACAACAAGCCCTTTAACCATTTGAGTTCACAAGTAACAGCTACCATGGATCTGTATTCTGCTTCTGCGGAAAAACGAGAAACAGTAGTTTGTTTCTTTATTTTCCAGAGATTGGAGAATGGCCAAGAAAAACCAACCAACCCGTAAGCGATTGCCAAGTAGTAGGACATACAGCCCAATCCGAATCACACCATCCCTATAGCGTTAGATCAGTGTCTGCTCGTAGGAGAATCCCTTGACCTGGTGTACATTTCAAATAATGGACAACTCTCAAAGCTGCCTCCCAATGCTCATCATGTGGTTCTTGCATGAATTGAGACAACACATGAACAGAGTATGCGAGATCCGGTCGAGTTACGGCCAAGTAGATAAGTCTTCCAACTAGACGCCGATAAGCTACAGGATTAGAGAAAATTGGACCACTAGCTAGGCCGAGTTTGTGGTTTTGCTCAATAGGAACACTAACTGGCTTGGCCCCCAACAATCCTGCTTCAGAAATAATATCAAGAGTATATTTCCTTTGACACAAAAATAGTCCAGAAGCGCTACGAGCAACCTCAATACCAAGAAAGTACTTTAGAGTGCCGAGATCTTTCATATGAAAACAATTGCTGAGATAAGCCTTAAATATCTTTAGAGTAGTAGAATCATTCCCAGAAATGATGAGATCATCGACATAAACAATTACATTTATCTGAATTTCACCACGAGTAAAGGTGAATAAGGAGTAGTCGGAATTGGATTGTAAGAAACCATACCCTTTCAAGGCCGTAACAAGTTTTGCAAACCAGCACCTCAGTGCCTGCTTTAATCCATACAAGGACTTGCGCAATCAACACACTAATTTAGGATCGGATGCCTCAAAGCCTGGGGGAAGCTTCATATACACCTCTTCATCGAGATTACCGTGCAGAAAAGCATTGTGCACATCCATCTGATGTAGTTCCCAATTTTTTGATGTTGTAATGGCAAGAAGTGCACGAACAGTAGTCATTTTGGCAACAGGAGCAAAAGTTTCAGTGTAATCGATGCCTTCTTCCTGATGATTACCAAGAGCCACTAATCTTGATTTGAGTCTTTCAATCGACCCATTTGAGTTATATTTGATTCGATACACCCAATGAATCCCAAGAGCCTTTTTCCCAGGTGGGAGATGTTCAAGAGTCCAAGTTTGATTGTCTTCGAGGGCCCGAATTTCATTTGTCATAGATTCTTTCCAGTCGCTATGTGTCATTGCCTCCTTAAAAGATTTTGGTTCTTTTTCAGAAAGAATTGCTGCGAGAAAAGTTCTATATGGCAAAGAAAAATTGTCACAATTTATATAATGTGCTAAATGATAGGGAGTACCTGAGGGTGACTGTGGAGACGGTGTGACGGAGGATGGACTTTTAGCAACAGTGGAATTAATAACATAGTCACGCAACCACACTGAAGGAACTTTATTTCTCATACCCCGGCCCATCTCAACATTCGGATCCTGGTAATTTGGAACAAGAGTACTAGTGTGTTGTTCAGGTTGTGAGCTGATTGCTTTGTCCTTGTTTGACAATCAGCAGTTAGCGGTTAGCGTTAGCGCAGCGGATTTGACTAGCAAATTATATCAACGGTTGGTAAAAAGATATTTGAAAAAATTAGCTGCTTAGATTAACATGTAAAATGACCTAAGGGTATACATATATTTAATAATAACAACAACAACAACAACAACAACAACAACAATAATAATAATAATAATAATAATAATTGTTTTAAAAAAAATAAAACAAAAATATAATTAAGCCATCATATTAACTACTTTGGAGATTTATTGATAAAAAGAGTATTCAAATCACACAATAAATTGAAGTGGAAACTACCTCGCAATGTCTTTGTTTGACAATGAGCAGTTAGCTCTTCAATATTAGTATATATTTAATATTTTATGCCCTAATATTTATTTTCTCTCCCTTATGTCTCGTATTTGGTTTAAATCATACCCATACAGTTAGTTTGTTGGCAATTATAATCAATCTTGACTATATTATCTTGCATTTGTAAACTTAGAATTACATATTTAAATATGCAAATTCAACAGTCAATTATCTATGTATGAACAATTCCAATATAATCGTGTCTTGATATATACTTTAAAGTATTTATTTAAAAAAACATTGGGCATTATCCAATCGCGCAATGCGCGTAAAAAACTAATATATATATATATATATATATATATATATATATATATATATATATATATATATATATATATATATATATATATATATATATATATAGGGATGCACTCAGGTGCGAATAAGTACCCAGGAATGAATATGTGACGAATCAACGTGCGACACGTGTCCAGATCTAATAACTTAAAAAAACGCGGTGACATTTTTGTAAATAGTTGAACATCGAAGTGCAAGTAAAATCACTTACAAGTGCACCTACTTTCACCTATAAGTGCATGTAATTTTGTCTTGTTAGCATTCACTTCCCGCAAACATTCAGGCACCTGGGTGTGTTTATTACTATAGGTGCAACTATTTATAACTATAGGTGCAACTACTTATAATTATAGGTGCACATACTTTCACCTATAGGTGCATGTAATTTTGTCTTGTTAACATTCATTGATCTGAGTTCAGCGGGTAATTTCACCGTGCTTTTTAAAAAAATCAGTGTTTCTCATCCATTAGATCTGGACACGTGGACGAACAAAATCCATTCCTATTTCGCTCCTAGGCGAAGCATTCGCACCTGAGTGCAATTCTATATATATATATATATATATATATATATATATATATATATATATATATATATAAGAATCATAACAAAAATGTATTTGTTGCAAATAACAACTAGACTTTGCTGATGTTCGCAGCAACAAATTAAAATTTGTTAACGATGGATTTATGCAAAATGAAATTGATGCAAGAACCTGTGGATGGTACACTATTAAAGAAGATAATCATTATAGAATTGATAGACTACAATCTAATTTTGTTAACTACAAATTTATGCAATATACTTCTCGTCTTCTCAAGATCCACCATTCTCACATATACTTCATTAGTACCTCAAGAGATAAATGTGGAAGCAAATTCAACAAAGTATTATAAGAAAAAAAAATAGCCTAGACCAAATATGAAGAAAATAGAGGTTCAACTTAGGAAACAAATTGTTCTAATGTGTTAGATAAATTATCTATAATACTCTTGATTTATTAATTGTTGATGATATCGAGAGTTTGGTGCAGTAAAGCTAAAAAAGAAAATGGTTGTCGAGATGTAATTAAGAAACTCCCAAACTTAGATAGTTATACTTGCTTCAAGGCTTTGGAATGGTTGAACACAAAACAAACAAGGATATGTTTCTAAATATGTCACCACAAGATTGCTATGATGGAACAATGTTCAAATCTAAAAACATAATAAGTGTGAATGAATGTTATACTCTTCATTTATGTCCAATTTTTCCATTAAGTTTTTTGATACATTATGCTATAAAAGTTGTACCATACAATATTTTGGACAAATATACCCCTACCGTTATAACTTCCGTTATCTTTTCCACTATTGTTACAATGCACATGCATCTACCATATATTTTCTTATCTTATTCTTCAATAATAATAATAATAATAATAATAATAATAATAATAATAATAATAATAATAATAATAATAATAATATACAAATTATATATTGGAGTTATTGGTTAGTTATTTCCTAAAATTAAATATAAAAATTAAATTTATAACATTATTATTATTATTATTATTATTATTATTATTTAAACATCTAAAATTTAAATAAATTTAAAATTTTAATATAAATTTTAATATTGGGCACCTATGTTTTGCGCATCGCGCATAAAAAATACTAGTTGTCCAAATAAGAGTTATTATTAGTATTATTATTATTATTATTATTATTATTATTATTATTATTATTATTATTATTATTATTATTATATTTGTTAAGTATTTTTTAGATTTAATTCCATTTTTTGTCCTACATTTATATGTGACAAACTACTTTTAATCTTTTTTTATTAGAACATCCGCATTTGGTCCTACCCTTGTTCTAGAGTTTAGGATTTGAACTTTGGATTAAATGCACTTGAATTTAGAAATATAAATAATAATGAAACAATATTTGAGTAGAGTGAGTGTGTGCACAACAGAAATAAGATACAATGAACAAGATCAAGTACCTTGATCACATAGGCAACACTAATCTTTGAATTTCACAACTCCTTGCTAGCTATTTTGGTCTATCTATCCTTGGTAGACACAGTACGTAATTGAACGGAAACAAAGTTTTCTTCCAACTGAGAGACTTTCATGTTTTAGAGCAATTTTGGTTCTCTTGAATTATTTAGTCCCTTTTTTCTAGATGAGAATTGCAAGAAAGATTTAAGAACTTGAACATTTGCTCGTTGGTCTTATGTTCATTGTCACCTCTTTTTATAGATGATTTGAGAAACTGTATGTTAGAAAAATTTCAATCTTCAATTTTTGCCCGTTAAGTTGTAATAGTAATTTGATGTGTTGAAAAATATTTCTTGCTACTTTGGTCTAGAAATCAAGCTATGTTGTTTTCTAATTCTTCTGTTCTCCAACTTCTACTCCAAATGAGTTTGATTCTCTAACCTATGTTCATACTTTTAGGGGATGAACAATAAGCATGATAGCCTGGCATAACCACCTTCAACCACCCTCAACCAATTCTGTTATTTTGTACTCTTTGTAGACTTTGTAATTCTTCCTTCTTCTCTCTGTACATATATAAGCCTTTGGTTATTTTCCTTTAATGAGTAATGAGAAAATACCTTTCAACTTTTGTTCTTCTAGCTTCCATCTCCCTCTGTCTCAGTTAACCAACATGGTATCAGAGCTCCTATAAGGAGTTTACGACTCCGACAACTCTGATTGACAACACAGCAGGTGGTCCGGCGATTGGAAGTCCGGCGTCGGCACCTGCTTCTACCTTGCCGAGTGTGTCAAATGCAATAGAGGTATCTCTAGATTTTCAAACTCAATCAAATCCATACTTCATGCATGCTAATGAAAACCCAGCCCAGGAGCTGGTATCTACACCGTTAGATGGTTCGAACTATCACCCTTGGGCTAGGGCTGTGACCATGGCGCTATCGTGTAAGAATAAGCTTGTGTTCGTAGATGGCACCATCACCAAACCTTTTAGAGATGACCGAATGTATCCCTATTGGGAACACTGCAACAATATGGTAGTTAGATGGCTGGTTCGATCCTTATCGTCGACGATTGGCCGGAGCGTTCTCCGGATTGATACGGCATATGGAGTGTTGAGAGATTTGAAAAAGAGGTTGAGCCAACAAGATTTGTTTCGAATCGCAGAAATCAAGGGTCAAGCCAAGCAATGAGACAGCTCTTTGAATGAGTATTTCACTCAACAGAAGTTGTTATGGGACGAATTACATATACTCAGACCTCCTATGTTCTGTAATTGTAATAACAGATACACTGGTGTAAGGAACCAGATCATGTTGATGAAGCCTTTGCCAGAAGTTAGTGATGCCTACTCCATGATAGCACAGTAGGAGAGGCAATTTCAGATTACTTCCACTGGTTTTGGAAGTCAATTGTTCCAATATAGAGAAAACAGTGCTGCTGGAAGTGCTTTAATGACTTGAACAAGCAATGGATCACAATAGAACTACAAAAAGTTTATGGAGGATAAATGTTATAAGAAACATGGCTATCCACCTGGGTGGAAGCCAAGACCTAGGAATCAAGGTTCTGTGAACAATACTCAAGGACAACTAACAGTCCAGCAGCCAAGTTCTGATGCAGGTATGTCATTTACACAACATGATTTCAAGAGGTTTCTCGAATTTATGCAGGTGCAAAAATCACATGGGGAGAAGGGGTCTCTGAACAATACTCTTCTTGATCAGCCTATCCACACTTCACATGCTAATACCATAACAACAAATCAAATAAAAGGTACTAATCTATCCTATAAATCTGCTAGTCACAAAAAAGGTGTTTGGATACTAGACAGTGGTGCTACTCACCATATTGTGTGCCATATGGATCTATTAGTTAATCCTATGGAAGTCCATAATATGCATGTTAAGCTACCTAATGGACAACAAGTTGTTGTTTCATGTGTTGGATCTGTTCACCTATCAGATGAGTTTATTCTACACAATGCTTTATACATTCCTGGATTCTGCTATAACTTGATATCTGTGGGGGCATTCATTAAAATTTCTAAGTGCACTATGAATCTACACACTGACCAGTGCATAATACAGGATGCTATCCATGGCAAGATGATTGGATTGGCTGAGCTTCATATGAGTCTCGTTTGGTGTTTTGGGTAACGTTCAAGGAATTTATGTGTAATATGTGTCGTTGTTGTTGTGTTTGGATTGTTAATTGATTGATTATGTGTTGCTCGATTGAATGATGATGAGTATCATGGTCATTGCACAATGGTCGGTGTGAATGATGATGACGATGATGATGAGATTGTGATTGGTGGAAATGAATTGTTGGAGGTTGGAACTACTTGTGCCCGGTCATTGTACTAAAGGTACAGGCCATAGCGGTTACAGTGCTGAAGGCACAAACCCACCTTAGACTTGATTGCCGTAGAGCATGGGTCAGGTTATAAATGATGTAGTGTCATGTTAGAGTTATATGCGCTAACCCCTTGATATTGGCACTAGAGGTGCAGATCATGTGAATGGCACTGCGACACCATCTTGATATGTTGGTGGTTGATAGGTGGTTTGTCGGTGGGGGCATGTAGTTGCCCGGAGGAATAAGGGGTAGTGATATAAGGGTGGCCGGGAGGTATAGGTTGGAACTGATATAAGGACGGAGGGGAGCTACAAGGTTGGAACTTGGTATAAGGTTGGAGGATGAATTGTGTGCTTTGATGACTACTTGCTAATTAATTGTCTTGAATGCCTTCGTTGCCTCTAACTGTTACTTACATGCTTATCTGTCTATTATGCCTTGCGTTGCGTTCTTAGGTTGCATCTTGGTCTTTACGATTATTCTATTCTGCCGAGTCTGTTAATGTATCTTGTGTCTTGATCTTGGATTTAAACTAGAGTCTCGTAAGTATATATGTATTCTAGTTTCAAAATGAGTTTCTTATATCTACCTATATTGTACTTAACGCGTTGGGGTGGGTTACTAGCATTATTCGCTGACGGTTGTTATACCGAATGTTTTTCAGGTGATGAGCATTAGCTACGGAGCGCTCTAGTCATAACCTTGGACTTAGCTTAAATAGCCTTAGCATAGTAGTTGGCCTGCGTGCCTTGGATTGTATTTGAATATTGAATTGCGGATTAATTATGCTTGGTTAGTTTAGCATGTGCATCTAGGTTCTCAAACCTAGGTGTGACATAGCACCCCGACTCTTATGGATAGATTTATGTTATGTTTGGGATTCAATTGTTAGATTCGCCTTTATTTTATAAGTTTTAAATATCTCAAAATTTTGGGGTGTTATAGTTGGTATCAGAGCCTAAGTTCAACCCTAGGACAATGCCTTTAGGATGAGACTTTAAAGACGTTAGGCTTGAATTCTAAGTGTTTAATATGTTTAGGAATGGACTTTAGGACGTTAGGTTTAAACTCTAGATGTTTAAGTACATAGGATACTAGGAAACTTAGGACGCACGGTGAGGTTGTGAGTTTATCTATCATTGTCTACTTGACTTCACATCACTCTATTCTGTGTTTAGCTTAAGAATTTCTCATAATTATAGCATCACAGTAAAGATGCGAACTCCTAACTTACCATTACAATCGGTGTTGGTCTTGTAGACTCCAGGATGCCACCGACAAGGAGTAAGTCAAGGACCCCTGGACCCTCTGCCCACGAATCATTAACTCAGAACCTGCAGCAACTGACTCTCGCCCAGACACTAAGCAACCCCATCCTCCATAACAACAACCGACCACCACCACCGAACGGGAACTCGGATATAGCTCACCAAGTCTCGAGCCATCGGTCGCCTATCTTCTCCGGGGAGGAAGATCCCACGACCCTTGAGGAATGGATTCGGACATTCGAAAAGATCTTCGAGGTAGTAGAATGCCCGGAGGGACATCGTGTAGAATTAGCCTCGTTCTACTTCGGACACGAAGCCGACCTTTGGTGGGTCCACGAAGGACCTGCTTGTAGGCAAGAACCAGGATTCAACTGGGAATCCCTGAAGGTACGATTACGGGGACGGTTCTACCCTGCACACATAAGAGCAGCCATGTACGAAGAATTCCTCCACCTAAAACAGGGTGTGGCCACAGTCATGGAATACCACAAACAATTTCTTGAGCTAGCTCATTTTGCACCTGAACTGGTGCCTACATAGGCAACCAAAATAGGAAAGTTTGTGACGGGCCTCAACTTCGAAGCTCGAAAGGCTCTAATCGTAAGTAAGCCCAGGACCCATAACGAGGCTTACACCAGCGTCGCCGACCTTTACCGGGTCCAACTTCTACAATGAGGAGTTCAAGAACAAATCTGCAAGAGGAATACCGGAAGTGGGGGACCAACTGTGAAAAGAGCAAGGAATGACTCTAACACAAGGACGTTCAACCCAGCTAATCAAGGATTGTCCATGAGGTACAACGAAACCAACGCAAGGCAATTCCTTTGCAGAAAATGTAATAAGGACCATAGGGGCAAAGACTGTCTCGGAAACACCTTACGATGCTTCAACTGCGGGGGAGAATGACATAAGGCCTTCCAATGCACTCAACCCCCAAGCACAAAGCCTACGGTCGTGGCCCAACCAAGGAAGCGAACAATCGGGGAAATTATGGGGCACCCGAAAACGTATTCGTCATTAACCGCACCCAAGCCGACCTCGAAGCCGAAGCCGGGACCGACATAGAAAACATAGCTCTAGGAGACGAAGACCCACAAATCAACTGGAAGAGAATCCAAAAGAAGAATTCTGTCTAGGATAAACTACGAACCCTTGTAAACTACCTTTTAGTAGAATCGCTTACTTAGTTCGATTATTTAGAGTCCTCGTACTTTTGAATAAAGGCCAAATTTAATTAGTTTAATCCGATGGAATCCCTCTTGCTCCACCCCTCGGATTAATTAAAAAATTAAGTTTGTTCCTCCTACAAACTATAAATCCCGAAACCAACATTCGGCAAGGTGCAACTAGAAAGCCTAAAACGGAACTCTTTCCACCCTAGGACAACCAAATAATAAGAAGTCCCCAAAAACATAAAACGGGTGCACCAAGAAACCTTAATGTAGCTAGTAAGGTTCAAACCATTAACCTCCCACACCTAAACCAAAGTCGTAACCATCTAACCATGAGTGTTTCTTAAAACATTAAGGGGACACAATCTTCTTAACCCCCTCTAAATTCCCAAAATCCAAAATCCCCATATCAAAAACCCTTATTCTTCTTCTTCCTTCCACTTTTTCCCACTCTTCTCTCTCTATCTCTCCTCCCATTTCTGGCCGCGCCACACACAGCCACCCACCACCATTCGCCCGTCGACCTCCCGGCGACACCCTAACCACTCACCACCGATCGCCCGACCAACCACTGTCGACCACCAGAACGAGCGCCGCCCCAGCCATCACCGTCGCACCACCGCGTCACCCCAGCCCCCTCACCGTGACGCTCAACCTAACTCTGCCCGTCACCAGCCTGTCGAGCCCCCACTGCCAGCCATCACGCCAGACAACACCCGCAACCACCAAAGTCGCAGACGCCCACCGCCGCCGTGCACTCACCGGAGCTCACATCGGAGAAAGTAGACCCCACACCCATAGCCACCTCCTAAAATCTTACGATGTCGAAAAGGTCTTCCAATGCCCGGGCCCCGGAGTGGAACAACGCTGACTACACAGTGATTGGAGGTAAAGCACTCGAACCCGACCAATTCTCTCCGGAGTTGGTCGACATGCTTAATTTCCAAGCTAGGCTTGCTAGATATATACCTCGGGCTAAAAGGGGACACCTACCCTGAATTGGTCAAGGAATTTTATTGCCATTTGGTAGCTACCAAACGAGGGGACAAGTTGGAGATCACCTCCAAGGTCCGGGGCAAAGAGATAGTGCTCATTGAGGGCCGCTTGACTAAACTCCTGAAATTGACCGCCATGGGTGTGTCAGACTATGACCGAAAGGATTGGGTTAGCACCCGAGACACAGGTACAAGGACTATCTTGGTTATCTGTTGGGAAGGGAAGGCGGTTTCACTTCGGCCACAAGGCTAATTAAGAAACGGTTAACCGCCGAACAAAAGCTGCTAGTTATGATTGTGTCCGACAGCTTATTTCCGACTAACAACAAGGGCAAGGATGTGGGGAGTTTGGAATGCACTTTTGCCTATTTCTTTAAGCCTAAGGTCAAGTTCAATCTGCCTACCCTTATGTTGAAGCACATGGAGTTTTTCAAATCTAGCAACCGGCTCAGTCTACCCTACGGGATGATCCTAAGCTAGATCATGGAAAAGAATGGAGTGGACATAAGCCGGACTGAGGCCAGACCCATGAGTGGGATGGTTTTCAACGCCCAAAACCTTCGCCGCAATGACATCTACCATGTCGGAGAGAGACAATACATCACCCTCGAGGAGGTTTGCTTGAAATCCCTAGAAGAACGACAAATTTTGGTGGATCAGTTAGAGATCTCAAACAAGAAAATAAAGCGGGTAATGCAAGAAAGCGAGGAGCAGGAAGAAGAAAGTGAGCCTAGCAAACCCACACCCGCACAAGGAAAGGGAAACATGGAGGACCAAGACGAGAGGTCCACCAATGAGCGCATCCTCGCGCAGCTGATGAGGCAAAATCGGATCATGGATAAATGATTCTCATCCTTGATTCTTGCGACGAGCTCATTGGACAGGAGGGTGGCTACAATCGAGACCATGCTAAGCGCACGTAGAGCTTCAAGCTCAAGAGCAGGAAACCAAGGTATACTTGAAATCTCAAACCTCACTTACCACCGACCTAATCAACCCCCACCCTACACTTGTTAAACGACAAACTTGAGCCACATTTCCTTAATTAGGAGACCAAATAGCATGACTCCTAGGGGCAAAGGGAGTAATCTGTGCCCGAGCTTCAGGGGCGAAGCTCCTTGTAAGGGGGAGGGTGTAACACCCCGTGTTACGGTCTCCGTATCCGGATTAATTATTTAATTAATTCTGTTACCATATAATGAAAAAGGATTTAATCAGACTAGAATCCCCATTAATTAATTAGTGTGGTCCACGGTGGACCATGGATCCTTATCCTTAACCAAGTCCTTAATTCTATAAGGAATAGGAAAAGCGGACCTTTACCATTCAGGCCCTAGTTAGGACTCCTAAATCTATATATAAGGACTTTGGAAGCATTTAGAAACCTACCACAACTAATTCTACCACACAATATATTCCCGAGGGGAAACCTACAAAGGAATCCCCCTACCACCAAACGTAGATTAATCAACTAGAGTTAAATCTTAGAAAAGAACCTTAGTAGCCAAGGATATTGATTAGAGCTAAGAGGTAACCCATGTCTCAACAAAACCTATTTTCCTTGCTATATGTTATTTATTGGCTCATTTGATAATCGTATGTGTGATTCTGTGATTAAGTCTTGATAGAGCTTTGCCTAGGATTTATATGATGTTTATTTGATAATCTTGATGTTCTTGATATTGTGATTGATTATACGCATGATCTTACATTTTAATTATGACTAGAGCCCTAGGGTTTATATCATGAATTTCGTATTATGGTGTTCTTGGTATATTTGGGTGGGTTTATGCATGATCGGGTGTTGAGTCTAGCCTAGAACTTTTGTTTAGGACTTTGCATATAGATTTCGTGATATTCTTGTGGTTCCGGATGCTCCTGAACCATTATATGATTTTATGTTGAGTCTTGAAATGTTTAGGAATCGTGTTAGAACGTATTTTGTGTGATTCTTGATTTAATCTCGTTAATTGAATACGTGGTGTTGTCGTTTTGTGTTTGAATGTGTCTCGACATGGTTTTGGGTTCCACGAGAGATCCCGGGACCGAAAGTTACATGTGAATCAGTGGGGGGATAGGTGGGGGCAGGGGTGCCCGCCACCTACCCACTGCCCGGGAATGCTGTTCCAGTAGGCAGCCGGCGGGCACCTGCTGGAATGGCAAGTGCCCGCCGGCGAGTGGTCACCCACCCGCCACTTACCCGCTGGAAAGGGGTGTGCGGTCCGTGATGTTTTCCCCCGTTTGTTGTTTCCCCGTGTTCTGTTTTCTCCCGTTGTACCCCGTTTGTCGTGTATGAGTCTCGTTTGGTGTTTTGGGTATCGTTCAAGGAATTTATGTGTAATACGTGTCGTTGTTATTGTGTTTGGATTGTTAATTGATTGATTATGTGTTGCTCGATTGAATGATGATGAGTATCATGGTCATTGCACAATGGCCGGTGTGAATGATGATGACGATGATGATGAGATTGTGATTGGTGGAAATGAATTGTTGGAGGTTGGAACTACTTGTGCCCGGTCATTGTACTAAAGGTACAGGCCATAGCGGTTACAGTGCTGAAGGCACAAACCCACCTTAGACTTGCTTGCCGTAGAGCATGGGTCAGGTTATAAGTGATGCAGTGTCATGTTAGAGCTATATGCGCTAACCCCTTAATATTGTTACTAGAGGTGCGGATCATGTGAGTGACACTGCGGAACCATCTTGATATGTTGGTGGTTGATAGGTGGTTTGTCAGTGGGGGCATGTAATTTCCCGGAGGAATAAGGGGTGGTGATATAAGGGTGGCCGGGAGGTATAGGTTGGAACTGATATAAGGACGGAGGGGAGCTACAAGGTTGGAACTTGGTATATGGTTGGAGGATGAATTGTGTGCTTTGATGACTACTTGCTAATTGATTGTCTTGAATGCCTTCGTTGCCTCTAACTGTTACTTACATGCTTATCTGCCTATTATGCCTTGCGTTGCGTTCTTAGGTTGCATCTTAGTGTTTATGATTATTCTATTCTGCCGAGTCTGTTAATGTATATTGTGTCTTGATCTTGGATTTAAACTAGAGTCTCGTAAGTATATATGTATTCCAGTTTCAAAATGAGTTTCTTATATCTACCTATATTGTACTTAACGCATTGGGGTGGGTTACGAGCATTATTCGCTGATGGTTGTTATACTGAATGTTTTTCATGTGATGAGCATTTGCTACGGAGCGCGCTAGTCAGAACCTTGGACTTAGCTTAAATAGCCTTAGCACAGTAGTTGGCCTGCGTGCCTTGGATTGTCTTTGAATATTGAATTGCGGATTAATTATGCTTGGTTAGTTTATCCTGTGCATCTAGGTTCTCAAACCTAGGTGTGGCATAGCACCCCGACTCTTATGGATAGCTTTATGCTCTGTTTGGGATTCAATTGTTAGATTCGCCTTTATTTTATAAGTTTTAAATATCTCAAAATTTAGGGGTGTTACAACAGTGGTGAACGAGGGTAACATCTGAGAAAGAAAGGAAATGGAACCACACAAAGAGAAGAAGTCTACAATGGTATAACCCCATGGATTCCTAATCTCTTTTGACTCTGTGAAGTCACTGCTATAGTGCACAAAAAAAGATAATAAACAATGTAGTGAATATAATCAATTGATGAATTTGAATATAAAGAATTTTTACATTGGAGAAAAATAAAGACAATATAACTAATGAAATTATTTCTCTTAATTAATTTATTGATAATGAATAATTTTTCTTTTAATAAATGCATTGTCGGGACAATGTAGCGAATATAATCATTTGATGAATTTGAATGTAAAGAATTTTTAAATTGGAGAAAAATAAAGACTATAACTAATTAAATTATTTGTCTTATATAATTTATTGATATTGAATATTTTTTTTTTGAATAAAGTCATTGTAGACAGATAATTCTAAATTAAAGAAATACATTTGTATTATATTTTGTTGTAGTTACTAAATTATTATTTAATTTAATAGGAGTAAAATAGAGTACAAATTATGCCAACTTTGATTGGGGTTGGTTCGAATCTAAAACCTTTCTTATTGAAATCAATGAGTATGTTAACGGTGAACTAACAGAAATTAACGGAAAAGATAGTATTTAACGGGAAATTTAACAGATAATTATATAATTAAGGATAAATTAAGAAATTTCAAGGAAAAATTAAAATCTGATCAATCTGAGCCATTCATTTGATTACAAAATTTGACCGTCTTATTTTTTAGTCATTATAAGTCTAAATCTCTTTGGCTCTTATTAGTATAGTAGAAATAGAAATAGAAATAGAAATAGAAATAGAAATATATATATATATATATATATATATATATATATATATATATATATATATATATATATATATATATATATAGAAAAGCGCTCATATGTGGTCATGTCATTAGGTGTGGTCGTGTGGTCGTATCTGTGTCGTTAAATCAGTTTAATCTAACGACAGTGGTAATTCTGAGGATTTTCGCGTGTTTTGGTAAGTGGGGGTGTTATGGTAATTACAGTGGCCATTTATAGCGGGCGGGTTCCAGAATACACCAACAGTGTTGACAACAGACACCAATAGTGTAATAAAACACACCAATGGTGTATTCCCGTGTTATGGTAATTACAATGGCCATTTATAGCGGCCGGCTTCCAGAATACACCAACAGTGTTGACAACATGCACCAATGGTGTAATAAAACACACAACAATGTGATTTGCCCTATTCCGGTGTTTTATGACGAGTTTACCCTTGCAGTTCGCTGGGTAGGAGAATGTGGCCGAAAATACTGAAAAAATCTTGATTAATATGATTCATTGGATCTATATAATCTAATGGCCTATAATTGACCATATGACCACACCTAACAACATGACCACATGTGATCACTCCTCTATATAGATATATATATATATATATATATATATATATATATATATATATATATATATATATATATATATATATATATATATATATATATATATATATATATATATATATATATATATATATATATATATATATAGTTTCCATAGCTAAACTAATATATTTTCTTTATACATATTTGGTCCTATTTTTTTCTTATAATACTTTCTTACATTTGCTTCCTTTATCTCTTGAGTTACTAATGAAGTATATTGTGAGAATGGTGGATCTTAAGAATCTACATGTACATGATTTGGTGTAAATTGTCGTTAACAAAGTTAAATTGTAGTTGATAGATCAATTCTATTATATTACTATTATCTTCTTTAACATCGTACCATAGGTTCTTGCATCAATTTTATTTTATATAAACCCGTTGTTAATAAATTTTGTTGCTGTGAACATCAACAAAGTCTAGTTGTTATTATATGAAAATAGAAATTAGACAGAAAACAAGGTTTGTAGAGAAAGTTAGAAAAGTTTAGGTTACATAGTTAGATTTTGATTATTTATATTTGTAAGGAAAATATTTGTGAGGAAAAAGTGTACAGAAATCGTTACTACATAAATATGATAGAGTATAAAACCACCTACCCGAGCCAGGTTTCCTAGTTTCTTAAGAATCCTTTTCCTATAATTATTCCTTAGCCAGCCAGGTTTGTTGCTTCAATAAATATGTATAATTATTGCTTTTCAATTCCCTAAGAACCAATTTGCAGGTAATGTAATGTCTAAAGCAATGCGGGTATCAGATGCATCACCGTCGCTACCGGAAGAGATATATATATATATATTTTTTTTTTGGGAGATCTACCAAATTTATCTATCCTTTTCCGCGTATAGTTTATTAATATTATTTAGTTATGATTTTTTTTCCTTTTTAATGTTTATATATAACAAAGATAGTCCCGGATGAAGTGCAAAAGACATTCCAGGTTAAAAATAGAGTGAGATCTAAACCGTTCACCTAAACATTATCTTACATTTGCTAATGTATTAAATAAATTATTTATAATATTCTTGAATTAATTGCTTATGATATCCAGAGTTTGGTGCAGAAAAAATAAAAAAGAAAATAGTTGTCGAGAAGCACTTAAGAAACTCCCGAACTTAGATAGTTATGGTTGAACACAAAACAAAGAAGGATATGTTTCTAAATATCCCACCACAAGATTGCTATGATTGAATAATGTTCAAATTGTCAAAATAATAATAATAATAATAATAATAATAATAATAATAATAATAATAATAATAATTATTATATTATTATTATTATGTTTTATGCACTAATGATATTTGTTAAGTATTATTTTTACTAGAATTTCTTTTCATTTCTTTACTTTTTTTTTTTAATTGTATTGTTTCATATAAGTACTTTTGTAATGATGAGTTTCTAATTGATGAGTTAGACAAAGATGAATCTTCTTCATCTTTACAAACCAATGAGTTAGATAGTTTTGAACAATTGTTTGAAACTCAATAGCAACAACGAAATTAAAGTATGTAAATGACTGGAGGGATCGAATGAAATAGCCTTGGATATGTGGAGAGGAATCCAACAAGTTAAAATCAATGTCAATAAAAGATCATTGGGAGGGAATTTGAGAAAACTCTATGAAATGACCAATATGTCTCTCAATCAGTGTTGCAAAAATCGCGCCTAGACGCTGCCCGGCCGCGGTGAGGAAGGCCGGAATCGGCCTCCTCAACGGCCGGGCGGCTAGGTAGCCGCCTAGCCGGCTGAACCGGCATTTTTTTTTAGTTTCTTTTTAGTTGTAAAGTGTCAAATGTTTGGCAAGGCATAATTTTTTACTCGGTTATCCGTTTTCAACAATTTTTTTTTTCAAATCGCCTATTTTTTCGAGATTTATGTGAAACAAATAGCTGAAGGCGGTTTGGCCCACCAATTTCTCATAAAAATGCTTCTTTTGGTCTTAATTTTAGTTTTTAATGTATTTAGATCGCTTCAACAATATTTTGAACCATTTTACAACTACTTATGTAAATAGTTTGTAAGAAAAAACTAGAGGAACCTTATGTTTTATTAGTGAATTTATATAATTTTTAGGTTAAATTTTGTTTTTTAAATTAAAATAAAAAATAAAAAATTGGGCGCCTAAGGGGCGCCTAACGTATTTTGCAACCTTGCTCTCAATAATTTGAAATTTTAAAGTGAAATGTTAATTTTAATAGAATTGTTACTGGTGGATTAAATTAAAATTGTCACTTTACATATAATTAAAGGGGGGAAATTTGTATTAGGTAATAATTCATGAATTAATTCTACATTATCAGTTGTTATATCGTGGACCATGGTTCGAAAACAGTACCGTTTTTTTTTTTAAGTAAAGAAATGACACCCGTTAAATTTTAACAAATCCTTTTTTTTTTTGTTTATAACAAATAAAATTACAATGTATTTAAAATAAAACTGAATAACTTTTCTTGCATATTGTATTTATATTATCAAATGAAACTGTAATTGAATTGAAATTATATTTTAGTTGTGATGAAATGAAACTACAGTATTTATAAAACAAAATTGAATAACATTTGTCACATATTGAGTGTATATTGTGAAATAGAATTGTAGTTGAATTGAATTGATACTTTAGTTTTGCTGAAATAAAACTACAATATGCATATTGATTATTGAGTGTATCTTGTCAAATGAAACTGTAGTTATATCAAGATGATAGTTTAGTTGTGTTGTAATAAAACTACAACGTATATAAAATGAAACTAAATAACAGTTTCACATATTTGAGTCAGTGTGTATAAAATGAAATTCAATAACATGTCTCACTGTAATATATAAGACTATTGTATGTATAATGTCGAATGAAACTGTAGTTGAAACAAAATGAAACTTTAATTGTACTTAAATGAAACTACAATGTATACAAAATGAAACTAAATATGTTATATAAACAGAATTAATTACGCGGAATGGTGCCATTTCTTTTAATCAAAAGAAACGACATCGTTTTGGACCATGGTCCAAACTAAAAACCATTATAGGTATAGATCGTTGAGTAGTAGTAGTTGCAACTATGTTTTCCGTTTGAGTTAATATCCATTTTGGTCCCTCGACTATTTGGTAATGCGCAATTTAGTCTCATACTATTAAAAGTACCAAATTTAGTCCTCTAACTTGTAAAATCATACCCAATTTGGTCCATCATTACAATTGTCATCCATCCACCGTTATAGAGAGGAACAAAAACGTCTTTTTATCTAATAGTTGAGGGACCAAAATGGGGAATCATTAACTCATCAGGGAAATATTTTGGCGTGGGTTTCGAAATAGGGAAATCCCTAAAGTGGGATACCAATCAGGGAAATTGTCTTTGAGAAAGGCGACATTCACCAAAGAGAATCTTGTCTTTCGCATAGGCAACATTCTAATAAAGTATTACCAAAAAAAATAAAGAATATACATTGAAATACAGTATTACGGAAAAAAAAAACATACAGTGAAATACAATATTTTTAAAAAATTTCTTTGATTAGTATAATAATTAGTAACATATAATGATTAGATGTTTAACTAAATAAATAAGTAAATAAGTACTAATGATTAGTAAAAGTGAAACATAATTATAATGTAATAAAATACAAAAACGGTTAACACTAAAGTTTGAAGTTAAAAAAACGAGTAATTAATGGTTGTAAGATGTAACATAAATTTTGGCGATGCATTAAAGTGTATAGTTACCAAAGTGACATTGGAATTTGACAATAAATATATCAATGTCGCCTAAGGTATAGGCGACATTGGAATTTTCCACACTTCATACACACGCGAAATACTAGCTACAAGCTTTTAAATATTCAGTTGAATCATTTAATTCAAAGACAAATCAATGGTGTCAAATGCCTTCATAAATCAGAAGAAACATAGTCTTGTTGGAGCATCTTTGTAACTCAAAATTTTTGCAGTTCGTGGTGGAAATGAAGTCAAATTCATGTATATGTATTCGATACTAAAATTAATATTAATATTAATTCAACATTTAAAAAATAATTAACGATCATTTTATTAATTAATTAATCAATAATTCCTACATGTCACTATCAATAATTGTTTAAACAGTAAAAATTAAGAAGAAATTAACACATTATAAATCTTGGAGAAAAATAAATATTAGTTATTGGGAATATGCATTTTTCAGAATTTCAAAAAACAAAAAAATTAAATACGGTGGAGGATTAAATACGGTGGTTTACTGTATTTATTCCACTTTTCGGGAGAAATTAAATGGAAAACGTATCTCACCTAAGGGAAAGGCAAGATACCCAAAAGTCAATCTCGCCTATGAGAAAGACACTTTCCCTTATCCGTAACACACCCCACACATTTCCTTATCACGAATCCCATGTCAGAAATCCTCCTGCCCGGAAATATGACCCCCAAAATGGGTATTAACTATTATTATACAATAGTCGAGGGACCAAAATGAGTATTAACTACAACTACTATTATTATTGTTATTGTTGTTATTGTTACTATTATTGTTGTTGTTGTTATTATTATTATTATTATTATTATTATTATTTGGACAATGTTTCCACCACCATATTACTTCTTGCAGTATAATTTAAAAAAATAAAATGTAAACTACTAAAGCCAATCTGTTTGTCATTAAATGTGGTCTGCGTTAATCTATATATATATAAAAGTAAAATCCTCCTTCTCAAATTTTCCCCCCAAAACTTAAGGGCATTTGTGTAATATTCAAATTTAATTAATTATATATACTTAAAAGGCAATTTAATAATATCTATATTATGAATTAATTAGGAATAAGATTAATTAGGAATATTAATATAATGTCTTGATTATGAATATCAATATAATGAATTGATTATGGCAATAACTTAAATAAATAAATACACTTTCCTTTTGAAAAATTTTACAATTTTATAATTATTATATTTTTCACCTATAAATACAATGAGTTTATACCTAAAAAAATTATAAGTATTCATTTTACATTGCATCACTCTTTTCCTTTGCAGGTGACTCTCTCATCACCGATTTATCAATGTAATATTAAAGGTACAATTTCTCTTCTAGCTATTTCTATCTTTGATTTCTCCGGGTTGATGCCACTCTAGACCAGTTGTAGTTGCTCTGACTAAGCCAATGCAAAAAGGCATAATTTTTTTAGAAAAATATTTTTTTTGTCTTATTTTTGTCTATAATTGATCTTCCATAGTTTTTAATTATTGTTTTGTTTTTGAAATTTTTTATTATATGTATTTTGTCGTATTATTGGTTTGTTTAAAATAATAATTTTGTAATATTGTTTATATATTTTAGTTCCAGGCATGGTTTTTGTTATTTGTGCGATGCAATGGTTACGGAGTCATTAGGGGATACTACCCGAGTTCACTGTTTTTTTTGGTATATTTGTAGTTAAGAGAGAAGCGAAAGTTGCGGTCAACAAAGCCATCTGATGAAGGTGGTGGAAAGCGGTTCATCTTCACTTGATGAAGATATTTCTTCTGATTCTGAGAAAGAATTGAAGGCCAGTAGATTAAAATATCTTTGTATGTGCATGCTTGGAAGCACCATTTAGTGTTTTTTGCTTTTATTGGCCTAAACTTGATGATTTCCTGTAATTAAATTCTTATAAAAATCAATGTTCTTATATTTTTTGTTTTTAGAGTATGGATTATTTGTGCCAATGGTATTTTTTTATTGTTCTCTTTGTGTTATGAAGAGAGAATTTTATTTTTTATTAATAGAATAGATTCTCATATCTTTGTATTATGGTAACATTTATTTAAAGTCTAATGAAATTAAAAATTTCTATACTGTTAATAAAAATAAAATTATCATGTGTAGTTTCCAGCCCAAACATCTATTAATAATATGGTTATTTCCCTTAAAAAAGAAAAATGGAAAACAATCGGTAGTATCAAGAACTTTTAAGGAAGATTGTGCAAAAATAATAGAATCAAATTGAATATTACTATTTAATCGCACAAATTTAATAATAATAAGCTTATTAAAATAATCTGTAATTTATCATATATATATATATATATATATATATATATATATATATATATATATATATATATATATATATATATATAATGAGTAAAATCCTCCTATTTCATTTTTCCGCTCAAATTTTTGTAGTCAATTAAGTAAATATTTTATTGGTCAAATCTATACTATTAATTTATTGATAAAATAATTAATAAAGCATAATTGGTAAGAAAATAATGTAATTTATAAGGAAATATTCTTTGGTAAGAATTTAAGGAATAATATAATGTTATTATGCTGAACTATTATTATAAGGTAATAACCTAATACGGAGTAAGTAATAACTTAATTTATAAGGAATTAATTTACTTACCAAAGATTAATTTTTAATTTTTAATTTTTAATTTTTAATTCCCTATTATGCTAAACGTTATTATGTTGTTATTATACTAAACATATAATATAATTTTTCAGGAATATTTTTCCTATTTTTTTAGAATGGTAATTTAGCATAGGGATTGATTCTTTTTACTATTTAAACACTTCATTATGCTAACCGTATAGCTTTAAGCTTCCAACAAATTTTTTTGTGGCTGTTGTCTCCTATTTACACCAAAATACGTATGGCTTCAACTCAATCCTGTTGGTCGTGAACTTCATCCTAGATACAAATGGAATGTAGTCAAGTTTAGAGTGGTGCGTACCTATCATATTCCCGAGACAAGAGGTGCTGAAACAATCAACTCTATTGAATGTGTTCTCTGTAGTACATGATAAAGAGGTATTGTTTTTTTCTATCGTCTGAATATTTTTAAATTTAAAATGTTTGTTTGTGCATATGGTTTTTTAATACATTCTTTTACACTATATTTGCAGGGAACTTTTCTACATATTCATATTCTAATGGGGGAGTTTACCGTATTAATTTTTTTTTGGTGATTTATAATTTATATAGAAACAAAACAACCACTCACATATATATGTTGTAGTCTTATTCTAATACAACTGTGGAATTATTTAAGGATGCAATTTTTCCTACACATATTTATGATAAAAAAAATATTATTTATTTTAAGATGTTATTTGTTTATCACTTACATTGTTTTTCTTTTTTTGTATAAATTTATTCAGTTATTTTACTTTTTCTGCCTTTTATGAGTCATGACTTTTTGAATCGATAGGTACCTGAAAGTCCTATTGGAAATTTGGGGACTAACAAACGATGTGATGAAAATAACGAGGGATATGTTAAGAGCTGTGAAGATTGATAGTCTGGGTTGAGTCTAACAAAGTTTTTACGGGACAGAAAAATGATTTTTATTTTTATTTTTTTTGCCATGGCTTTATTATAATAATAAAGGAAAAAGAAATGATTGAAGTCAAAATATCATTTGTATTTTCTTAATACTACTTAGTATATAGTATATAATAAGTTTTAATTCAAATTACGTTAGTATAATTTTAATTCAGTAATAAATTGCATCCATTTTTAAGTATATATATATATATATATATATATATATATATATATATATATATATATATATATATATATATATATATATATATATATATATGATTTCCCATTTGTATTTCTGTATAGATGGAATAAAAAAGGAATGTAAGTCAATAAGTCTGAAAGAAAGGAATATTGAAATTTTAGGAAATAATTATTAACGGAAAAGTAATGAAAATTAGTATTGAGGAAATATTAAATATTTAATAATTTTATAATTAATTATTTATATAAACATTTGTTGACCTACTTGCATATAGAGGGCAACTTTTTTATTTTTCCTTTTGTATTTCAGTATCCATGCAAGAAAAAAGGTTAGGAAGACAATTTTGAAGGAAAAATGATATTTAAAATCTTAGAAATTAATTATGAAAGAAAAATGAATGAAAATCAATATTGAGGTAATATTTAAAATTTAATAATTTTATAATTAATTATACAGTTAATTACCAAAATGGTCACTTGACTATAATAAAATTACCAATTTTATCCTCGACTATATACATAGTGTATATATAAATTACACGGAATTTATAAAACTAATCAAATGTTAATGTTAAAAATAATAATAAGAATTTTAAAATCAGAATTATAAATTAGGTATTAGGGTAATAATTAATCTATATATATCATATATTAATAATAATAATAATAATAATAATATTATTATTATTATTATTATTATTATTATTATTATTATTATTATTATTATTATAAAAACAAAATCATCGCATTTCATTTTCCTGCCCAAACTTTTGTAGTAAAGCTTATTTGGTAAGTAATGTCAAATGCAAATGCAAATTAAATAAAATTTATTAATTGATAATATTGCATAATTCATAATATTATGTATGGTATTATAATCTATAATATAATTGATAATATTATTGTTCAAGTATAATAAAAACCCTAGTAATAATGTAATAAAATAAAATAAAATTAAAATTAAAATTAAAATATATAACAACAACAATAACAATAACAATAACAATAACAATAACAATAACAATAATAATAATAATAATGATAATAATAATAATAATAATAATAATAATAATAATAATAATAATAATAATAATAATAATAATAATAATAATAATAATAATAATACTCCAAACAAAACAATATACAAAATAAAATTAAAATTAAAAAAAAAATAACAAGAAGACAAAGGTGGCTCTCCTTTGTAAATGATGTGGGATCATTTTGATCCCTCATTGAAAATGTCTTGAAAGAGGAGCTCTTGAGCTCCTCTATATATGAGGAGCAATGCCCCTCTTACAAACCTATAATTGTTTGTCAATCAATGTGAGCAAATATTGAAAAGTCAAAAGGTTCTTATTTAAGAAGTCTTAACTTCGTCTTTTTATTTTAGTTTTTATTTATTTATTATTTATTATTTATTATTTATTTATTTATTATAGTGGAGGTTGTGAAAGATTAGCCCAAAATGTATGTGTTGTATTAGTTTTTTTGTAGTTTGGAGCAAATTACTGAATTATTATATACAGTAATTTTTTGGTGTTTTGATTAAAGTTAAAATGTTAAAATGACGAATTTATTAAAATATTTGTGAATTTATCAATAATCAATAATAATAATAATAATAATAATAATAATAATAATAATAATAATAATAATAATAATAATAATAATAATAATAATAATAATAATAATACAATCAAAGCGATATACAAAATAAAATTAAAATAAAAAAAATAAGAATAAGACAAAAGGGAGCCACGGGCTCCCCTTTGTAAATGATGTTGGATCATTTTGATCACATATTGAAAATGTTTGAAAATATGAGCTTTTGAACTCATCTATATAAGAGGAGCAATACAAACATATAATTGCTTGCCTATCAATGTGGACAAGTATTGAGAAGTCCAAAGACTTTTTTTTTTTTTTTTTTTTTTTAGTACTATTGACCCGTCAAATTTTGCTGTGAAATCGTGTCCACCTAGCAAGGTAGACACAGTTCTAAAATTATTTATAATTATGAATATATAGTTCTATAATTATGAACATAGTGTTGTGAACATAATTATAAACATATAGTTATGTATATGAATATAGAGATTCAATAATTGTGAATATGAAGTTCAAAAATTATGAATATATAGTTTTATAATTATGAACATATAGTTCAGTAATTATGAACATAGAGTTTAATAATTATGAATATGAAGTTCAAAGATTACGAATATTTAGCTTTATAATTATTAACATATAGTTCAGTAATTATGAACATAACTATTCGATTCACTCTGTTACATGTAGTATCTGTTCATATAAATTTTCTCAACTTATTGAAGCCCAACGTGTAAAAAGGCTTTTATTTTAGAAACCTTATCTTAATGGCTTCTTATTTTAATTTTTTTTTAAAATTTTTTTAATTTATTAGGGGATTTGAGAAAGATTAACCCAAAATGTATATGTGTTGTTTTAGTTTTTAGCAATTTGGAGCAAATTGCTAAGTTATTAAATAATAGTTTTGTTATTTTGATTAAATATAAAATGTTAAACACGTGAATTTCTTAAAATTTTGGCGAATTTTTCAAATAATCAAATTACAACAACAACCACAACAACAACAACAACAACAACAACAACAACAATAATAATAATAATAATAATAATAATAATAATAATAATCCAAACAAAACTATATACAAAATAAAATTAAAATTAAAAAAGAAAAAAAAACAAAGGGGAGTCACAGACTCCCTTTGTATATAAGAGGAGCAATACTCATCTACAAACATAATTGATTGCCTATCAATGTGGGCAAGTATTGAGAAGCCAAAAGGTTTTTATTTAAGAAAGTCTTAGCTTTGTTTTCTTATTTTAGTTTTTATTTATTTATTTATTTATTATTAGTGGGGTTGTGAAATATTAATCCAAAATATATGTGTTGTATTAGTTTTTAGCAGTTTGGAGCAAATTATTGAGTTATTATATAATTTTTTTTGTGTGTTTATTAAAGTTAAAATGTTAAAATGACGAATTTGTTAAAATTTTGGAGAATTTATTAGTAATCAAATTACAACAACAACAACAACAACAACAACAACAACAACAACAACAACAACAACAACAACAATAATAATAATAATAATAATAATAATAATAATAATAATAATAATAATCCAAACAAATGGATATACAAAATAAAATTAAAATTTTTAAAAATAAGAAGAAGACAAAAGAGAGCCACAAGCTCCACTTTGTAAATAATGTTGATCTTTTTGATCCCACATTGAAAATGTTTGGAAAGATGAGCTTTTGAGCTCCTCTATATAGGAGGAGCATTGCTCCTTTTTCAAACATAGTTGTTTGCCAATCATTGTGGGCAAGTATTGAGAAGTGCAACGATTTTTTTTTTTTTTTGAGTACTATTGACCTAGCAAATTATGCTGTGAAATCGTGTTCATCTTGCAAGGTAGACATGGTTCTAAAATAATTTATAATTATGAATATATATAGTTCAAAATTATGAACATATAGTTCTATAATTTTGTACATAGTGTTGTGAACATAATTATGAACATATAGTTATGTAATTATGAATATAAAAATTCAATAATTGAAAATATGAAGTTCAAAAATTATTATGAATATATAGCTTTATAATTATGAACATATAGTTAAGTAATTATGAACATAAAGTAATGTAATTGTGAATCTAGAGTCCAATAATTATGAATATGAAGTTCAAAGATTATGAATATATAGCTTTATAATAATGAAAATATAGTTTAGTTATGAACATAGAACTATGTCCAGGTTGTTTTATTCTCAATGCTCTTCTTACAAATATAATTGTTTGTCCATCAATGTGGACAAGTATTGAGAAGTCCAAAAACCAATATTTTATTTTTTTAGTACTATTGACACGTCAAATTATGTTGTGAAATCGTGTCCACCTAGCAAGGTAGACACGGTTTTAAAATTGCTCATAATTATATATATAGTTCAAAAATTATGAATATATAGTTCTAAACTTATGAATATAGTGTTGTGAACATAATTATGAACATATAGTTATGTAATTATGTATATAGAGACTCAATAATTGTGAATATGAAGTTTAAAAATTATGATATATAGCTTTATAATTATGAACATATAGTTTAGTAATTATGAACATAGAGTTTTGTAATTGTGAATATAAAGTTCAATAATTATGAATATGAAGTTCAAAGATTCTGAATATTTAGCTTTATAATTATGAATATATAGTTCAGTAATTATGAACATAGAACTGTGTCCACCTTGCAAAGTGGACACGGTTCCACTCACCGTGTTACATGTAGTATCTGTTCATATAGACTTTCTCAACCTATTGAAACCCAACGTTTCAAAGGCTATTATTTAAGAAACCTTATTTTAATGACTTCTTTTTTTAGTTTTTTTTTTTTTAAAAAAAAAATTATTAGGGGGTTTGGCTAAGATTAACCCAAAATGTATATGTGTTGTTTTAGCAGTTTGGAGCAAATCTCTAAGTTATTAAATAATAATTTTAATGTTTTGATTAAATATAAAATGCTAAACAAGCGAATTTTTTAAAATTTTGGAGAATTCTCCAAATAATCAAATTATAATAACAACAATAACAACAATAATAATAATAACAACAACAACAACAACAACAACAATAATAATAATAATAATAATAATAATAATAATAATAACAATAATAATAATAATAATCTAAACAAAACTATATACAAAATTAAAAAAAAAAAAAAAAAAAAAAAAAAAAAAAAAAACAAAGAGGAGTCACAGACTCCTTTTGTAAATGATGTGGGATCATTTTGATCATGAAAATGTTCGAAAAGAGATAGCTTATCTATATAAGCGGAGCAAAACTCCTCTTACAAACATAATTACTTGCACATCAATGTGGGCAAGTATTGAGAAGTCAAAATGTTCTTATTTAAGAAGCTATAGCGTTGTCTTTTTATTTTATTAATTTATTATTTATTTATTTATTTATTTATTTATTTACTTACTTATTATTAGTGGGGGTTTGGATAGATTAAGCCAAAATGTATGTGTTGTTTTAGTTTTTAGCAGTTTGGAGCAAATTGCTAAGTTATTAAATAATATTTTAATTTTTTAATTAAATATAAAATATTAAACAGACGAATTCTTAAAATTTTGATAAATTTGCCAAATAATCAAATTACAACAACAATAACAACAACAACAACAACAACAACAACAACAACAACAACAATAATAATAATAATAATAATAATAATAATAATAATAATAATAATAATCCAAACAAAACTATATACAAAATAAAATTAAAATTAACAAGAAGAAGAAGAAGAAGAAGAAGAAGAAGAAGAAGAAGAAGAAGAAGAAGAAGAAGAAGAAGAAGAAGAAGAAGACAATGGGGAGCCACAGGCTCCCTTTGTAAATGATGTGGGTTCATTTTCATCCCAAATTAAAAATGTTTGAAAAGATGAGCTCTTGATCTCCTCTATATAAAAGGTACAAACATAATTGTTTGTCCATCGATGTGGCGAGTATTGAGAAGTCAAAAGGTTGTTATTTAAGAAACATTAGTTTTGTCTTCTTATTTTAATTTTATTTATTTATTATTTATTATTGGGGGTTAGGAAAGATTAACTCAAAATGTATGTGTTGTTTTAGTTTTTAGCAGTTTGGAGCAAATTACTTAGTTATTAAATAATATTTTTTGTGTTTTGATTAAAGATAAATTGCTACAATGGCAAATTTGTCAATAATCAAATAATAATAATAATAATAATATTAATAATAATGTTTTTGTTGGCAGTTGGCATCTGCGTATCTCACTACGCGAGATGCTTTGATCTCCAGAAGAGTAGCCTGTTCACTAGATTGTCACATGTGCAGATCGGCTGCTGAATCTGCGATCCATCTTTTTGTCAATTGCACCGAGGCGAGATGTGTATGGAATTTATTAGGTGTGTCACATCTAAATGATTTTGCAGGTAACACATTTCTGACTGGTTTTTTTGGTGTGTTAGTAAGTTGGATGTTGATTCCTTACCAAGGTTTGTGATGGTTTGCTGGGGAATGTGGTCAAGCAGGAATGATAATGTCTGGAAGGGGGTTGCGTATAACTTGGCCATGATGGTGCAGTGGGCTCTAGATTTTTTAGAAGGGTGGCGTTGTGCGAATGAGGTTGCAGTATTTTTTGAAACGATAATAAATAAAATCTTCAAAATTATAAGACCGCATCCGTACATCTATCTAGACATTAGCTATTAATTTGAGCAATTATTTGCACGAATTCAAGCAATGATAACATCAAAATATATAAACGATTCAAATCATATCTTCAAGTCCACTATATAATATTTGATGTTCTAATATAAATAATTATATATCGATTCATATATTCTTAATATATTACAACAAATTTATTCCGTGCATCGCACGGGTGCAAATACTAGTTGACTAAAAAAACTAATGAAATATATGTTTGAATATAGTAAATAAATAATAAACGATAATAGGGATAAAAATATTATATTAATTGGATGTGTAATGCTATTACAAAGGTTCGGTACGTTGTAAGAAAAGTAGAAGATGATTGATAGGAAGAAAAGTATAAAAGAGGGTGTTTTTATACCCCAGCCGCTACGGGCCCGGGGTCCGTGGGAGGAGCCGCCATTGGCCGAGCACGGAGTGGATTGAGAACTTCAATTTCTGCTCCTGCCCATTGTTTAATCCTGCTCCTGCCCATTGTTTCTTCAATTTCTGGGATTGCATTCCTTTTAACTGCAAAATTGAGGGTTTAATGCTTAGTTCCTCCTTCATACGCCATGAAACAAATACGCTTTTATATATAAAACCATGTATTATATCGCGCTTCAATTTAAATCCCATCTGCTCCAGCCAAGTTTTCTCTTCCTTTGTGAGGTATGAAATTGGATAATTCCGATTCCGATTAACAGCCGTCTGGGTTTTAAAATTAGTCCACTCGTTAGTGTTGCGATTCATGAGAACCCAGATATTGATTTGATTTCCGTCATCGCAGAAAAAAGACAGCTTTGAATTCCATTCTCCGGGCATCACATTACTCCAATTTGGGATGAGATTTTCTGGGATTTTAAGAGTTTTAATGCTCTCGTCCTTTGCGTCCACCAACAGAATGTTCTTGTCGTGATCGTCTATTGTGACGACATGGAAAATCTTTTCAATACTCAGAGGGAAAATCTTCGGCTTCCGGCCCGAGTTGCTAATGCTGTGTATGGAGTTGGGTGAGGAATTCTTGAGAGGTCTCCATGCTGCATCAACGCCCACTGTTAGTGCTCTAAATCGTCTCGACAAAACTGATCCTTCCAACACCTCCGAGAAACTTATCACCGTGCATTCGTTTATACTTTTTGCGATGAAGAACATTCTGGCCATCACCCAAATCGGTGATTCATCGCCGACTCGGAGATCCGGCAAGTATACCGTTTGCATCGTCACCGGATTCCTTATGCGAAGCCTTCCTGAGGGATCTTTACGATGCTTCTGCTCTAGCAGTAACCCTTTCTGTATATCAATACAGGAGAATTCCGAACAAAGCTGATTTATGTATTCTTTTTGATAGTAGCAACCCATGGCGGCGCGGCGGAGATGCTTTTCGACAAAGTGATCTTGCTGTATGAGTTGGCCCCACTTCTTGCAGATGCACTTGAATCTCAGTAATGATTCCACCGGCAACCAGCTCAGGATCTCGGCGACCATCTCTTCCGGCAGCAACGGTGATGCATCGGATACCCTCCGCTGCTTTTCTTTCGACATTGTAGTCATGACATGGAAAAGGAAGACTCGGTTGAAAGGAATTATAAATATTTATTGAAGCATATCTGATCTGAGATAGTTTTTGTTTAGGAAAAGGATTCTTTCTTCCCATGGAAAAGGATTCTTAATTAGGGAAATATCCCATGGATCAAAGTCTGCTACCTTGCATTGTAAATCCTGGTTCAAAAATAACCTTTAAATTCTGTATATATATTATGTACCTGTAGTTGCTAGTTTTGTACATGTAGTCATTATATTATGTGTCAGCAATTATCAAATTATTTGTATTTATTTATATGTACAAAAATTGTTAACTTTAGGTACATAAATATAATAAACATATTATCAATATTATAATTGTATCCCTTTCGTAACTAATGGAAGTGCATGTGTAGCACCAATTACCTTAATTATTATAACTTGTAACATAAAATTATTTTGAGAAACTTTACAAAGGATTCTTAGGAAACCTAGCTGGCGGCTAACAAATACTCCGTAATAATACAACACAAACAACTATTACCTCATTCTAGAGTTTGAACTTTATAATAAATCTTTATTGTGGAAGTAGCTAATAGTATTTTTTTTATGAAAATAATAATTTTATTTTATTATTTACCATGTCTATGCATATTGTTTTTATTATCCCACCTGATAAAATCTTCTCCTTTTTTTTTTGGATTGTATGGTAGGTTGAGGGAGGCAATGCCGTACTTTTTAAACATTGAAAACATATCATGATCTCACAACTCTAAGAGTATTATCATTGAGAATTCTTTGAAGCGCACAACTAATAGTTTATTACCTTCTTTAGGTTGAGGAAGAAGGCCACCACTGCCGATCGCCATCTTTCTCAAGTAGACAATGGTTGTTAAAAAATAAATTTTGACAAATTAAAAAAAAAAATGACAAGGCATCGTTTTTTTACCAGTAATTTGAAAGCATTAAGTTTTCAACTTTTGGTATATATATCTTTAGAAATATTTATTAAACTATATATAATAAAGTGATGGTATCTCTATGTTGAGTGGTTTTATTATGTGTTTGGTTTTTTTTTTTTTTTTTTTTTTTTTTTTTTTTTAGGTCATGAACTGTTTTGAGTAGACCCAATATATATGCTGAGTTGTTTAATTCTTTCTTTGGTATATATTGTTGAAGGCATTAAAGAGCTGCAATAATGTTTAATGATATGAAGGAGTTTATTCAGATCATGTTACTGGCCGGAAAGCAGTTTTGATGTGAAGGAGTAACATGTCACTCCACTTTCTTTTATTATTAATGTCATCTATTTTTTATTTAATATAAGGTCCTTTATTTATTTTCAAAAAATAATAAAGTAATGGTATATGAAATTAACACACAATTACACATCAAAATCTTGTGCTTATCAACGCTATACCTAACAATTGTGTTTGTCACTTTTATTTTTAGTATTTGACATTTTGACTCTCATGTTTTACGAGGAATTAGAATTGCACACTGAATACTTTTGTTAGGAAGAGATGGTTGAGTTGATGAAGCATAATTTTCATATATAGATAGTTATGAATTTGATTCTTGTCAATACTCTATTGCACAAGATTTCTCTAATGCGGGTTATCTTTTTTATGTGATTTGGGGACTATTTGTGAGCTATTATATGAGAATGAAACAGTGTACACCATCGGATAGTGACTAGAAGTTTCTCCCGTTACCCAAAAAAAAAAAAAATCTTCACTTTCATGTATTGATTGATAATTTTTCTTTGCCACCAAAAAAAAAAAAAAAAAAAAAAAATTATGCACAAGTGTGTATTTTATATTATTTTATCATGTAAATATCTAAGGATTTTTTATGTTTTTTTGTGCGTGTGTGTACAACATTCCATTATGAGTATTATTAAAATATTTTATATAGTTAAATCATATTGTATCAATCAAATTGTTTCCTAATAAGGCGAATGCCATATGTATAGCTGTCAATAATAATATCATTACAAAATTTTTAACTCAACATTGAATTTTGTGAGAATAAAAAAAAAAATATTATGTAAAAAATTAAGTCTCATTTTTAATTGCTCAATAGAACCCTAATTCTATATATTTTGATTTAGTTAATTTTAAAATTTTCAAAAAACACATAAATAATAAGAAACAAAATATTAGTGACATCAATTGACGCATTAAAAAAATAACATAACTACGCCCTGAGAGCATATATGAGGTTGTTTAGCAAACCTGGCTAGCTAAAGAATAATATATACTTCTATACTGTTAATAAAAAAAAATCTTTAATTTTAACTTCTCGTCTAAAAAAATTATATAATATTTTTGGTAATATTGTAGAATAGTGTAATACAATTCCTATAAAATATATTGTTTCCTACTTTCCTATTCGTACTACAATTCTACATTAAAATTCCTATTGTAAAATTGTAAAATACTATAATACAATTTATAATAAAATATATTGTTTTCTACATTTCTATTCGTACTACGATTCTACATTAATATTCCTAATCTAATATTGTAAAATAGTGTAATATAATTTCTAATAGAATATATTGTTTTCTACTTTTCTATTCGTACTACAATTCTACAAGACACATTTTTAGCTTGAATTTTTAATTAATTAGAGAAGTATATTAATAATAGACGTGATTACAAACTGAAATCAACCATATATTATTTTCAAAATGTAATTAAAAGTGTACCTTATGAGAGTTTTTGTACATTATATTATAGAATAACAAACTTACTCTAAACACGGCTAGTTTAATAATAATAATAATAATAATAATAATAATAATAATAATAATAATAATAATAATAATAATAATAATAATAATTTCAGCAGAGGTCTCTTGTCTTTGGTGGCAATTCCAAATTTAGTCTCAGACTATTGTTTTGCCATTTAACACCCCAGACTATTATTTTTGGACACTTTTAGTCCTTCTCATGACTTTTTCTATTTTTAGTAAGGGCATTTTTGTCTTTTCATGTTTTTCTTTTGTTATTTTTTTTTAGTTTCAACCGGTTTAATTGGTTTAGAACTTTAGGTAACCTCTAATTTTTAATAATCATATTTTTCAACCGGTCTTTAGTAAAGTTTTAAACCAATTAAACCGGTTGAAACTAGAAAAATTACAAAAGAAAAATATGAAGATACAAAAATGCCCTTACTAAAAATAGGAAAAGTTATGAGAATGACTAAAATTGTCCAAAAATAATAGTCTGGGATGTTAAATGGCAAAAACGATAGTCTCGAACTAAATTTAGAATTTCCACCAAAGACAAGGGACCTCTTACGGAATTAATAATAATAATAATAATAATAATAATAATAATAATAATAATAATAATAATAATAATAATAATAATAATAATAATAATAATAATAATAATAATAATAATAATAATAATAATAATAATAATAATAATAATAATAATAAATAAATAAATAAATAAAAATTAGAAGGCATGATAAAAAAATTTCCAAATAAAATAATAAAATTATTCTGTCACTACTCCATTTCAATAATATTATTCCTCTCCCTATTCGTACTACAATTTTACATTAAAATTGTATAAGGTACTGGCTGATGCGCTATTATTTGTCCAGAGAATGTTATTTCACTAATGCTTGTTAATTGGGGGTATATATATATATATATATATATATATATATATATATATATATATATATATATATATATCTACATATCTACATATCTACATATACAATTTTAATAAAAGCGAATATTGTTAGACCCTTAACCGGAACAAAAAAAATGTCGGTACGCCACATGCTCAACAAAATTGTACTTTGCGCTTTTTTAATTGTACAATGCCAACTTAAATTCCTAATATAACCTCATTCTTCTAAATTATACCAAACTTTCACTGTTAAACTTAAAAATTCTGTCAAAAGATGTTTAGCGGTGGCAAATTTGAAATTTTCGTAAAATTAAATGGCAATTACTAGGACTCAATTTCCGTAGCCCTTCTCCTCCACTTTACCGCGATGAAGACTGCCAGCCACCTTACTAGAACTCATTCCGTAGCCCTTCTCCTCCGGTCTACCGCGATGAAGACTGCCCGCCGCCTGAGCCTCCTTTCATCGGCAATGATGGGTGAGCATAGAAGCACAGCCGACCGCGATTAAGGATGGAGAAATCCAGCGGAGAAGCACAGCCGACCGTCAATTACGAGAAGCACCGCCAATTACGAGAAGCAAGAAGAATCACACACCAACGAAGAAACAAAGTAAACAAAGCCGATTTGGTCTCTTTGCGTCTAGTATGCAATTATTTACAATTATGCAGAGATTGAATTACATCTATGGCACTGATTTGAATGGTTTGACAATAATTCAATTCTTGTAAAGTTTCATCTTTGATCTATGCATATGCAATGGCATATTAGTGGTTGAAAAGTTACCATATTTGCTATGAAAGTAGGGGTAGCTTGAGTGGAATGCAAATCTGTGATATTTCAGATGGGTTTTGCTTCGATGTGGAAGTAAAAATTTTGGGTAGCATTTGCTCAAATTTGCTGGGACTTAATTAGTTCATTTGAAAAAAGTGCAGAATTTTGGAATGGTTTGGATGTATGTTATAGTTTTTGCTTTAAATTTTGTTTTAATTTGCTTCAAACTAATTCTTAGTTAAGTATGGCATTGCTAGGTTTTAATTTGTTCTAAGTATAGATTCTGAGTTTATTGAGGCAAAATCACATCAAGTATAGATTATGAATTACTCCAATTAATTCAAGCATACCAAGTATGAGTTTTTGTGATCTTGCAGAATTGTCAATGCATTGCTTTTGCTTTAATTTTGTCTATGCATTACTTGAGATTTGCATCATAAAATTAAGTAGATCAGATTCTATGTTCTGCTATGAGTGTATTCTTGATGATGAAGGTCAATTAGAAAAGCTTTTCTGGTGTCATGGCAGGTTGATTTTCTTTTTGTCCTGAGTGAGAGTGAGTAGTAGAAATCTGGAATTGTAATTTTCTATTGCCTATCTTACTTCTCATATTAGAAATTGCTATGAACACAACTTGCAAGCAGATACACAGGGTGGATATTCTTACAGTATGGCTGATGAGAATTCAGTATGTGATTCAGTGATTTTAATTCAGTAGGTGATCATAATGGAAGGTACCTACCTCTGTTCTGCTAATGTTCAGCTTACTTGCCTCTAGACTATGGAAAGTAAACAGGCTTGATTTGAACTCTCATGTTGTGTCTTTTGTAAGTACATATTCTTACTATGCATCTTCAACTTTTTTTAACATCTAATTTTGATAGTTAGATGATGCAGTGCTTTAATGCTTTCAGCCTTTGTCCATTTAGTTAGTTGCTGGTTAATGATGAAGGCTCGTGTCTTTATCACTTTGTTCCTACCTTACTACAATATTATCTCTCATGTTGAAATTTGTAAATATAAATTCTTTGAGCTGTTTCCTTGTAAACTTTCTATTTACTGCCACTCTAAAATATTTGTTTTCACTTGTGGGCTATTTGGAAGTTTACGGGAGAGAAGTCAAGTGGAACAACTTGTCAGATATATAGTGGAAGAGGCTGCAGATGAAACTGAGAAAAAACGAATGAGTTACTTAAAAAATATCTTTGCCCTGCCTATTAATTTCTTGCATATTTACATTATCTTGAATATGTTGTATTGTTCTAATTTTTATTATTATTATTATTTTTTTTGGGGGGTTCATGTCGGTGAATAGGTTTCCTTTTATTGCTTGTGAAATTTTTACTTGTGAGGTTGATATAATTCTCAAAGCTTTGGTTGATGATGAAGAGGTGACAATACATGTTTTCATTGTGCTTTATTTATTCTTATTTGGAAGAAAATGCTTTTAAATAGACTTTTAATTTTGATTGGCAGCTAATGAACTTGCTATTCTCATTTTTGGAACCTGTGCGTCCTCACAGTGCTCTGCTGGCTGGTTACTTCAGCAAGGTATCTCATTAAATTAGATGGTGGTATTTTGTTTCACTTCACTTTTCTGAACATGGATTGACTGTTTCCTGATGCCTTTTTTTTTCTTCTTTTTTTTTTTCTTTTCTTTTTATTGGGTGGGGGTGAGGTGGTGAAGGTGTTAGATGTCTTTCCTTGGGGGGGAAGTGGAGCTTGCATCATAACTTGCATGAAAACCCTTACAAGATCAATGAATATTGAGGGCTGGCCTTCCATAAGAGGGAAGCCAGGTATGATATTTTGGTAGGGAAGGCATATTCCATAATCTTATATTGCAGTAATAAGTTGTACTGTTTGGGTTCTTGATATGTTTGACTTGTGAAAACAGTAGATTTTGCGTTATACTCAGTAATATATACATTTGCTATTATATTTATTTTGATGCAATACAAATGATCATGATCTGTAGTGTTCTTTTGAGTCTTTTCTGTATACTACTGTAAGGATAGTTGATTACATTCTAATAACCTTGTATCCCGGTGTCCCAGAATTTTTCCTATTTAATGCAAATGATGCCCATTAGGGGTTCTGTGTGGACTTATTTTTTCTATGGAATTGATTTTGTAGGCTTTAGAATTCACAGCTAAAAATGCAAAGGTATATGTATTATTCACACCTATAATATAATAAATGGTTTTTCTGTTTTGTGTTGCACACTCCTTTATTTATTTATAGGGAGCGGTATGCTTGTAATGAGAGTCTACGTGCAGAGGGGAACTTGAGACGCCGAAATGCTTACGCAACAATGGATCCTGCTAACGAAAAACGTCGCGGCAAAAGTACATTATGAAATCAAAGTAAATGTTATAATAATGAAAATAATAACTAAGCACATGGTCATACAATTATCTCAAACAGCAAACTGTGATTCCCCACGTGTAATAAAATATAAAATAATATGAATTATATACACACCCACACACACATTATTTTAAAAATACATTTCTTTTGTATGTATTATTAGGGGAACAAAGCATCGTGCTACAGTTGATGCATTAAAACGATGTCGAGACTACAATGACGTTGCAATAAAATTTGCAAATCCAGAAACTGCAAAATTTTTTACAATTGCTAATATCCCTCCATCAATTGATTTGATATATATATAATAGGTTTTACACAATAATTCAATATTTTATACTTAACATTAACATTCATTTTTTTTACTCGTGACAACTTGTAAATTAAACATGCTTGGATAAAAGGGAAAATCAGCTTTAAGCATCAGATAAAAAACACATTGTACATTGGATGTAGTCATTGTATGAAAAAGGTTTACGCGGAAAGTGACAAACAATTTAATTGCATGCATTGTGGTGAATTGAATGCAGTGGGAACACCATGGTAAGTAACAATTTTTATACACAGTTTTTTTTTTCTTTTTTGTTAGAAGGAGATTAGTATCAATTTAATCATTACACAAACATAATACAACAGTGCTAATCTAAACATTCATAATAGGTGTAAACTGGATGTGGAAATTACTGATGGAAGTGGATGCCTTGTTGCATATGTGTTTGGGAAATGTGTTGAACAACTATTACTCTTTACGAGCAAACAAGTTATGCAATTGGAACAACAAGTATTCATCCTTTACCACCCACAACCACTCATGTTTTATAGTAAATTAACCTATGACTAACTACATAAACATCTTGCAGGGTCAACAGCTACGATTTTAACATATCAATAACCACTTACAAGATGAAGAATATATAATACAATTGAGGTCACAATCCTACACAAAACAAGGCAAAAACATGGTATCATATACCATAACATCATTGCACGATTAATTGTCATTCACTACCACGAGTAAACAACATGCAATAAACACACAACCAGCAAAAAGGAAACTCAACTTCACTAAAGATGAAAAAGAAGAAGACAATTCCGAGCCTCAACAAACATGCACTAAGAAAAATAAATTTTACTCTGCTCAAATTACTACTCTTTTCATTATAAATAGTCAGCTTTAGTTAGTGGTTTATTTGTTTTTACTTTAATTCTATTTTAGCTATTTTAAATTTCTTTATCTTTTATTAAAATATATAATCACTAAGATTATTTCTTTATCTTTTATACATTTCACATTTTTCTTTCTCTCATTATTATATAAATACTTTAACCAATTAAGGAACACTAATTTATAAATACACATTGGGCATTGGTCTAATCGCGCAAAGCGCGTGTCAAAACTAGTATATATATATATATATATATATATATATATATATATAGTGGACAATATCCCACATGAGGACTGTGGACTATTTTCAGCCTTACAATTACTAAGATCTACGATTGTGGTTGGGCGCTGGGGAGAAATGAACGTCGCGAACGCAGAGCGATAGCGAAGAAAATTAATTGCGAAAGGGGGTAAAATAGTAAAAGAAGTCCATCGTGCGACTCTTCAGAATGGAAACTCTGAGATACCCGTACCCATAATCCTCGGTTCCCTTCCTTAATGAACACGATTACCTTACTGTTCTATGGCCAGACGAAGAAATTCAAGCCTAAAGAAGAAATCCAAAGAAGAAATCTGAATCCATGGCCGATGAGGAAGATAGGTATGTATGTTACCCTTCTTTTTGTGTGTGCTGAATGAGAATAAGCCATACATAAATTGTGAATAAATCCCTCTGTGTGTGTGTGTGTGGTGTGGGGGAGCGTAGGTGGTCGAAGTAAAGGGTAGAAAAACCCCCTTTTCACAGCAGGTCTGAGGTTCGGGTTTGCGACGGTGCATCATTGAGAGATGTGGTTGTGAGACGGAGAATATGCGTGATGTTCTATATAATATGTGCATTTGCATTGTGTTTCGGCCATTGGCATTAGGGACTGTACATGTGTGGTAGTGTTTGTAGTAGCATCATGAGAGGACTTGGTAAGCTACCCAGACTAAGATAAATGAAAATGTGATTTTTAAAGTTAAAAAATTAAATAACCAGAATGCATATGTGGAGATACTTTTGTGTGCATTTTTACGTGTATAGATGGTGCATTCATAGAGCAATGTTGTGAATTAGTTAGGGTGCATAGTTGCATGGATAATCAATACATTTTGGACAATTTTACGTGTTCATTCCAAGGCTACATGGCCATCGGTGTGCGTGTAACAGAGCTGAAGATATATGTAAAAGAGTGTTAGGTGTTTGCGTGCTGATATTTCACATTTAGTGAGTGTACAACTCGAATTGATAATCCAGTAGCAGTGAGGTGTTGAGTGCACCTCATGAACTTCCATCTGTGCATTTAAAGCGTGCATCTCATGTACTTCAATCTGTGCATTTCACGTGTTGGTTGCATGTTGGCATCAGTGAGGTGTGTTGGTTAGGCTAATTTTTCCAGCACTACTCAACTGAAGCACATAACTAACAATCTTGGGCATCTCACAGAAGGACCTACTCTTTACTTTCCTCGATGATATGCACGTCAAAGAGAAGGCAACGATAGTGCAATCAACTCTTAGAGCTGAAACGTATGACAAGCTGAAATGTGTGGAACATTTATTTTTTGGGCTTCAAGTTAATTTCTTTAGTGTGGTGGATTGTAATGATAGATTTGTGTGTGGTAGTTTTTACACTCGTGGCCTCAACAACCAACTCTCTATTATGGTGATTTTGATTCCCTACTGTGATTGGAATTTCAATATGGCAACGAACCACAACATATTGTTAAACACAGTAATGATATGTGTAGTTTTTTAACTGAGCAGCTTTATGTGTTTTATTTCGGACGTATGTATTAAACTTTTTCTTAGACTCGACGTATGCTACTACTCAAAAATATCTTTGTTGGTGTAAATTGGTGTGTGTTAAATTTCAGACGAATTCTATTGATTGTCAATGTGCATTTGGGTGCAACTACTCGCATGGTGTGTTTTTTTTTTCGTTGGAGTGCATTTCGGCAAGAGAGTGACATGAATGAAAGGTACACTACACAAAATAATAGGTCGAGTATACAAAACCAGTTTGTTATCAGGTTCACCCTAACAACCAACAAGAAAACACTTATACCAAATGCACACTGAGATCCATCAGCAATACACTAAACAAATAATGTGCTATGTTGAAAGCTTAATACCAACTATAGATCACTGTGAAATAAACGAAAAGGTCCACAACACAATAAAGAAAAAAAAAAAAAGCAAGTGCAAAACACTAGAGTTGTATCGTGAAAAATAACAAAAATCCTAAAATAGAACTAACAATTTATTCCACATGCAAAAAATGGGCCTTTACGACTATCATGATGGTCAAATTGTTTACAAGTCCTACATATCCACTTGGGGCGTGAAGCCTTCTCCACAGCAACTTCCCTAGAGCTTTTGAGTCATTTACCACTTCTTTTGTTATTAGACAAACCAGGAGGGCGAACAACAACGACCTGATCTGATGAATAAGAAACTGGATTAAACCAAACTCAAACAAAGTTCATCAAGATAACACCATGCACCATGCACTGTCACTAGATGTTGCATGCACACAAAAAACCTAAAGCCAGGCACAACCGTGCTGCCGATAAAGGGAAATGCCAAGAGTCACAAGAAAAAATGCAAAGCAACCAACACACACCAGAAATGCACAAAAACAGAACACACCGATGCACAATCGAGAACAAAAAGCAACAATCCTTGCCAATGAAAAACGAATGAAAAAAAAAAAAAAAACAAAAAAAAAAACATACCTGGCCACTCAGAACTGCAAACAGACCAAAAAATGCAAAGAAAAATGACAAAACTGCAGCCAAACCCAATTAACCCACCAGCTTGCCATAAATGCATAAATACAGTAAACAACGGTGCACAACTCATAACAATCCACACCAAGCCATTACAATGAAAAACAACAGCTAAAAAAGATAAACCCAACGACTCCATACGAACGAACGACCACAAACATGATCAAAGACGGATGCACGGAATCCACACGTTGAAACTACAATGAAGTCGGAACAAAATATCTCTCAAGCACGAGACGCAACAAAAAATTGGATACACAGTAGAATAATGAGAAATCCTACCTTACCTTAATTACTCAGCCTAAAAACATGCATAACGACCCAAACCAATTAAAACTATGAAAGGAAATTAAATCAAAATTACTAAAAACACCCAAAACCGTGCAAAAGGAAATTAATTAAAAAAATCCTAACCACACATCAAGACAATATCTAAGGCTAGGATTAATCCACACACCTCATGTGGGGAAGTGTCCTCATTTGATCCTTAATATATATATATATATATATTTGGTAAGCTTATGTAGGTTAATGTATTTTTTTTACATCGAGTGCATAATTTTCCTTCTTCAATTGCACAAATTTCTTCTTCAAGTGCATAATTTTCGGACCAAAAAGACAAACACTCCCTTTCTCCACTAGGAAGAAAAAAGAAAAGATAAGAAAGATTTACGTTGTCACACTCCTCAAAATCCTCCTCGTAGTAGATGACACACAAATAGAAGCTAAGAAATTTTTTTAAAAATTGGTCTCTATAGTTTTTATTAGGACTATATTATTAGTATTAGACTAGAACTCTATTTCGTGTCTATATATTTGTACTCTCAGACTTTGGTATTGAATACAACACAATCTATATTCTCATCTGGTATCAGTTATCTAGGTTTTCTCTCCTTGAACCTCTCGGTACTCATTATGACAGCTCTGTTCTTGGATCTTCTGAACTGACTGTTACCGAGGTTCCTCCAATGCCCACCGGCAATAGCCTTTCGTCGGCTCATCACTTCGTCCCCTTGAAGTTAACCTCCCGAAATTACTTATTCTGGAGAACGCAGATGCTACCGTTTCTGGAAGGTCAAGGCCTTCTTGGTTTTATTGATGGCACTATTCCATTCCCGAATACGGCGCCGGCGGCTGCTTCGACCGCCGACAGTGATGCGTCAACCGCCTCGGATCTCTCGGCACAGCAACTCGCATGGAGACGGCATGATAAAGCAACCATGTCCATGCTGATCTCGTCCTTGTCGGAGGAGACTTTCCGCCTTGCCATCGGCCGAGCCACGTCCCGGCAACTTTGGCAGGCCATCGAGCAAACCCTTAGCTCGTCGACTCGCTCCCGGTCTTTGCGACTGCTCGACGAGTTGTAAGTGTTACGGTAGGGCGACTCCTCCATCTCCGACTACCTTGGCCGTGCACAGATGCTGATAGATGAGTTGGCCCTTGCCGGCCGTCAGGTCGAGTTAGACGATCAAAACTTGTACGTCTTTCGCGGCTTACGGCCTGAATTCCGTCCGTTGGTGGCCACCTTGGCGTGAGAGGCTCCCGTTTCGTTCACGGAGGTGGCAGATTTTTTGGTGTCGCAAGAATGGATTTGCTCCGACGACGGTGCTGTTCTCGGCGCGCCGACCGCAATGGCAGTGAGCCGTGGAGGTTACGGTGGACATGGCGGTGGTTCACAAACGTGGGGTGGAGGCGGTCGTGGCAGAGGCAACCGCCGCCGTGGCCGGGGGCGGTCTGGTTCGAGCCCTCAGTGTCAGATTTGTAACAACCAGGGTCATTCCGCTATTTTTTGTTGGCAACGTTTCTTGCCCTTCGCGGCCCCCTCAGGCAAATGTGGCCGTTTCTGGTGGTGATGATACTATGGATGACCCTTATCAGTGGTTCCCTGACACTGGTGCTAAGAATCATGCCACTCCTGATTCTTCCTTATTGACATCTGCGACAGGTTATGATGGTCTAGAGACACTCCAAGTCGGCAATGGTATAGGTTTGCTTATTGTTAATGTTGGCTCCACTTCGTTAGCTACTGATTTTAGGTCCTTTAGGATGTGTGATGTCTTGCATGTTCCTGATCTATCTTCCTCGTTATTATCTATTCAGCTTTTTGCTAAGGATAATAATGTTTTCTTTGAATTTCACCCTTCGTGTTTCTTTGTGAAGGACATTATAACCAGGACAGTTCTGTTTAAAGGGCATGCGTCCGGGGTTCTTTATGCTTGGCCTACTTCGTGTCCAGCTCTAGCTGCCTTTGTTGTTGCACGGTCTTCTTTCGTTTGGCACATGCGGCTCGGGCATCCTCACTCCCGAGTTTTGCGTCAGATTTTAGTGTCTTCGTCTCTTAGTACTTTTAATTCTAGTGATCTTCCCAATATTTGTTCATCTTGTCAATTGGGAAAATCGTCTCGTTTTCCTTTATCTTGTGTTGAAACTATTAGTACGCAACCTTTAAAATTAATATATTCTGATATTTGGGGCACTGCGCCATTAATCTCTTCAAATGGCTTTAAATATTTTGTATTGTTTGTGGATGATTACACTCGTTACATGCGGTATTATCCTATGCGTGCTAAATCTTAGTTGTATGCCATATTTGATAAGTTTCGGTCACTTGTTGAACGTTCTTTTTCCCACAAAATTCTTTCTTTTCAGTCTGATCTCGGGGGAGAATATAAAAAGCTTGGCTCCACTCTGGCTTCTCTAGGTATTCGTCACAGGCAATCCTGTGCGTATACTCATGAGCAAAATGGGAGGGTGGAGCACAAACATCGGCATGTTGTTGAAACGGGTCTGGCTTTGATGGCTCAGGCGTCTGTCCTGTCTCATTTTTGGGATTATGCTTTTGAAACCGCTGTGTACTTAATTAATAAAATGCACACTCATGTATTATCTGATAAGTCTCCACATTATCTCTTGCATCGATCTCCTCCGTCTTATTCCTACCTCCGGGTTTTTGGGTGTTTATGCTTTCCTAACTTGCGTCCTTATAACCGCAACAAACTACAGTTTCGGTCTTCTCCCTGTGTCTTTCTTGGATATCCTCTGTCTTTTCGTGGCTATCGTTGTTTGGACACTAACACTAACAAGTTTTTATCTGTCGCCATGTGCGATTCGATGAGACTATCTTTCCTTTTGTTGCTCGTGTTGATTTACAGGTTTCTACACCGAACCCGGAACCGTGGGCCGTTGCGCCTTCACTTGCTGGAGGAGATACAGTTTACCTGGATGACGCCACGGCCGAGCCCACTACCGAACCCGCTGCCTCGCATCACCAGCCGGCTGCCGCTACCGAGTCCGTGTCCAGCGAGCCGACCGTTACGGAGTAGCCGGTTGCCCGGCAGCGTGGTCGGCCTTGTGGCCGATCTTGTCGTGCGGCGTCGACGTCTCGTGGCCGGTCTCATGTAGCTACACAGAGCATGGGGCCGTATGAGCATGTTGCATTAACCATTGTCGTGACTATTTGTAACACCCTGTGTTACGGCCTTCAAACCCAGATTAATTATGGAATTAATTCAGTAGATAAATAATTAAAAGAGACTTAAACTGGTTAGAATCCCCTTATTAATTAATGTGGTCCATGATGGATCGTGGGCCCTTGCCCATATTAAAGACAACAAGCCCGATAGGAATAAAGAAAATAGACCTTCTGCTATCCAGACTCTGATTAGGATTTATGACTCTATAAATAGGCGATTAGAAAGCAATTAGAACCCTCTCACCTCTCATAACTCTGAATACACGGATTGCCCAGGGAACCTAGCCAAAGGAATTCCCCACCACCAAGCCTAGGAAAATCAATCAGGAGGAAATCTTGGGAAAGAACCTTAATAGCCAAGGGAGGATTAATTAAGACTAAAAGGTAACCCATGTCTTACAAAACCTATTTTCCTTACTATATCTTGATTATTGGCTCCTCTGATAATTGTGTGTGTGATTCTGTGATTGAGTCTTGTTAGAGCTTTGCCTAGGGTTTATGTTGTGTTTATTTGATAATCTTGATGATCTTGATGTTATGATTGATTATATGTGTGATCTTGCGTTTGGGCATGTCTAGAGCTTGTCATTAGGGTTTATTTGATGGAATCTTGGTGTTCTTGTGATTCTCGTTGTTCTTCCATGATTAGGAGTTGATTCTTAAATCTTGATATATTAGGAGCATGTGTTTAGGATTTGTTTGTGTTGGTTCCTTGGCTTAATTCTTGTGGTTCAAGTCCATATTGTTTTTATTGTGTATTAGGATGTATTTGGACTTGGTTTTGGGTATAATTGAGGAATTCCCGAGTTAGGAAAAGTACCAAGTTACAATTGTACCAGTGGGGGGTCGGTGGGGGGATGAATCCCCACCTGACCACCCGCCAGAACAGACTCGCCATACCAGCGAGTGGCCGGCGGGCGGTTGACCGCCCGCCGTGTACCCGCTGGTGCATAGCCGCCCACCGGCGGGTGGTCGTCCGCTCGCTGGAACGGGGCGGTGTATTGTGATGTTTTACCCCGCTTGTTGTTTCCCCGTGTCCCGTTGTGCCCTGTTTGATGTTTATGAGTCTCGTTTGATGTTTTGGGTACCGTTTTAGGAGTTGTGAGTCTTGGTGATTGCATGTGGTTAAGTTGGTATCCCGTTGGCCTAGGATGACATTTGTATGATCCCGTGTGTGTCTTGTGGTTGTCTCATTATCTTGGGAAGTAGAGTTTAGGCCGTATCCTGTGGGTTGCGCGTTTATGTTGATGACGTTTGTTGATGAAAGTCTATGTGATTATCGTGTCCTTCCCTTTGACTACCCTTTGCTATGTGTTGATGTGTATTGATTGTTGTTGTTATTGAGCGGTGGCCACTGCGTTGATTGTGCGTGTGATTGACTGACTAATTGTACCTGATGATAAAGGGATGTGATTGGTGGAAAAGAATTGTTGCAGTTTGGCACAACAAGTGCCCGGTTATTGTGTTAAAGGCACAGACCATTCGGTTATTGTGCTGAAGGCATGGACCAACCTTGATTAGTTTGCTAAAGGCATAGATCAAGTTATGAGCGATATGGTGCCATGTCTTCGTGCTATATGCAAGACCCCTTGATTATAGTGCTATAGGCACGGGTCATGTGTTAATGGTACTGCGGTGCTATCAAATCGGTGGCATGTTGGAGATATGTTGGAGGGGAGCCATGAAGTGCTCCGGAGGGATAAGGGGGTGGTGTTATAAGGGTGGTCTGGAGGTACAGGTTGGAACTGAGATAAGGATGGAGAGGAGTAAAGGTTGGAACCTGGTATAAGGCCGGATTGTGATATGATTGTTGTTGTTGCTGTTGTTTGTTGTTATGCCTTCTTGTTGTTATTGATTGTTATTGTTGAGCTCTGTGGTTGTCTTATCCTGCGAGCTAGGATGTATGCTAGTACCTTTGTGATGATTCGTAATGCTAAACCTGTTATTATGCCTTGGGTCTTGATCTTGGTTTTAAAGCTAGTGTTTGTTTAGGATTATATACGTATTCCGGTTTCAAAATGGTTTCTTATATCTACCTATATTGTACTTAACGTGTGGGAGTGGGTTACCAGCATTATTCGCTGACGGTTGTTACACTGCATGTTTTCAGGTGCATATCAGTAGCTTCAGGGTGCGCTAGATGGACATGAGGACCTAGCTTAGTTAGTTTAGTATTTGTTGGTTGGCCTGCGTGCCTTGAATTGTACTCGATTATGGATTTATAGATTTATACTTTGTATAGTCAGTTAGCCTGTGCATCAAAGTTCTTTAGCTTGGATGTGGCATAGCACCCCAACTCGTATGCTTAGTTTATGCTCTGTTTGGGAATTAATGTTAGAATTGCCTTTATTTCGTGGGTTTTAAATGTTTTAAAAATTAGGGGTGTTACACTACTGAGCCTACCTGCTAGTCTCAGGCGGTTAAATATCCCGAGTGGCGTGATGCGATGGACTCGGAGTTTAACGCCCTGGTGCATAATAATACGTGGCAGCTTGTCCCTTTTGAAGTGGGTGCATAATAATACGGTGCATAATCAAGTGGGTGTTTAGAACCAAGAGGAAAGGTGATGGTTCAATTGAGCGTCACAAGGCTCGGTTAGTTGCCAAGGGATTTAATCAGGTTGCCAGGGATGACTTCTTTGAGACTTTAAGTCTCGTGGTTAAGCCGACTACGGTACGCCTTCTTTTATCCTTAGTAGTTTCTCGTGGATGGACCATTCGTCAGTTGGACATCCACAATGCTTTTCTGAATGGCAACTTGGCCAAGACTGTGTACATGCGCCAACCACCTGGCTATGAGGATAAAACACTGCCCGGTCATGTGTTCTTGCTTCAGCGTTCTCTGTATGTGCTTAAGCAAGCACCTCGTGCCTGGTTCACACGGTTGCATGATTTTCTAGTTTCTGTAGGCTTCTCGCCTTCCAAGACTGATGTCTCTCTATTTATTTATTCACATGGCAATATCCGACTATATTTTTTGGTTTATGTGGATGACATTTTGATCATGGGTTCTGATTCGAATCATGTAACTACTCTTATTAATAAGTTGGCTCTTGAGTTTAACGTTTGTGATATGGGGGTGCCTTCCTTTTTTCTGGGTATTGAGATTGTTCCGTTGTCTGGAGGCATGCTTCTGTCTCAGCAGTGGTACATGAAGGATATTCTCAAACGAGCAGGTATGGTGGATTGCAAACCAGTGGCCATGCCAGTTTCGAGTGCCAAAGCCGTGGACGGTACTGAAGTTCCGTATGCTGACCCCACTCAGTATCGCAGTGTTGCAGGTGCTCTACAGTATCTTACGGTAACCCGTCCTGATCTCTCTTATGGTGTTAATCATTTGTGTCAGCGCACGCATGCTCCCACTACTGCAGACTGGGCGGCCCTAAAGAGGGTGCTATGGTATGTTAATGGGACACTCAATCTTGGTCTTCATATATCCTCTTCTGCCTGTCTTGACATTCATGCGTATTCTGATTCGGATTGGGTTGGAACTAGTACAGAACTGCACATACGTGACCATTGAAAAAGACATTACGCGACCATTGTACAATGGTCGCCTATGCGAGGTTTGCGGAAAGCCATGGACTTTACGCGGCCATTTCTAAATGGTCGCGCATTGTTGGTAATACGCGACCGTTCTTGACCAAGAATGTTCGCGTATTGTATTTTTTTTAAATTCAAAGGTAAAACGCGGCCATTTCTAGCTGTACCTGTTAGGCTAGGAACGGTCGCGGATGAGTTTTTATTATTATTATTATTATTTAATTAAATTCCCTAATTTTTTTTATAATTCCTGTACCTGTTACAGCTTAGTAAAATCCTATCAACATTACTCCACAATACAATTTATCTATCAACACACTTTAAAACAATACTTTTAACACACAATGCAAATACTATCATCAAATTAAACACAATACTCTTAACACAATGCAAATACAATAACACTTAAAATCCTCATACTTTAATACAATAATATCATCAAAACATGCCCAACTCAATACTATCATCAAAACAAAATACTTTTAATCAATAAAATAAAAGTTATAAGCACTCGGAAAAGAAGAACTTTGACCAATGCTCACAAAGTTCATTTATGTCGTGGAGAATACGGACTATCGCTTTCAAATGCCTACAAAAAATTTAATTAATAAAATTATTAAATATGTTAATTAATAAAATATAACTTAACTATACATAGTTCTATTTAAAATTCACTTCCCCTTCCAAATTATCAACAGATGAATATTTTGTCACGATGTCATACATGTATCGCATGACATAATATCCACCTTCATGACCTCCCGGTTGTCTCGGGCACTACAAAATACATATATTATTTTACTAATTTAAACAACTTATTGTAATTCAAAATATCACACTAAAACTTAAATTCAATTTTCATACATACTTTGCATGGCTTCCAATTGATGTTCTTAACCCGTGCACTCGTAGGAACAGAGCGAAATGCCCTATAATAATTATAAGCATACATAAAAATTTATAAATAATATCATAGCTACTAAAATACTTATATAAATAATAAAGTATTTACTTACAAATACACAGAGCCTTTAATTAAACCTATGTCGAGATTAGAAGGCAAGGAATCCAAGATACATACGTTTTTTGACCGTATGCAAATCACCAAAAATAACCAATGAGAGCTACATTTAAAAGCACAAATATATTAAAAAGTCAATATCTAATACTCCAAATATAAAGTTATAAGTTATATTAATAAAATATAAGAACAATTTTCTTACTCTTGATGATATGGTGCTAAAATAAAGTTTTTATCTTTGTGTTGCTCCATGACGTGAACGAAATATGATATAACTTTGCGGGAACTGCTTTTAAGCATAGTGTGGGAAATCTGGGTCAGACAGACAAATCCGATTGACTTAACTTCATATTGATTGCACAACTGATTAAGAAATCTGAAAATTAATTAAGAAATAATGAATAAGAAATTTCACTAAATATAGGTAAACATATATATATATATATATAATACAGTAATAATTAAAAAAAAAAAACTTACAGTATAAACACTTGTATGATTGAGACATTAAGTCAATTCATCATCATCAAATCCTTTATATCATTCATCATCACAAAAATAAAACGAGTGTTTTGATGATGGAAGATTGCTTTATCCAGCTCCAACTCAATACAGTACTTACCAAGTGGAAAGCCTATCAACAAATCCACTAAAAACTTGCAATTCTCCCCCAAGTGCAGTAAGACATCATTACCAACAATGGGAGCTCGTGCACCAGTAGTAGATAGATCAACACTTTGATCTTTTGGTTTCTTATTTTGTTTTGATAAACTCTACAAATATAAAATTATAAGTGGGCCTCTGAAATGGGCAACGGAGATTGATGAAAACATTTTGCATAGAGCAAATTGGATTAATATTAGTGTAACAATAAACTGACTCAAGTAAGAAAACAATAACTCAGCAGCTAGTACCTAGATTCCTAGGAAAAAACAAACAAACAAACAAACAAAAGACATAGTACTTAGTAGCACATTTAGGATGCCCATTAGTTCTCCCCAACAGCTAGTATTTAAAATATGCAGTACTAGTTTCCTATTACTCCAGATAAAATAGATTTAAAAATATGTATAACTAAGTATAACATCACCAAAGCTCAAAAAGGAACCTCCATTTATTATCTAACAATGTTTCTTCAAGCAACTACTGAATTGAGAAAAAGGTGAAAATTCTAGACTGAGATACAAGGAATAATGCAACTTAGAATACTTTCCTAAGCTAGAATATATATAAAAATAATAAAATATCACATTTATTTATTTATTAAAATAACAATTAAAAAAAAAAAAACTAACCTGCAGATCAGCGTGGTGCAGTGGCGGTTGTATCGTCGACGGGGGAAGCGGCTGTGGCATCGACGGGGGAAGCGGTTGTGACGTCGGCGGGGATGGCGGCTGTGGTGGTGCGTTGCGGTGGGGGCATGCGACGGTGGATGGTGCTGTGCGTGTGGTGGTGCGTCGCGGCAGGCCAACGGCGTGGTGGTGGTGGGTGTTGTGGCGGCGTCAGACGATCTAGGCAGACGGTGGATCGGAGCAGAGGATGATTTCGATCTGTAGGTGTTGAAGCAGTACGGTGAGAGTAGTGTGAGACGATTTCGATCTGATGTGTAGATCTAGGGTTAACATTAGGCAACCCTTTCTATTAGAAATGTTGCATATTATAAAACAAGTTCTATTTTAAAGCAACCATTTCTATTAGAAACGTTTGCCTATTATAAATCATTTTTTTTTAAATAAATACAAAATACAATGGACAATCATTACAACTAACAACGGTGGCGGATTATTGATCACTTATTTACAAAATTGCCACCGCGAATTTTTGGGCTAAGATTAGGCAACCATTCTTTCAACAATAGTGGCCTATGGTCAATCTTCTATGTTCAATTTTGTACTAGTGTGGCAGTCCGGATGACCAAAAGTCGACTAGTGGTTTCGCTGTGTTTTGGGGAAGAAATCTTATATCTTGGGTATGTCGAAAACAACATACTGTGGCTCGTTCCTCGACTGAAGCCGAGTACATGGGGCTGGCTGATGTCTCTGCTGAGGTCACTTGGCTCGGTTCTCTTATGAAGTAAATTGACTTTCCACCAACTTCTGTGCCTAAGCTCTGGTGTGATAACCTAGGAGCCACTTATGTTCTAATCCGATATTTCATGCCCGTACGAAGTACATTGAGATCGACTATCACTTTGTTCGCGATAAAGTGGCTAAGAAGGAGTTACAAGTTCACTTTATTTCAACCAAAGATCAAATCGCGGATATTTTTACTAAACCTATTTCGTCTTTACGTTTTAATTTACATTGTTCCAAGGTCAATGTTTTGACTAGCCAACCATGTGCTTGAGGGGGAGTATTAGGACTATATTATTAGTATTAGACTAGAACTCTATTTCGTGTCTATATATTTGTACTCTCAGACTTTGGTATTGAATACAACACAATCTATATTCTCATCGTTTTAACTATTATTTCACATGATAAAATTCTCTTTATTTTTTCTCTTAATATCTTGTATTGCAAGGGAGCGGAGGGGTAACATCAAGGGAAGCAAGATTGTGTCTTTTAGGCGCTGGCAACACATCGTGGTCTCACAAATCTAAAAATATTCCCATTGAGAATTCTTCGAAGTGCACTGCTAATAGCCGATTGCGTTCTTTAGATTGAGAAATTAAAGAAATTAAGTCAGTGTCAGTCGCCTTTTTCCTCAAGTAGGCGACCGTTGAAAAACAAGACTTTGACAAATTGAAAGAAAAATATTGAGAAATTAAAGAAATTAAGTCAGTATCAGTCGCCTTTTTCCTCAAGTAGGCGACCACTGAAAAACAAGACTTTGACAAATTGAAAGAAAAATATTACTAAGACATGCATTGTGCTTTTACGAGTAATTTGTTGGTTTTAATTGATACATACATTTTAAAGTTTAAATGCCTAATTTCTTTTTTCATATGTGGTTAAGGCCTAAAGTCCAATGCTTGTTTGACCCTTTTTTTGTTTTATATTTTTTAAAATTAAAGTTGTAAATTTTCAAGTATACCATTTGCTTTGTTGCCGGATTCCTTATGCGAAGCCTTCCCGAGGGATCTTTACGATACTCCTGTTCTAACAGTAACCCTTTCTGTATATCAATACAGGAGAATTCCAAACAAAACTGATTTATGTATTCTTTTTTTATAGTATCAACCCATGGCCGCGCGACGGAGATGCATTTTGTCGAAGTGATCTTGCTGTATGAGTTGGCTCCACTTCTTGCATACGCACTTGAATCTCAATACTGATTCCACCGGCAACCAGCTCATAATCTCGGCCACCATATCTTCCGGCAGCCACGGTGATACATCGGATACCGGCATTGCGTTAGACATTAGACGCACGCAACGCAGTTATCAAATTGGTTAGAGGGAATTGAAGCGCAATAATTATACATATTTATTGAAGCAACAAACCTAGCTGGCTAAGGAATAATAATACAACACAACCATACAGCTATAGGAAAAGGATTTTAAGCAAACTAGGAAACCTGGTTCTGGTGGGATTTCTGTAGACTTTTTTCTTCTTCCAAAAGGCTGAACCCCAACCCTAAGTAATTTTGGAAGAACCCCAACCCTAAGTAATTAGATATGCAAACTGTAGACTTTTTTCTTAGAAATATAAGTAGTTGAAATCTAATTATCTAATCCAAACTTTTCAACTCTCTCTATAAATTTTCTTTTCTTGTACAGTCTAAATTAGACAAACTTTTCATCCCTGCATGTCAAATTGTACAATATATTTCATAACTTTCATAAATACTTATATATAAAGAATCATAACAACAATGTATTATTGTTGCAAATAACAGCTGGACTTTGCTAATGTCTGCAGCAACAAAATTTGTTAACGATGGATTTATACAAAATGAAATTGATGCAAGAACCTATGGTACGGTTTCAAATAAGATAATCAGTACAAAATTGATCAACTACAATTTAATTTTGTTAACGACAACTTTCCACAAAATGATGTACATGTAGATTCTCAAGATCCACCATTCTCACAATATACTTCATTAGTACCTCAAGAGATAAATGTGGAAGCAAATTCAACTAAGTATTATAAAAATAAAAAAATAAATAAAAAAATTAGGACAAAATATGAAGAAAATAGTAGTTCAGTCGAGGAAACAAATTGTTCTAATGTGTTACATAAATTATCTATAATACTCTTTATTTAATTGTTGATGAGATTCAAATTTTGGTGCAGAAAAGATTTTTTTAAAAAAATGGTTGTCGAGATGCAATTTAGAAACTCCCAAACTTAGATAGTTATACTTGTTTCAAGGCTTTGGAATGGTTCAACACAAAAATAAAGAAGGATATGTTTCTAAATATGTCACCACAAGATCGCTATGATTGAATAATGTTCAAATTATCCAAATAAGAGTTCATATTATTATTATTATTATTATTATTATTATTATTATTATTATTATTATTATTATTATTATTATTATTAATTAATTAATTAATTAATTAATAGGATTTGCCTTGTGCGATGCACGGACAAAAATTTATAGATATTGTTGTAATGTTATGATACTAAGCAGAATTAGTTTTATTTAAAATGTAAGTATATCTATACAATGTAATATTTAATATTTTTAAAAGTTTAATTATATGTTATTATTATGTTGATTTTAAAGTTTATTGTTATTTATATTATTATTATTATTTGCATTTGAATTTGAATTTGAAATAACTAATTTATTTATATAGCTAACGTATTTAAATAAAATTTGCAAATAAAAAAAAAACATGTAATATTTAATATTTTTAAAAGTTTAATTATATGTTATTATTATGTTGATTTTAAAGTTTATTGTTATTTATATTTTATTATTATTTGCATTTGAATTTGAATTTGAAATAACTAATTTATTTATATAGCTAACGTATTTAAATAAAATTTGCAAATAAAAAAAAACATGTAATATTGTGGTCCACTGGCACCAAGTTATTCCTTTATGTGGGAGGTTATGGGTTTGAGCCTTAATTGAGGACACTGGAAAATTTTTCCCTACTTCATTTTGCTATAAGCTAGAAGCTGAAAATTGAAAAGTTGTTAACTAGCTTATTATGCTTAAAAGTCTTTGGTAAAATTAAATTTTTGATAACCTGATAAATGTAAAAATACTAAAAAGGACATTTTTCATAAAATTTAAATGACATGATTATTATATTGTTTTTATATTATTAAATATATGAGATATATTTAATTTATATAAAAAAATTGTTTTAATAATATATATGAGATATATATTAAATTAAAACAAAAGAAAAAAATAATTGGAAAGGATAAAAGATGTCATTTATTTATGAATGGACGATTGGAGTTAGAACTTTAAGGAGTTGTTGGGCTGTGAAGAGTTGCGAAAGTGGATAATAAAAATATAGGAGAAGAAAAAAATGCCAAAAGAGTTTTAATTGGAAAGGTAAAATATGTCATTTATTTAAAATAATAAGAATAAAGTTGGAAAAAAGTTAGGAAGCTATTAGCTTATTTTTGAAACGCTACCTAAGATAGCTTTTCAAAATAAACTCTTATTTTAAGCTACTAGCTAACTCACCACCGTAATACATATATATTTTCCAAAAACCCTAATTCTCTCTCGTTTGTGCTTTTCGACTACTCAATTTTCTACACGGCCGCCGTCTCCGTGAAGAAAGCGAATAGGAGGCAGCGTCCAATCGTCATCCCTTGCCGCCATCTCCACCGCAGACAGCGTCCGCCTTCATTGTCTTCTCTACCTTCGCCGTTTTTCGTTCATTCTCCACCTTTGCACGATTATTTCCCTTTACTTTGTTTTATTGGTTTAATTTTGTTTATCGTTTTTGTGTTTTTCCTCTCGTTGTTTTGACGAGTTACTTCCGCTTGTTTACTTGGTGAGTTCTTTTTTCATAAAGCGTGAAAAGATAAAACTAGCCATGGCGTATGTGAATCTCATCTTGGGTGACAAACATGACAATGAAAAAGAAACTCCTCTGAACTATGATATGCAGTTCAGCCCGGTGGAGATATTGTCAATGGATAGAAGAATGGAAATAGATACTCAGATGGTGTGCAAGACTACTATTCAACCATTGTCAGTCTTGTGTACGTTTGACCAAATCATTAAAAAAGTTTTAAGTTCATCCAAAGAATCCAACTTCAAATTTGTGAAGAGTTAATACCAGCCAAGGTCCCTCGAGTATAGTGGTTCCGCTACCTATGGTCCTAAACTTTCAAATCAACCATCTGTGACCCTCGTAGTTTCAAAAATAACCTGGGGTAGTCCTTCTGTTAAGTTTCTCCATCTCAGCCATGAAATCTAAGGGCATAATAGTCATTTCATTTATTTTCCACCCATTTTTGCTAAGTAGCTTGGTTTAGTATCTGGGTTGCGGTCAGAACTTGATCGGAGCTGGTTGTGAGCGTAGAAAGCTAGCCGGAAAGTTCGTATCTTCAACTTTCGCCAACGATATGCGTATGATTTCCCCCTTGTAGCTGCTATAGATTAAAGAACAACAAAACTACTCCAAAGATATGCGGATTGAAGCCGATAAGAACGACTCCCCGGCTCCGGTTCCTCCAAGAACTAGGCAGCGCCGCCGCCGAAAGCAACCACCAAGAAAAAAATGAAATCTTCCCAGAATGTCAGGTAACATATATAGGTTGGAACAAGAAAAAAATAAAAAAATTCTTAATTTAAGCAGGAAATTTACATGTGAATTAGGGGCGGCACAACAAAAAATGAAAATGTAAAGCACGTTGACTTGATGAGAGTCTCCGATGTTGATGACGAAGGAGGTTTGATCAGCTGGCACGGAAATCCAGCAGCCATCTTTGAGTGAGATTTGGATCTTAGAACAGATATGATTTGTGGGTCTGTGTGTTCGCCGGCTTTTGAGAGATTTTCGTTGGATCGAGCGGTGGCTCCGCCGCTACGGCAGACCTGCCAAACCGGGCTACTCCGGCCCAAGTGGATAACAGATCAGGTCGGACTGGTTGCCCACTTTCCGGTGAGTTAACCCGGATCCAGCGGCCCCCAGTGGCGGCCACGACCCGCTGTTCCCTGCCGATATGCTCCACGAAAACGCCAAGATATTTATGTTCAGCTCCGTCGCGCTCGCCTCGTTAAGTCCAACCACGCTGCCCTTCACATTCTCATCAATTGCTCCCTTCTTCTCCTTCTTCTCCCCTTTCTTAAAAATATCTTTCCATCGCTTCAAACTGCCAACCATGGCGCTGTCGCCGATAGACGCCCCACCCACCGCCGCTCTCTTCATCCATCAGCAACCTACTGTACACATTCTTGGGTTGAATCTTCAGCCCATCCGCCAATAATTCAAGAATCTCAAGGCGGGTGGTGGGTTATTTTATTTTCTAATCAAATTAATGTGTATTGAGTGATTATAAAAAAAATGTGTATTGAGTGGGAATAAATGAAATGACCATTATGCCCCTAGATTTCACAGCTGGAACGGAGAAACTTAACGGAAGGACTACCGTAGGTCAATTTTGAAACTCGGAGGATTACGAATGGTTGATTCGAAATTTTAGGATCATAGGTGGCGGAACCACTATACTCGAGGGACCTTGACTGGTATTAACTCAATTTGTGAAATAGTCTGCGAATCAAGTTTTCGTTAGCATTGCTACGAAAGTTGTTTCTATGTCTGATTGTAAGGAATGTTTAACTATTCTATTGATCTTTATTGTAAATGTTTCAGTAGTATATGATTAATGAATTAGCTTCTTTATTTTTATTTTTTTTAAAAACTAGCTTATTTTGGCAACATTACCCAACATAGCTCATAGCTTATTAGTAGCTTAAAATAAGCTATAAGCTCCTAAATAAGCTCTAGCAAACAGAGCCATAGAAATAGAGATTATTATTATTACTAATTATGTTTTATGCATTAAGGATATCTGTTAAGTATTTTTTACTAGAATTTCTTTTTTTTTTTTTAATTGTATTGTTTCATATAAGTACTTTTGTAATGATGAGTTTCTAATTGAGTTAGACAATGAAGAATCTTCTTCACCATTACAAACTAATGAGCTAGATAGTTTTGAACAATTGTTTGAAACTCAAGAGCAACAACGAAATTAAAGCATGTAAATGAATGGAGGTCTAAAATAACGGCAAATTATATCGTGCACCGCGGTGCATAATCGATTATGCATCGAGCATCAAAACGACGTTGTTTTGTTTAATGAAAAGAAACGACATCCGTTTCCCGTCGTTCCGCACCCTTCTGCAAAAAGTAATTCTGTTATTCAGTTTCATTTTGTATACACTGCAGTTTCAGTTCAACACAACTACAGCTTCATTTCGATATACCTACAATTTCATTCGATATTTATAGACTAAAATATGTGAAAATGTTATTTAATTTTATTTTATATACACTATAGTTTTATTAAAACACAACTGCATGATCATTTTGATATAATTACAGTTTCATTGTACAATATACACTCAAATATGTGAAATGTTATTCAGTTTCATTTTACATACACTGCAGCTTCATTTCACCACAACTACAGTATCATTTTGATATAACTGCAGTTTCATTTGATAATATAAAAATAATACGTGATGCAGTGTCGGTTTAGATGTACTGTAGTGTCAGTTGGTGTTTAATACACCAAACATGCGGACTCCGTTAACGGTAACAGCGGGCCGTTTCTTTACTTAAAGAAACGGCGCCGTTTATGACATGCACCGCGATCTACGATATAACGACTGAAAATAACTAGCTTTGGATATGTGAAAAGGCATGCATCCAACAAGTTAAAATCAATGCCAATCAAAGATAATTATACTAACAAGATGAATATTTTAATTCATACTTTTTTATTTTATATATTTTGATAATTATATTACATACTCAACATTAGTTGTTTCATTAGTTACGTTCAAAAAACATTTTTATTGGTTATATCATTTTGTAATAATTGATTGATATTGTCTTATGTATAATGTAATACACTTTATTTTTTTGGTAACCAAAGTTTGTTTTATTTTTTTTACAATGCATTATTTATTTATGATTTATAAAAATATATGATATATTTAAAAAGTTTTTGTAAGAAAATTATAAATAATTTATTAATAGAAGTTATGAAATGTTTCTTAGGGTGTATTCAATTAAGAGTTTTAATGAATTTTGTAAAAATTTTAATGTTAAAAAGTTTTTAAAAGTTTATAAAAAATTTTCATACAAACTTTTATAGACTCGTACAAAGTTTATGAAAGTCATTTAAAAGTCATCCCTTTAAACATTTTAAAAGTTTATAAAAGTCTTTATTGAATACAACCCCATTAATCTTGAATTGAAGACAACTAGATACGTGTTTATAAATCTTAGAAAACTAATCATTTTTCATTTCAAATGGAGAGAATCAATATATATGAAGATTTAGTGAAGGGAATTTGAGAAAACTCTATGAAATGACCAATATGTCTCTCAATCATTTGAAATTTTAAAGTGCAATCATTTATATAACCGCCTCAAAATAGTCATTTAGAGGTGGTTATGTATAACTGACGCTAAGTATATATCGCTGATAAGTCTCAAAACATACTGAATTTCAGGTAGTTTTTCTAAGGATTTGTGCACTAGTTTTAAATTAGAAGTCGTGTTTTTAGAGCAAAATACCTTAAAAGTACAACTTAGCATAGAAACACCTTCCCGATTATATTTTATCTATTTTCAGGTATTTATGGACAGAAAACGCGGTAGAAAGGCAGAAATAAGCAAAGTCGTGGCGAGCGCGCGAACGAGGACCGAACACGACGGGATTACGCACGAGAAAAGGGATGAAATGGGAATTAATCCCCATTCACGGTGTGAGGCCGTGCGTGAATAGGAGTGCGAATAAAGATGGGCAAATTCCGAATTTTAGGGGGATTGGATCATTCAACAATTAGAGAGAGAGAGAAGTTTTAGATTAGGGTTAGATTTTATTTTCTCTTTCTAGGATTTTAGTCAAGATCTAGATGTCTTGCAAGGAAGCTTGAAGATTTGGAAAGCTTGCGGCTTGGATCTTCGTCTTCTACAAACATAAGAAGGGATCTAGCTTCATTTTGGGTGAAATCTAATCTTTGATCTTCATTGTTTAAATCTTGTTAATCCATTCTATAGTTGCTAGATCTTGCTTATTATCATGTTCGGCTAAAATTCTAGGGGCAAGGATTGTTGTTAATTAGATTGCTTTAAATTGATTTGTATTGCAATTTTGTGGTTCTTGATTGTTGTTGGCTTATTTGTCTTGTTGAGAGTGAGTTTTGTGTAGACTAGTGTGTGAGGTGCACAACTCACCCATTAGATCCAGGATGAGTGCATTGGCAAGAGATTGTGATGCACTCTAGCCTTACCACTTGCATTTCCCGCCCTCAGATCTGAGAGGATAAAGTCCGGAAAGGGGTGTAGGCAAGATGTTTGTTATAATGCCTCTTAGAGAACAAGAGTTCCTTCGAGTGACGTCTAGACCAAATCGGCGACGCATTAGCAATGCCATCCCTCTTGACTAGAGTTTCAACCCGCTTTAATCACTTAATCTTCGGTATGGCCAACCACACAATGCAATCGAAGCACAATCCGAGCCCATTTTCCTTTCGTCTGTTTCATTTTACTCAATTCGTCTACCACAACCTGTTAACGCGAATTCTTAACCAAGAACCTCAAGCTCGAATTCCCTTACCATAACACTCTCTCAACGCTTCCAAGTTATCACTCCTTGAGTACGACGCTCGGGGTGGTTCTCACTCACCCCCGTTTCATCACTAATCCACTTCAAGTTATTACACGACCATACATCTAATCTTTTGGCTGCGCTTCCTAAAAGAGAACCGTAAACCATAAGCGTGCAGTGCAACTCAGTCAGTCGCTAAATAGTCAGTTTATTGTAGTGATACATATAATTTTTAATATTCCACCTGATAAAATCTTCTCTCTTTTTGGATTGCATGGGAGGGATAATCTTGGCTTCTCGAGGAGGCAAGGCCGTACTTTATAGGCGCTGGGAACGTAACACATCATGGTCTATCTCACAAAACTAAGAATATCTTCATTGACAATTCTTTGAAGCGCATTACTAATAGTTTATTGCCTTCTTTAGGATAAGAAAAAAGGTCATTGCCGATCGCCTTCTTCCTTTAAAAAAAAAACGACATGACATCATTTTTTTACTAGTAATTTGTTGGTTACCGATAAAAAGGACTTGATTGCATTGTTTAATTCATTGATTTTAAGTATGTAATTGTTACTTTTTAAAGTTTAGGGGACTGATTTGTTTTTTTTTTTGTTTTTTTTTTTTGGTATAAAGTTCTTATTTAACCATTTTATTTTTATATTTTGTTTTAAAGTATTAAGTTTTCAAATTTTGGTATATATATATATATATATATATATATATATATATATATATATATATATATATATATATATATATATATATATATCTTTAGAAATATTTCACTGTGGTGAGTGTTTTGTTATGTGTTTGTTATACATCTATGCTGAGTTGTTTAATTATGTCTTTGATGTATATTATATTGTTGAAGGTATTAAAGTCAACTATATATGTTTAATGATATAAATTTATTAAGGATCTTGTGGTCAACTGGTACTAAGTTGCTCCTCTATGTGAAAGGTGGTGGGTTTGAGGCTATTATGGTGATATTTGATGTAGTAGCTTTTATATGTGGCTATCCATTTTCCTTATAATAATAACAAATATAGATTTATTTTTCTCTTCTAAGAAGTCTACTAGTTATGTAGATCATGATATTTCACGGAAAGAAGTTTGATGTCAGATTATAAGGAGTGACAATTTCACTCAGTTATTTATTTATTTATTTTTTTTGAACCAAAGCAACGACTATATTTCATTATCAACGAATAAAGCAGTTACAATAAAAGACGGAAGAACATCAAACCAAGAGACACGCTAAGGCAAAGAAACAGATTCCCTAGCTAGTAAGTGGGCAACCTGGTTCGCTGAACGCTTATAAAAATAGAAGTGCACATCAACTAAAGAATCGGCAATAAATTTAATATCGTCTATGACTAAATCGAAGTAGGATTCCCCTGAATCCCCATGCAAAGCATCGAACACTAATTTCGCATCCATCTCCACGTGCACAGCTGTTGCGTTCAAATCTTTTAGCCAACTCAGCGCCTCTCGAACTCCCAAGGCTTCAGCCATGCTAGCCCCATTCGTGACGACTCTCGGGCTTGCCATTGCTGCTACAAACTGCCCGTCAGACCCCCTCAAGACCCACCCAAAACACGCCACACCGCTGTTAATATTAAACGTGGCATCAATGTTTAATTTCCAGCGTACGTCCCTCAGATGGCTTGTGCCACCTTGTACCACGTACCCTCACTGCCCTCTCTCCCACCTGCATTGTCTCTCTCATGCACCTTGCACCAGCCGTGCCAGAATGTTTGGGCTTGCATCAGAATTTTTTCCACAGATGCAACTCCTGCAGCAAACATCATATCATTCCGACTTTGCCACATACTCCAACAAAGAACCAGTCCGAATCGAAAGTAATCTTGCTCATTGAGTTTTTCACATGTTGTATCCCCATCGCAAAGGATATCAAGTTGGTACCATCCATCTCCACTCCCACTCGTCTCCAACATTCCTTCGCCAGACAACATTTAAAGAAGACATGCAGATAGCTTTCATGCTCCAAATTGCATAGGCGACACAATGCAGGGCATTGCACCCGTCTAATGCTAAGCACGTCAGCCGTAGGAAATAATAAAGGTCTTTTATTTATTTTAAAAAATAATAAAGTAATGGTATATGAAATTAACACAATAACACATCAAAATCTTGTGCTTATCAACTATCCCTAACAATTGTGTTTCTCACTTTCATTTTTAGTATGTGATATTTTGACGTCTCATGTTTTTCGAGGAACCAGAATTGCACATTGAATACTTTTGTTAGTAAGAGATGATCAAGTTGATGAAGCATAATTTCTATATATGGATACTCATGAGTTTGATTCTTGTCAACACTCTCTTGTTCGAGTCTATTGCACAAGGTTTCTCTAATGCGGGTTACCATTCCTATGTGATTTGTGGGCTATTTGTGAGCGCTATTATATGTGAGTGAAACCATGTACATCATCAAGTGATTATTAGATGTTTCCCTCTTCATCAAAAAAAAAATCTTCACTTTCAGGTATTGACGGTAGGCTTGTGCAAACCCGACCCAACCCGCGTAACCCGCCCGATCCAAAATCCGACACCAAGCCATCCGACCCGCTCGACATCCGAATCTACATATCCGATCTGCAGGCCAAACAACGTCGGTTAAACCAAATCGGATAGGGTTTGGTTTTTTTCCATCTGACCTGTCTGAATATCCGAAGTTTAGTAGGGTTAGGGTTTTCCTATATACTACACGACATCGTTTAATGTTAGTATATATGTATGTCGAACGCTGATGAGTTCCATTTGTGCAGTCACTACTCTCTCTCTCTCTCTCTTTAAGACTTCTCCGAGTTCTCTCTATTCCTCTCAATCTCTCATCCTCTGACCTATCTCTACTCTCTGAGAGTCTGAGACTCTGAGTTCTCTCTACTCCTCAGTCTAGTCTGTTGTCTCTTCTTCTCCAATAGATGATAGTCTGAGAGACTAAGACTCTGACTTCTCCGATACTCCGATTGTCCGATTGTCTGATTGTCCGGTGGTCGGTGGCCATTGATGGTGGAAGCCCTTCTCGAGTTCTCGTGGTGATTATTGAGTAGAGGCCCTTGTTCTCCGGGGAATATTAAGGGGAAACCAAGTGAAACACAAATCCTAGTTTTTATTTTTATGATTTGTTGATTTTATTCACTGCATGTTCTTATATTTGTGTTATATTATGTTATGTTGTGATCTATTATGGTGGAAGCTGTTGTAATCTCAAACCTTAGTTTTGTAGTTCGGATTTATTCACTGTATTGTGATATATATGTTCTGAACTTCTGAGTTTTGATATATTTTGTGTTTCTGATATTCTGATTTTTGATATAATGGTGGAAGCAGTGTGTGACACCCCGAAAGTCCCATCCTTTAAATAGGATTAATTGAGTAATTAATCCCAAATTATCCTTGTTAATTTCCTAATCAATTTCCTAAATTGATAGTCGAAGGACCGAAATTGACCAACTCCTTGGTCAATTTATTTAAGTCAAAGAGTTGTACCTTTAGCCTTGTTGGTTGTACCTAATTCCATAGTCTTCCTAAGCCTTTCTAGGAAAAGTAATGGTAAGATGGCCTTTTCTCCTTACTTGGTCTAGAAGCCTTACCCTACCCAAACCTAAAGTTCATTCCCTCACTAAAGCAAGACAACTTTTCTCTACCTTCTCTCTAAGAAACTTGGCTTCTTCCCTAAGCCAAGAAAGACACCACCCAATCTTGCAAAGATTCATCCCAAGATCCCACCTTTCTATCTTCCAAGCATAGGAAAGGGTAAGATCTAAAGTTATTTAGTGTTATTGGTTAGCTTTAAGGTGTCTTTATCTAAGTTTGGTGTTCTCTTGTGGTTTGGCTTGTGTAAGAAGGGTGTGAGGAAGAAGAGCTTCCAAGTAGGGCTTAGGAGGGTTGAAGGGAAGAAGGTTTTGGTCTACATAGGTAACGCATGCTATACAAAACATATTTTCTACTTGCTATTGCTGTTTCTTGACTTCTATTGATGATTCTTGGTGTAAATGTGAGATTTGATGCATGATCTTGTGATAATGCATGTTTAGAGCTTGTATCAAGGTTTGTTGAATGTTTTTCTTTGATCTATTCTTGGGTTTAAGTCATTTCCTTGTTGTATGTGAGATTTGGGGTGTTTTGGACTTGAACTTGGCTTTGTTGATGAATTTCCCCGAAGGGAAAAATTGGTGTCTCGGGTGTACCCCGCGGGCGGAACGGCGGGCGGATGTCCACCCGCCGCCCCACCCGTGAGGTACACGACCAAAGGGGTTGTACCCTGCGGGCAGGACCACGAGTGGTGGCCTACCCGTGGCCCCACCCGCGGGGAAAATATATGGGATGTGGCGGGGAGTCTTTTCCCCGTGGTTCCTTCCTTTGGGTATGTGATGTTTTGACCTCCTTTTGTTGCATTGTTGAGCTTTTGGGTGTCTTCTTGATGTTTCGTATGTCTAGAACGAAGTCCTAAGTATCCATGTTAGGATTTGGTGTCTTGAATCGTGCTTATCGTCTAACTTCATGATTCGTTGGATTTATGTGAGTCTTTGAGGTTCGTTGGAACCATTTTGGTTTACCCGTTTGATAAGCATGCTAGTTATGTTGTTGTTGGTGCTAGTATGCGTTGTTTGTCCATTCCCTTGAGGATTGGCAACTTGTGTTGCCAATCGTGTTGTTAATGGATTGAAGTCCATTGTCGTTGTTGAATATTGTTTCATGTCTATCATTGAAACCTCTTGATTGATGTCTATGATGTGATCTTGTACATTTGTTGTACCCTTGTTGATGCTTGATTGGGCTATTGATGAGCCACAATTGTTACACCCCGTAATCCAATTTCAATTAAGGGATTAATTAAGTAATTAATCCTAAACCAATTAGTAATTTAATTCCTTAAATTCCTGAAAATTCAATAGTTGGGGACTAGTAATTGACTAGTCAAAGTTGTACCTTAAGCTTTATGAGTAGTTCCCTTGTTCCCTTACACCTCTTCATTTTAGTAAGGGTATTCATGACATTTCACCTTGTGTTAGTAATGCAAGCTAACCTAGTAGACACTCCGCATTCTTGCTCCTTACACTTCCCAAATTTGAGCTCTCCCTTCTCTCTAAAAGTTGGATAGCTTTTCTTCCAAGCCAAGTTGAAGCTTTGTCAAATCTTCAAGTGTTGTCTCCAAGATTCTACCTTTCATACCTTTGAGCATCTAGGAGGGTAAGATCTATGTTCATCTTGTGTTTTTAGTGTTTTCTAAGGTGTCTTTTCTTAAAGATAGAATCTTTATGATCTTTTGGTGTGTTCTTGAAGTGGGTTTGGAAGGTGAGCCTTAGTAGGAGCTTGGTGAAGTATTAAGTGAAGGCTTTTGTCTACAAGAGGTAACCCATGCTCTACAAAATCTATTTTGCTTACCAATATGATGATTTCTTGGATTCTACATGTGATTTTGCTATGAAATGTGAGTGTTTATGCATTGTCTTGTGAAAATGCATATCTAGAGCTTGTTATTAGGGTTCATGTATGCCATTGCTTGGCTATTCCTTTGATTCAAGTCATTTTGTTGTATTTGGTGAGATTTGGCATGTTTTGGACTTGAATTTGAGCTTGGTGTTCAAAATCCCCGAAGGGATTATTTTGGGCACAGGTACGTACCCGCGGGCAGAACGGCGGGCACTGGCCTACCCGCCGCCCCATCCGCGGGGTACATGGCCGGTAGGTGTGGTACCCGCGAGCGGAACCACGGGTGGGGGTCTACCTGTGTGTCCACCCGCGGGGAACGTTATGTGGATGTTGGGGGATTTGTTCCCCGTGATTCTTTTGACTCGGTATTTGGTCTTTTGACTTCCCGATGTTCTTTTGTGGAACTATTTGAGTGTCTTCTTGATGTTTCGTATGTCTAGAACTATATGGTAGGAATCCATGTAGGTGTAGGTGTTGGTGTCTTGAATCGTGCTAAGTGTTCAACATTGTGTTTCGTTGAACCGTGATGAGTCTTGTGTGTTCTTCGGAACTACGTTTGGTTTACCCGTTTGATAAGCATGCTAGTTCGGTGTTTTAATGCTAGCGTGTGTGTTGTTTGTACCTTCCTATTGTTGGTGATGACTTGTGTTAATCATCGTTGTTGTTGGACTATGATCCATTCCTTGATTGAGTATGGTTTCATATCTTCGTTGTGATCCGTAAATTGATTCCTGTTGAGGTGTGGTGTGTGTGGCTGTACCTGGATTGCGCGATTTCGGTTTATGGGGCCTTAATCACCAAGGTATGGCAGTGGTCCTCGTAGTGGCCATGACGTGATTATGGAGTTTGTGGCCTTTGTGTAAGGTTCACGTATTTCTTGGGTGGCATGTGTTGCCGTGTGTGTGATCGGTACCTTGTGTACTATGAATTGGTGGTCTTGTTGGTGGTCGTTGGTGGGGGACGACGGTCCCAGGAAGGAAAAGGTTGGACTTGGTTGTACAGGGGTCCTGGAGGTAATGGTTGGAACTAGACATAAGGTTGGGGGTAGCCATAAGGTTGGAACCGGGCATAAGGAAGGCATATCAATTCGTGATGGGTGATGTCACGAAGGCTTGTGTAGCTGTTGTTGTGAGTATCTATTTTTGTGACGTGTGTAGTCACAAAGGCAATGTGTTACCAATGGTTGTGTCCTTATTCTCTTGTGTTATGCATATCGGGTGTTAATCTACTGTGTGATGGTAGATTATAACTTGAGCTGTTCTTGTGAGTCATTGTACCTCGTGTGGTCTTGGGATGTGTTCCCTATTCTTATTGTGAGTGCTTAGAGTCTTGTGTTGACTTCTGCTCTTGGTTTTGAACATATACATATATATATATATATATATATATATATATATATATATATATATATATATATATATATATATATATATATATATATATTCCGTTTCGCAAATGATTTTACATAAGTATATCCTATCTATGTATGTTATTTCACATCTATTGGTGGGTTACCAGCATTATTCGCTGACCGGGCGTCGTCCCATCTTTTATGTGTTTCTTTCAGGTGATGTTTAGACATGAGCGCGGTCTAGAACCTGCTAGTGTAGCTCCCATGTTTTGTTACTATGGCCTGTGTGCCAAGGATAGGCTTTAGTACTTTGGACATGTATGGATTTTAGATTGTGGTTTATGCAGATGTTAGCCTATGCGTTAACCTTTGGGTGAGCGTGGCATAGCACCCCTTTCGTTTCCAGTTTATATAATCCTTTTCAGTCTTCCGCTGTGTTTGATGTTTTGTTTAGATATATGCATGTTTAAGGCTTTAACTAGCATGGAAATTAGGCGGTGTTACAACAATCCTCTTGATAATGACTATGTGTGACTATGAATGAGATTGGTGGTAACATTATTTGAGCTTTGCTCACGAGATCGATGGTAATATTGTGTCATTTAATGGTACCCTCGTGTATTGAGAGATCGGTGGTATACTATGAGATTGGTGGGGGACGACGGTCCCAGGCGGAATAAGGCTGGACTCAGAAGTACAGGGTGGCACTAGGAGGTAATGGTTGGAACTGAAATAAGGCCGGGGGTAGCCATAAGGTTGGAACAGAGCATAAGGTTGGAACATGAAACTTGTCATTATGTGATTGTTGTGTTTATTGCTTATGAGCATGTCTATTGAGAACTCTACCATAGAGATGGTAGGTTGTGTCTATTGTTGAGTTGGTTGCCTGTGGTTCTTGTTGGTTTATGTCTTGTTGTTGATGATCGGTCTTTTGTTGAGAGTGCAATGTTGTGTCCCTTTGATGTTTCCCTCTCAAACAGTTTTGAAATGATATATATACTGCATTCCTTTGTCTCAAATGGTTTTGCTTATATCTATATGTTATATTACTTAACGCGTATTGGTGGGTTACCAGCATCTCTCGCTGACGGGTGTTATCCCTATGTTTTTCAGGTTATGATTAACTTGGAGAGCGCGCTAGTGGATCTAGTTATCGTAGACTTGTCTTCCCTTTTATTTAGATTGTGGCTTGTGTGCCTTAGACTGCTGTGATGTTATGATGATTTTGTTAGGCTTAGCCTATGCACCCGTAGTCTTATGGGTGTGGCATAGCACTTCCCCGATTATGAGTTTTGCTTCCACTTGTTTAATGATTAATGATTAGACTGTTTAGCTCTTATTTAAGCTTTTAAATTTTGGTAAAATTGGGGGTGTTACAGTTGGTATCAGAGCCTAGGTTTGAACCTAGGATGTTATGAATTGAACTTTAAGAAGTTAAGTTAAGTTTGAGACTCTAAGTTGACCCCTAAGTGGCTATGTGTTAGGACTTAGGACTCTTAGGACGCGCGGTGAGATGTGAGTTTCCTTTATAGTCTGTGTGTTTGCTTTGTTTGCTTTTGCTTAGTTGTAGTTCTCTCGCTTTGAGCATCGGGTAAGGATGCATGTCTCTTCGTTTCTTTGCCGTAACCGTGTTGTTTATATAGAATCTTGTGATGGCACATCCTCGTTATCGTGCCCGGACCCCAGATACGCCTACGAATGAGCAGCTCGCCCAGAACCTTCAGCACCTCACGCAGATGATGCAAATGTTGAGCAACGCCCTTCTGCACAACAACAGCAACCCTCCGCCACAGCCAACTGGTAACCGCGATGTTGGCCGGCAAGTCTCGAGTCACCGACCTCCCGTGTTCACCGGGGAAGAAGACCCTGTTATCTTAGAGAAGTGGATCCGTGCCTTGGACAAAATCTTCGCAGTGGTTGGTTACCCTGAAGACCGTCGTGTGGAGCTAGCAACGTTCTACTTCAGCCATGAGGCGGACCTATGGTGGGTCCACGAGGGTCCAGCATGTCTTGAGGAGCCGGGGTTTGATTGGTCAGCAAGGTTCTATCCGGTGCATGTGAGAGTGGCTATGTATGAGGAGTTCCTCCAATTGAAGCAAGGGACTCGGTCCGTGGTGGAATATCATAAGCGTTTTCTTGAGTTGGCCAAATTCGCACGCGTGTTGGTTCCCACCGAGGTGGCCAAGGTGGACGGTGAGCAAACCAAGGACGTTCAATGAGGCTTATTTGTGTGCCGCGGATTTGTATCGATTTCAACAGTTGCAAAGAGGGTCCTTTGACTCGGTTAGGAGAAGGGGTGAAGGTAGCGGGCAACCAAGGTTTAAGAGGCCGAGACAAAGCTTTAGGAGTGGACCATCCTCCCCACCGACTCAAGGAACAGTCAAAGTGGACAATAGCGAGAAGGGAAAGCCGTTTGGATGCCGAAGATGTGGTAGGAGCCACATTGGAAGGGACTGCCAGGACCATCCTCCCCACCGACTCAAGGAACAGTCAAAGTGGACAATAGCGAGAAAACCGTTTGGATGCCGAAAACTTCCCCACCGACTCAAGGAACAGTCAAAGTGGACAATAGCGAGAAAGCCGTAGATGTGGTAGGAGCCACATTAGAAGGGAATCTGTTGCATTGCTAAGCCGTTTGGATGCCGAAGATGTGGGAAGGGACTGCTAAGGGAATCTGTTGCATTGCTAAGCCGTTTGGATGCCGAAGATGTGGTAGGAACCACATTGGAAAGGACTGCCAAGGGAATCTGTTGCATTGCTTTCGATTGCCATCTTCAATCGAATCAGGGAGCCCCACAGTCTAGTGTAAGGCATGCATGAGCTGAACCCAACCCAACCTCTTAGTCTTTGAGTTGTACCCTTTTCCTGTCGTTTCCTTGTATCTTTCTTATCGGGTAGAAATTAATTAAGGGAGTCAGTCGTTTCGAACCCAGGCCTCCAAGTTTCTAACCCAACCTTTCAACAATCTAGGCTAGATCTGTTTCATGAACCTTATCCCTCCTTAATTCCTTTTAACTCATTTCTTTCAACCCAAATTAAAATCCCCAAATTAAAAATCCCTTTTTCCCAATTTTTTTCCCAAAACCCTCTTCTCTCTTCTCTCTTCCCTTCCACCCGTGTCAGCCGAGAACCCCCCCCCCCCCCCTCCTCTGCCCGTCGACAGCAACCACCGCCCGTCGCCACAGCCTTTCCAGAAGCCGCCATCCGCTGCCGCCACGTCAGCCGTCCCCGCCACCGTTCGCCGCTGCATCGCCGGAGAAGCGTAGCCGAGAAGGAAGAAAAAAGAAAAAGAGAAAAAGAAGAAGAAAAGGTAGAAGCCTTGGTCTACCTTACCTTGGACATCTTGCACTATGCCTAGAAGGTCAAAAACCATCAGGAGGGTGGAATGGGTGGATGCCCATTACTCGGTTTTGGAAGGTAAAGCCTTTGAACCTGAATCTTTCTCGAGCCCCTTGTTGGATATGCTTAATTTTCAAGATTTTTTGAATGGATTTTTGTTGATTAGGAATGAGACCTATCCGGATTTGGTGAAGGAATGTTATCGTCACATGAATGTGACTAGGGATGGTGGAAAGTTGGAAATCACCGCTAAAGTGAGGGGTGTTAAAATTTCTTTGAATGAAAATCGATTGGCAAAGCTCCTGAATTTGACGACCACTGGGGTCACGGAGTACTGTAGGGATGCTTGGGTTAGTACCGAGGAGTTGGGGTACACAGATTATTTGGAATATCTGTTGGGGCAAACCAGTGGTTTTACCCAGGCCACGAAGCCGGAAAGGAAGTGGCTCACTGGGGAGCAAAAGATCTTGATTATGCATGTTACAGATTGTCTGTTGCTTAACAACAACAAGAGTAATCTTTTGGGATATTTGGAGTGTGTTTTTGCCTATTTCTTGAAACATAAGGTGAAGTTCAACTTGCCAGCTCTCATGCTTCAACACATGGATTATTGTGTGAACCGTAACCGAAAGAGCCTACCTTTCGAGATGATTCTGAGTTGGATCCTTAAGAAGAAAGGGGTAAAAGTTAAAGGAACTAATGCCAAGGCTGTGGGTAAAATGGTGTTGGATGCTGTAAATTTGCGGAGTTGTAATCTGTTTCAGCTGGAGGACAACGAGTGCATCACCTTGGAAGAGATAGCTAAGAAATCACCCTCTGAAATGAAGATTTGACAGAACAGCTGGAGGTTCCCGTCAAGAAGTTGAAGCAAACAGTCCAAGAGTTGGGAAGAGATGAAGAGGAGGAGGAGGTAGAGGAGAGTGACTACGAGGATGAGGAGAACCGCCGAAGAAAGGAAGCAAGGTCTAAGAGGGCAAACGACGCTATGACACATGAGGAACGTGTGGAAGCTCTTCTTCGGCAGCAAAATCAAATGATTGAAGAAGGTTTTTCGTTCTTGAAAGCCCAGCTCTTTACCGTGAATCAAAGGTTGACAGCGCTGGAGGCCAGCTCTAGCCGGGATGGAGACGAGGAAGATCTTGGATCCGAGGAGGAAGCTAAAGAGGACTCGGGGGACAACTCGTCCTAAGCTGAGGAGTGAGGTAATCTTTTCTAGCTTTTGGTTGTTTTATGTGTGTTATCTTTAGAGGTAGTTGTTGATAGTTGTTAGTGTGGGGTAGAATGTTTGTAGTTGTGCTAAGTTTGGTTGTTGGTTAGATCTTGAGTGGTGAGTGTGCTATAGCTTTTGTGAGAGTTGCTTGGTTAGAGTTGTGTTTATTGCTTATGAGCATGTCTATTGAGAACTCTACCATTGAGATGGTAGGTTGTGTCTATTGTTGAGTTGGTTGTTTGTGGTTCTTGTTGTTGATGATCCGTCTTTTGTTGAGAGTGCGATGTTGTGTCCCTTTGATGTTTCCCTCTCAAACGGTTTTGAAATGATATATATATTGCATTCCTTTGTCTCAAATGGTTTTGCTTATATCTATATGTTATATTACTTAACGCGTATTGGTGGGTTACCAGCATCTCTCGCTGACGGGTGGTATCCCTATGTTTTTCAGGTTATGATTAGCTTGGAGAGCACGCTAGTGGATCTAGTTAGCGTAGCCTTGCCTTACCTTTTATTTAGATTGTGGCCTGTGTGCCTTAGACTACTGTGATGTTATGATGATTTTGTTAGACTTAGCCTGTGCACACGTAGTCTTATGGGTGTGGCATAGCACTTTCCCGATTATGAGTTTTTCTTCCGCTTGTTTAATGATTAATGATTAGACTGTTTAACTCTTATTTACGATTTTTAATTTTGGTAAAATCGGGGGTGTTACACAGTGTGATTTTGTGGTCTTATGCGATCTATTGTGATGTCCCTTTAAAAGTTAAAGTCTTGAATATGAAATTATCAAGTTTCATACTTGAAATTTCCATTTATTGGTAGAAGCCATTAACTGAAATTCAGATAATGATGAACTGGATCCAGTTCCTGAATCTGGATTTCTTTCATTCTTTGACTATGTTTATGGATGTATGACCCTTAACTGAATGTAAATATGTAAATATGTAACTGTGAAATTGTGAAATCTTGATACATGATGACACAAACAAGTGTCTGATTCTTGATTTCTTTGTATGTTTATGTGATTGTTGTCTTTGCTGAGTACTTGAGTACTTGGATTTGTTGGACCTTTAATTGATGCCCATCATTTTAGATGGAGAGCATCAATGTTCCTGATTCTGGACCTCAACCCTCAACTCAAGAGAGACATGGAGGACAAGCCCAAGGCACTGAGAAACTTGCTCAGCAGCCTCAGGTGACTCCTGCTGTTCCTGCAAAAAAAAAAAAAAAAAAAAAAAAAAAAAGTGGTTGAGACTAGATCAAAAGTCTGGGATCACTTTGAAAAGATCTATGACTCTGAGAATATAGTGGTTAAAGGCAAGTGCCTTTACTGCCTGAAAGTGTTTGTCTGTGAGCCTAAGAAACATGGCACATCATCTTTGAGAAATCATATGGTGGCCTGCCTTAAAAATCCACATTCAAAGGATACAAGGCAATCCCTTCTCACATTCAATATTATTTCAACTCTGGAACAGAGGCTCCTGTGGGGGTTTTGGGGACATGGGTCTTTAATCAAGAGGCCATTAGGAGGGCATTGTGTGAGATGATCATCATAGATGAACTCCCTTTTAGGTATGTTGAGGGTCAGGGGTTCAAGAAGTTTATTCTTGTAGCTTGTCCTAGGTTTCAGATTCCTTCTAGGTGGACTATTTCTAGGGATATCTACCAATTTTTCCTAAATGAGAGGCTGAGTCTTAAGAAGTTGTTTAGGGTGGGCACCCAAAGGGTCAGTTTAACCACTGATACATGGACTTCTGTCCAGAGGATTAATTATATGTGCATTACTGCACATTTTATTGATGATTAGTAGAAGCTTTAGAAAAAAAATAATTTCCTTTGTCAATGTTTCTTCTCATAGGGGGGAGTATATTGCCAAAGCCTTACAGACTTGTCTGTTAGAGTGGGGGATTAAAAACGTGTTCACTGTGACTGTGGACAATGCTTCTTCTACTGATACAGCTTTGGGATTTTTTTAAAGCAAGTTGTTGTCTTGGGGTTCTTCTTCTGTTAGGTTGCAGTATATGGACATGAGGTGTATAGCTCATATCCTAAACTTAGTGGTTCAAGATGGCTTGAGGTTTGCAGATGAGTCAGTAAAAAGGGTGAGGGATGCAGTGAGATGGGTTAGGAACTCACCTGCTATGTTGAATAAGTTCAGAGAGCTTGCTAAACTCATTGGGGTGGAAGCCAAAACAGCTTTGCAGCTTGATGTCCCTACAAGGTGGAACATCATCTACATTATGCTCAACACTGCAATTCAATATCAAAAGGTCTTTGATGCATATCATCAAAATGATCCATCTTTTTCTGCTGACTTGGGTTCTGCTCCTTCTTTCCTGGATTGGCAGACTGTTGAAAGCTTAATGAAGCTTTTGAAAACTTTTTATGAAATGACAGTGAGAATATCTGGTTCTCTTTATGTCACTTCTAACACATTCTTCTCTTAGATCTCTGATCTCAGTTGCATGCTGGAAGATATGAGAATACTGAAAAGGTAAAACCCTTGTGTTTATTTGTTTAACTTGTAACTGTTTTTAACTTTTTATTTGTGTTTATTTGTTTAATATGCAATGGGGACAAAAATGAAAGACAAGTTTGATAAGTACTGGGGAGATCCAGAAAAAAATGGACCATCTCATTTTCTTTGTCAATATTCTGGACCCAAGAGATAAGGAGGTATACATGCCTCACTAGTTTGTCCAGTTGTATGGAGATGTCAAAGGCAAAGCTTGTTTTGCCAAGGTCCAATCTGCAATGTTTGCATTGTATAATGACTATGCAGCTACATACTTTGACATTTCATCCTCTAACCAACCTGTCCAGTCTCAGCTACTAGTTGTACAGTTGCTAGACCTGTGTCAAGGATGAAGAGTGAACTTAAAAGAAGAGACTGGAGAGTGGTGGTGGAAGCAGTAAGCAGACAGAGCAACAAATTTACATGAGTGAAAATCTGGTTGAGGATGATGAATCTTTGAGTTTTGATGTTTTAAAGTGGTGGAAGAGTCATAGTGAGAGATTTCCTATTCTCTCCAAAATGGCTAGAGATGTGCTTGTATTTCTATTTCCACAGTTGCATATGAGAGTGCATTTAGTACAAGTGGAAGGGTGCTTGATGCATTTAGGAGTTCCTTGACACCTAAAATAGTGGAAGCCCTACTCTGTACACAAGATTGGTTGATGTTACATAATCAGCCAATCACACTTGAGGAGAATTTAGATGAGGCTGAAAGATTGGAGAAAGGTAAGACCATATGTATACATTTATCATTCCCATTTGTTTTTTACTTTTGTAACTTGTAAGTTTTAACTAATTACTTATCCTTATCTGTTTTGCAGAGTTGCCCACTGGAGCTGCATCTACTCTATCATCAATGCTGCCATCCATTCCTGTAATGTGTTTAACTAATTACTTATCTTTATCTGTTAGGTTGTTGTACTGTTGTTTGTTGTTGGCCTTCACAAGATTAAACTTTAAGAGTCTAACTGTCTAAGAGGCTTGACAACTCTCTATAATTCTATTATGGAAATGTTGCCGCACTTAGATGAGTTGAGTACTTGAGTTGAGCACTACTGTCTACTGAGTACTGATGACCCATTTCTTCCATTCTGGATTTCTGGTATTCCTCTAAATCTCTAATCCTCTGATGATGCTTCCACCTTTGTATTCCTTTAATGCATTATTATTTATTTGGCTGGCTATGATGATGCTTCCACCTTTGTCTGAACAAATGGTAGGTGTTGCTATGTTGCTCATGTTCTATTATAATACATTTGAGCAACTTGCCCCTATCATTACTTGAAATGGAAAATTGCAATCTGAGCCTATAAGGCTATTAGCATAATGCCCCTACAACATAATATTGTTACTTAGTCAGCTGTTTACTTAATAGTTAATATGTTGCCTAATATTGTTTTAAGTTTTGATATTAACAGGAAGAAGTGTATAAATGCTGTTTGCTGTCAGCAGATTTGCTGTAAAGAACTAAAGATGTTGATTGGAATGATTGCTGAAGTTTAAGTGATTAACTTTTTTTTTTTTTTTTTTTTTTTGGAAGTTAAACACTTAAACTTAGATTAATTTTGTATTTTTGTTTCCTTTTGCAATTTTTGTTGTAAAATTAAATTAGAACAAATTGCACTTTTGGTCATGTGACTATTAGGGTACTGATAATTTGAGTACGTGACTTTCAAAACTTTCAATTTAAACCTTTAACTACGCAATTATTAGCAGATTTGGTCCTGCCGGCCCATTTTGGCCGGAAAAATGTAATTCTTTTAAAATTATTTATTTATAAGGGCAAAATGGTCCTTTAACGTCATTCTTCTTCTTCTTCTTGCGTCTGCGGAAAAGCAGAGCAGAGCAGCCGCCAGACATGGCAACTCCACGGAGAAATGAAAAGACATCAGCTGCTTCATTCGATCTGGCGCATCAATTGCAGAACGAACGAAAGTGATTGAAAAGCGTAGTGGTCATAACATTTCAATGAATGATAGATAGATTTTATTCCGATCCGATCGATCCAGCTTATCTATCTTTTTCTGGGAATGGTTGACTATCTGCGCAGATTTTCGCCTTCAAATTATGATTTTAGGTGTGAGAGAGATTGATCAATCGGATCGAGCATTTGTGTCGCCCAATCGCGTGGAGTTTCCAGGTGAATTTTATCAGAAACTTCTGTCATGATCATCAGTGCTTGACCCCATTCCCCTTCTTCCTAGTGACACTTCTGTAGCAGCAAATTAAAAGATAGAATCCATGGATATACACTCAGCACCATTCCTGTTCCAGACTTTATACTCTCTGTCTGTTGTGTATGTAACTGGAAAATCATAAGTGTTGAATGGAATTCCCTTCTGATCTTCCTTAATTTACTTTCTTCGATTACTTTTTATTGGTGTTCTAATTTAACCTTTTATCCGTAGTAAAAATGGACATTGGAGAACCCAAAGAAATTATTATGTATTGATTATGCTTAGCTTTTTGTTTAATGGTGGAAATTATATATGAAGATTACACAGTGTGTTACGGCAGGTTATTGAATTATGCTTAATTTGATTGATGATCCGAGTGTGTGTACTGATAAATTTCATCCCGTCTTGTGATCAAACCGACAAAAGACTCAAATCAAGAAGGAGGCCGCTCCCCTCATTAATTTGATTTTATGGATCTAGTGAATTGCAGCTGCGGCAACGGTGGGTCGAACGGCGGCAGGTGGGATGAGAAGGTTGTCGGCGGTCAAAAACAAGGAGCCAGAGCTAGCATGGCTGTACAAGAATCTGTTGAGGATGGCGGCGCCAGGCGCCACCACGAGATTCTCCCACGCTTGATTCGCTTCTCTGCCACCGCGCTTTAGGAACGCCTCCGTGGCGTCCAGGCGATGTATCTTCCACCCCTTGACGTGCTTCAGTCGCTTGATTTGGCATTAGAATTTAGAGACCCAAATGGTGGTTGCCGCAGAGGCAAGAAGAAGAAGAAGAAGAAGAATGACGTTAAATGACCATTTTGCCCTTATAAATAAATAATTTTAAAAGAATTACATTTTTTCGGCCAAAATTGGCCGGCAATTTGGCCGGCAGGACCAAATCTGCTAATAATTGCGTAATTAAAGGTTTAAATTGAGAGTTTTGAAAGTCACGTACTCAAATTATCAATACCCTAATAGTCACAGGACCAAAAGTGCAATTTGTTCAATTAAATTATTATATGTTTTATGTTTTTGTTCTTTAGCTCTGAAAATTATTAAGTTGTTGCTTGTTTTATTTTGTTTACTTATTACAGGGCGTTTGGTTGGAGGGATTTTAAATTCCCTTCCCACTTAATTTCCACCTAATTCCAAAGGCCATTAAATTCCGTAGTTTGGTTGGATGAAATTGTAATTCCCCCATTTTCATGGAATTAAAGTCCCATGTCCCCCCCTAGTATTTTAATTCCTGAGATTTTAGGAAGAAAAAAAATACTGATGAGACAAAATTACCCTTCTCTTTTTCAACCTAAAATGAATGTCTGATATTTCCTTTTAACAACAACAATGTGCATTTTGGACTTTATACTACTTATTCCCTTTCAATTCCCATGTATACCAAAAATTGGAATTGAAATTCCCAGTAATTCTATTCATGTCAACCAAACACTGGAATTTAAATTCCACTTTATTCCCAGTAATTCAACTCTCATAGAATTACAATTCCTTTCCCACATAATTCCCCCCGTCCAACCAAACGCCCTGTTAGTTATTACTTATTTTGTTAATGGAGACTTAGAGTATAACAATATTTTAAACTAAAGTAATATTTTATTTCACTTATTCAATTATTAATGACTTTTGAAATCCGAAATCCGATCCGTAAAATTCGACATCTGATAGGTTTTTAAGTACAAAAAATAACAGATTGGATTGGTAAAATACAATCCGAAATCCGATCAGATGGACGGATTAAAAAAAAAAAAAAAAAGAAGAAGGAAAAAGAAAAAAACTTTTTCCAATTAATGCTCTGTGTATAATTTAAACTGAGTTAAAAAAAAAAAAAAAAAAAAAAAATCGGGGCGGTTTTTGCCTTTTAGGGTCCGCAGTCAACAACTCAACACAAATCTCTTATCTCTCACTCTCTCTCTCTCTCTCTCCCTCAGCCTCTCAAGTTTGAATCCTCAAAATTTACAGTTTTTATTCTTCAATATTTTCATTTTCTCCGCTCCGAAGTTTTTTATTAGTCAAAGGCCGATGCTGCGAAGGAGATCGAGGCCGATCGGGAAAGATGCCCAAGATTAGAAGAGAGCACAGTGCTAGCGTTAGGCCAATCGGACTTAACCCTAACTCCCTCCAAAGAAAGGTATCACAAGATTCAAATACCTCAATAATCGATCTTTTATGTCAATCTGGAATTTATACTTTGAAAAGCTCAATATGGAATTTTAATTAGATTATTAGTTTCAAAACTGGTTGTTAGTTCACTAGTAATGAGTGTGCAATTTGGGTGTTTAATTATTTTATTTATTCAAGTAATTTATTTCCAATTGTTTATAGTTTGCTGGATATGATTCGAGTATGGATTTTGAAACTATTTGTAGTTTACAGATTGACATAAAGCCTAGCAATCATGCTCAAAAAAATGTTGATAAGCATAAGATGAAGTGTTAAATTAAACTAGCTTATAATCATTACATAAAGTTCGAAGGGATTTTTCTAGTGAATCTTCCCATTATTAACTTCATTTTGATTTTTATTGTGTGGATAACGGTAACATCTTAAAGAAATTGTGCCATTTTTCAATCTTTCATTTTTCCTCAGACTTAATTTTCTTGAATACAGGGCTCCTGTTGTGTGGTGGAAGGAAGAAGATGATGTGATGGGGTTTGATAGAGGGGCAAAAACTATAAAGGATTGTTGTGAACTCACCTTTGGATGTATGTTTCAAGGGCAGAAATTAATCAACATCTTGAGAGTAACATTACCAAGAAGAACAAAGAATATCATGATGTGTTTGAATAGCACAGATAGCTAATAAAGGAGGCTTCAAAGGTTGGAAGTATTTTGTTGTTGTGGATGATGTGTAGACCAAGTAAGACAGGAATTACTTGAAATTTGTTTTCTCCAACAAAATGGGAAGCAATAGAGTCCTCTTCACAACTTAGCATGGGCATGCAGCTATACGCAGATACCTTCTCGTAAACTGCACCCTTCAAAATTTGTAAGAAATGAGGATAGTTGGAAGTTACTAAAGAGGAAGGGTTTTATCAATGAAAGTTGCTTTATTGAGCTTGAGAGTGACGGAAATGCATTGCTATAAAATGCAGTGGACTCCCACTTGCAGAAGTAGTGATTGTTGGTGTCTTTGTCCAATACACTAGCAACAATTGCTATTGCAAGTGGTAATCCATTGCACTTTATAGCTATATGTTTCTGCCCTCTTTTAGCTCAAAAGGACAACTTTCCTTGAGAAAAACCTTCTTCTAGTAACTTCCAACTTTCATCATTTCTTTAAAATTTTAAAGAGTGTGTGACTTACAAGCAGAATCTGCATATATAGCTACATTCTCATGCCGAGTTATTAAGAGATTCTACTCCCTCTGATGTTATTGAGAAAAACATTTTTCAAATATTTCTAGTCTTGTGGTCCACACATCATCCATGACAATGAAATGCTTACCACCCTCTAAAAATTCCTTTATTTTCGTTGTTAAATGCTCTTCAGGCATATCATGGTACTTCTTTTTCTTCATTATTTTCGCACTCTCAAGCAGCTCGACATCATGCGTGGAGTTTGCATTCTCTTCTTGAATCATTGTGTAAAATTTACAACTAAATATGCATTTTCCTCATTTTATTTATATAATTATCCTTCATGTTAATTTCTTCCTTGATTGAGATTTGATTTTTGGGGGAATATGGATTTTGAAGTGATTTTTTGGTTGTTTAGGTGAACAATGATGTTTTGGAGTGAAGGGGGGGGGGGGGGGGGGGGGGTAATATTTCCCTTATTGGCAGAGAGGAAGAGATAGTGTGGAACTTGGGGCTTTGTTGGATGAATTTAGTCTATGATCATGCTGGACAGGTTGTTCAGGTTTGTTCTTTCACTCATTTGTATTTTATGATTTCATTCTGATGTTTTGTATAGTCCAGAGACAGTTACCTGATATTCTGACCACATGTTAGCATGTTTAAACAATTGGGCATCACTGTCAATTGTTATTTCAAAGAAACTGGAAGATCTTAACAAGCTTTGTGCAACATCACTGATATTGAATGCTATGAGCATTAAGCTCTCTCCCCTAATCAAGTTTAGGGTCTTATGTTTTAGGAGTTAACATAATTTCAAGCACATCCATTTTAGGATTCCAAGAATGTAGAATATTTTATTGTTGGTTACCTCTTTGTGCATTGCATATTTGTAAAAGGTATATTATAACATGTTTAGTTCACGGAATAGGTTGGTTCGGATTGGAATAACATATCCCTATTTTATGTCCTTTTCTTTCGATTTATAACTTTTAATGCTAAATAATGTTTTGGCATTTCATTTTCCATTACCGATTCTTGTATCTCACGCTTTGTTACCTAGCATTAAACCCACAATTTTGCACCTGAATGGAGTTAAGTCAGAGAAGCTTGAAGCTGCAGCAATCAACACATCTTTGGAAGGAAAAAGAAAAATGCTGATGACCACCATGCAAATTATTTCTTTAATATTGCTCATACTTAGGTCTGATGTAAATTTTGTACTTGAAATATTGCCATTATGAATTCGGGTTTTAAGGGGCAAAATTGTTGTCTTTCTTTCTTCTCTATCCAATGGGGTGGTATGCTTAAGATTTTCAAAATTTTAAAGTTTGTGCTTCATAAAGTATAAAGAACATGAAATTAAGATAGACAAGATTAAAAGGGGAGAAACTAAGAAAGGGATGCAAAAGGAAGAAGAATGGTTTACTATGAAATGATCCATTGAAGGAATGCAAACGGTAGAAGAATGGTTTATTATGAAATGATCCATCGTTGGGCTATAGGTGAGATTATGGAACCTAATGCATTTAGGACTTGACCATAGAGCCATTTTAGAGTTGGGATACATATTGAGTCGCGTCAAGCTTCAAATTTAATAATTGTATTAGCAATTCATTTGTCATTTGAGTTAAGCATATAATAGATTTGTTAACCGTGAAAGCATACATTGCAAATAATAGATTTGCTTACTATAAAAGGATGCATTAACAATAATGTTTCAAACATAATTAAAAGCACAACACATTTAAAATATAATTAAAAGCACAACACATTTAAAATGATAGAAAAAAGTCCAACAACTTTAAAATTCATAAAAAGAAAAAAAAAAACCAAAAAATACAAAATAAAATTATACTAAAACAGAAAACTAGACCCACTTATTCGCAAACCCTAGGTTCTTGCTTAAGCATATGTAACACCTTTGTTTGGCTGCTGCAGTTACTTCAACGGACTTATAAAGTTTGTAGTCACCATTGTTTCATGTGTCAACCACTATTGGTGTGAAACTCCTCCACTACCACCTAAATTCACTTTTGAAACCCCTTAATCACAAACAAGAATTTGTAGATTCATCACCAGCAAAGCCTTGTCCAACTTTCATAACATCATTACTCCTTAGATCTCCCACCTAATACTCACCTATCACCAACTCCCAACATTACCATTATCACAAAACTACTTTATAAGAACGAGTTGCTGCCCTCCCCAAAGCCCTCTTGGTACCCGCACAGGTGGGGGAGGGGGGGGGGGGGGGTAAGATTAGCTTAGTTCTAAAGTTCATAGTCATAATCGTTGTTTCATGTGTCAACCACTATTGTTGTAAAACTCCTCCATTACTCCGTAAGTTCACTTTTGAAACCCCTTAATTAGATATAAAAATTCGTAGATCCATCACCAAATCCACCCACCCACCCACCCACCCAAATCCTCTTGATGGGAGACGACACACAAATAGAAGCCAAAAAATTTCAAGAAAAAAAAAAGCCTATATAGAGGGGAAAGAACTAACTCTCCCTCTAAAGTTTTTAGTCATCTCCATTGTTTCTTGAGTCAGCCCCTGTTAACATAAAACTCCTCCACAATCCCCTAATTCACTTTTGAAATCCCTGAACCACATACAAGAATTTATATATAGATCCATCGCCAACAAACATTTTCCAACTTTCAAAATACCATTACTCTTTAGATCTTCCACTTAATATTTCTTTATCACCGCAAAACTACCTTCGGACAAAAATGGCAACATTACATTTCTCCACTAGGAGAACAAAAATAAAAAATTAAAAAATTAAAAATAAAAACACCTCCACATTGACGTATTGGTAGCAAAGACAACATTCCCCTTCTCCACTAGGAGGGGAAAAAATAGGGCCGATCCCTGCCATGTTTTGCCACCGCACAAGGCCCCCAATTTTTGGGGGTTCAATTTTGTTAAAAAATATTTTACATATAATCTATTATTTTTTATACTAATAATTATTTTTTTAATTTATAGATTGGTCTTAATTGTAATTGAAAATAAAATATTAGAAGCAATTGGCATCGAAATTTGATGAAAAATTTTGTATTTAAATATGATTGAAAAATTGCACTTTTATATTAACTTTTGAATTGTATTATTTCTTTTTTAATTTTTTATGCAATATATTTGGACAAAAAAATTTAATTGCATTTTTATTTTTGTTATAGAATATAATAACTTGGAGGCCAAATAGATTTGAACTCAATTATCTCAGGAGATTTTCTATATCTTCTAGACTTCTATCTCTATCTTTTAAGGTCTTTTGAGATCATGTTTCTTACATTTATAAATAGAAATCTCTATCACTATAGCGAAATTTAAATATTTAAAAATTCTCTCTCTCCCCCTATGTTCTTGTCTCAATATTATTGTCTTTCTCTTTGCAGTTTACTTTATTATATTTAGATTGCATCTTAGAATAAACAAAACAAAAAAAAAAAAAAAAAAGATGAAGGTTCATATTAAACTATTAGACATGACCCCTATTTTTAATGGAACGGCCTTGGAGAAAAAGTTATCCCCCCATCCACCCACCCAAATCCTCTTGATAGCAGATGACACAGGGCCTCTATAGAGAGGGGAAAGAACTAACTCTCTCTCTAAAGTTTTTAGTGTTATCCCCTATTAGCATAAAACTCCTCCACAATTTCCTAATTCACTTTTGAAATCCGTTAACCACATACAAGAACTTGTAGATCGCCAACAAAGCATTGTCCAACTTTCAAAATACCGTTACTCTTTAGATCTTCCACCTAATATTTCTCCATCACCAACTCCCATGCCACCATTACCATCACCACAAAACTATCTTCGGACAAAACTAGGCAACATTCCATTTCTCCACTAGGAGAACAACAATTAAAAATAAGAAAAAAAAATTTAAAAATAAGGCCTTGTCCAACTCCCACCATTCCATTGCCACAGAATTACTTTCGGCCGGACCAAAAAGGCAATAGTCCCTTTCTCCAGTAGGAGGAAAAAAAAGATAAGAATGAACTTATCCACAAAGCCCTCATGTGTCGGCCACTATTGGTGTAAAACTCATCCAAAACTCTCTAAAATTACTTTTGAAATCTGACCTTTAACTACACTACATACAAAAATTCTTGTAGATTTATCGGAAGCAAAGCCTTATCGATCCTTCAAAACACCATTACTACTTATATCTCCCGCATAACACTCATCCATCACCAACTCCCACCATTAGCATTGCCACAAACTACTTCCCGACCAAAAAGACAATATTCCCCTAGGAAAAAAAGATAAGAAAGAGTTATCGCCGCTACAAAAATTCTTGTAGATTTATCGGAAGCAAAGCCTTATCGATCCTTCAAAACACCATTACTACTTAGATCTCCCGCATAACACTCATCCATCACCAACTCCCACCATTAGCATTGCCACAAACTACTTCCCGACCAAAAAGACAATATTCCCCTAGGAAAAAAAGATAAAAAAAGAGTTATCGCTACCCCCCCCCCCCCCAAATCCACCCACCCAAATCCTCTTGATAGGAGACGACACACAAATAGAAGCCAAAAAATTTCAAGAAAAAAAAGCCTATATAGAGGGGAAAGAACTAACTCTCTCTCTTAAGTTTTTAGTCATCTCCATTGTTTCTTGAGTCAGCCTCTGTTAGCATAAAACTCCTCCACAATTCCCTAATTCACTTTTGAAATCCCTGAACCACATACAAGAATTTATATATAGATCCATCGCCAACAAACATTTTCCAACTTTCAAAATACCATTACTCTTTAGATCTTCCACTTAATATTTCTCTATCACCACAAAACTACCTTCGGACAAAAATGGCAACATTACATTTCTCCACCAGGAAACAAAAAAAAATAATAATAAAAATAAAAACACCTCCACACTGGCGTATTGGTAGCAAAGACAACATTCCCCTTCTCCACTAGGAGGGGAAAAAATAGGGCCGATCCCTGCCATGTTTTGCCACCGCACAAGGCCCCCAATTTTTGGGGGTTCAATTTTGTTAAAAAATATTTTAGATATAATCTATTATTTTTTATACTAATAATTATTTTTTAATTTATAGATTGGTCTTAATTGTAATTGAAAATAAAATATTAGAAGCAATTGACATCGAAATTTGGTGAAAAATTTTGTATTTAAATATGAAATCAAAATTTTGGTGAATAATTTTGTATTTAAATATGATCAAAAAAATTGCACTTTTATATTAACTTTTGAATTGTATTATTTCTTTTTTAATTTTTTATGCAATATATTTGGACAAAAAAATTTAATTGCATTTTTATTTTTGTTTTAGAATATAATAACTTGGAGTCCAAATAGATTTGAACTCAATTATCTCAGGAGATTTTCTATATCTTCTAGACTTCTATCTCTATCTTTTAAGGTCTTTTGAGGTCATGTTTCTTACATTTATAAATAGAAATCTCTATCACTATAGCGAAATTTAAATATTTAAAAATTCTCTCTCTCCCCCTATGTTCTTGTCTCAATATTATTGTCTTTGTCTGTGCAGTTTACTCTATTATATTTAGATTGCATCTCGGAACAAACAAAAAAGAAAAAAAAAAGAAGAAAAAAGATGAAGGTTCATATTAAACTATTGGACATGACCCCTATTTTTAATGGAACGGCCCTGGAGAAAAAATTATCCCCCCATCCACCCACCCAAATCCTCTTGATAGCAGACAACACAGGGCCTCTATAGAGAGGGGAAAGAACTAACTCTCTCTCTAATGTTTTTAGTGTTATCCCCTATTAGCATAAAACTCCTCCACAATTTCCTAATTCACTTTTGAAATCCGTTAACCACATACAAGAACTTGTAGATCGCCAACAAAGCATTGTCCAACTTTCAAAATACCGTTACTCTTTAGATCTTCCACCTAATATTTCTCCATCACCAACTCCCAGGCCACCATTACCATCACCACAAAACTACCTTCGGACAAAACTAGGCAACATTCCATTTCTCCACGAGAACCAAAAAAAAAAAAAAAAAAAAAAAAACACCTCCACAATTTTGTATTGGTAGCAAAGGACGCATTAAGAGAAGTCAAGAAATTCCACACAAAAAAAAAAAAAAACACTTTTGCCTGTAGATAGAGCTCTCTCCTCTCTGAACCCCACCAGGCCACCCGCCTCCCCATTCTCTCTATATATAGAAGGACAAACAATGAAAGATTGAAAACATACGTTTGTTTGGTTTAATATAAACATATTTGTAGACTAATTATCCCCCTCCCCCTCTCCCTTAGCTCTCTCTTTCTCTCTAGAAGGACAAACAACGAATGAATGGAATGATACATTTGTTTGGTTTTATATAAATATATTTATAGATTAATTATTTAGAGTTTTCTTTGTCAAATTATCATTGGTACTTAGAATTTTTGGTACACTCATATATCTAATTGTGTTGAATATTGTTAATAGTACCTTGTACAAAAAAAAAAAAAGTCCTTTATATATGATTGTATTTGATACTTATGATACATTGAAACTTCAGAAGAATAGTGTTTCCTTATATATTTTGAACACTTTTTGTCACGCCCCACTTCTAGGACATGACTCGGCCGTATCGCTACATGAAAACCTGTAACAATACGAAGCCTAGCCATACATACCTCTCAGAACCTTCATATCAACACTTGAATACAAAATAATTCCTCACTTTTATGGCAAATATAAACAACTAGTTCTTTCCAAAAACTCACCAAATCACCACTATTAAATATTTACAATCAAGACTAGCATGACAAAATGCATTACAAGCACCAAAACCAAGCACATTGGTTTACCAAAATACAAAGGGTCAACGGGAATATCCAAAAGAAACAACAATCTGTGATAAGCTCCAATAGCATGACTAAGTCTCCTAGTTTCAAAAGTCACCTTCGAGACCCCACCAATTGTGGTCATGCTATTCACATGTCCTTAACTAGTATGAAACATGAGGAAAATACAAATAATGAGCTAATGCCCAGTAAGTGGTACTCCTCTCAACCCCGGATCAAGTAACCCCAATATAAAACAAAAAGCTTTAGAGTAATAACTAGATGCAAAACTCGATCTTTAAACTATATCGAAGTCATAATATACTTCCATCATACTATACACAAGTTCACAAAACAAGAAACTTTAGCTACATGGGCATCAACAATATTTCATAATACAGCACTTTCAAAAGCACAAATCATTCCTCAACATATGACTCATTGGCAACCTACAACCACCATTATCGGCTGTTGGTCCCAAAAGAGGTAAGGTGAAATTCTAGAGGGGGGGGGGGGGTGAATAGACTTTCAAAGTTTTTCGCACAGCACAACAATTGCTAAGACAGAGAGATAAACCAAAACTCTTAACTAGATTGTTAGAGTATGGTGCACAGCGGAAATTAAATAACGATATAGTGTGTGTGAGATTGTGTGAGGATATATCTTTGTGTAGAGCAGTTAAGTAAAGAGCAGTATGTAAAGAAAGCAGTAAAGAACACAAGACAATTATAGTGGTTCGCGAGGTGGTGTAATTCTCCTACTCCACTTGCTCTTATCTCCAAGAGCAATTCACTATATCCACCACTTCTTGGTTCCAAGATACAATGAATTTCCGTGATCTAGTGCTTTGATCACAAAGCCCGCACTAATCACGCCCAGTGACACCAAACTGCTGCTTCGGGTTTCACGTCGCCGCGCTACTATCCCAGGATTTCATGACTTCGCGTTACTTTCCCCCCGTCTTCCACACTCCGGTAGAAACGTATCCGTGATCTGGTGCTTTGATCACCAAGCCCACACCAATCACGCCCAGTGCCTCCGACACTGCTGCTTCGGATCTCACAACTCCGTGTGACAATCTAGGATTTCACAGCTCCGTGCTACTTCCCTCCCTTCTCTTGTTTTGCTCCAAAACAAGTTTTGTCTTGCTTCCAACTTCTGAGACTCTGTAGTTGATCTTCAATGATGCGCAAGTCTCTTTGATGAAGATAAACACTCTTGAAAAGATTTCTCTTGAATGCTCTGAGTGTTTTCTCTCTTTGGATGAATCAAGTAAAGCACTTGATTTTTATGCTCTGTTTTGCTCTGTTTTAAGAACTCTCTGAATATTTCTCTTTTGAAGCTCTCTGAGTTCTTTTTCTCACACTTGAAGATTTTAGCTCTTTGAATTTTTAGCTCTTTGCTCTTTGCTCTATTCGTTCCCCTTTGTGAGTTCGTGATTTTCAAGTCTTCATATCTTCATCATTTTATAGCTGGTAATGAGGATCTGCCCGTTGGATAGAGGCGATCTCATTTTTGAAATCTTGTATCTTTTGTCAGAGATCTTATCTTATCTTCTGCAAAAATGTCAGAAAGAGATAAGCTAGTCGTTGATGGATCTTCATCTCCATGTAAATGAGCTCCAAACTTCATCTGATATTCCTCTGTTTTAACGTTGAGTGAGAATATCTGAGTCTCAGTTTTGGTGTAGAATGGCTTCTCTGAACAGCTCTGAAGTGGTCTCTGTATCTTTGGGATTCAAAAATAATCTTCATTTTAATCCCATACTAGTTAGACTAGTATTTTTCTTTGTGAGAATATTTTCACTGTAAGTTCTTCTTCATCTTCTTCATTCTCACGTCTGGGTGTTCTCAGACTTCAAATTGGCTTTGAACTTCCACCCAATTTGAATTTTCCCTTTGTAATTGACACCCAATTTCAATTGGCTTGTAATTGGAACCCAAATTGAATTTGACTTTTACTTGCAATTGGCTCCCAACATCTCCTGGTGCTTTCAATTACTTCTCAATTTTGAATTGTATTGACCTTGACTTCGAAATTGGCTCCCAGACTTCTCCTGGTATTGAATTTCATCTCAATTCAATTGCTCCTCAATGTCTTCTTTTAATTGGTCCCCAATCCTCAATGTCTTCTTTTAATTGGTCCCCAATTTGAATTGCACCCCATACTACAACTTGAATTGGCTCCCAATTTCAATTCTACATTGGCTCCCAACTTGAATTGATTCCATGTGAAACTTGCTCCCAATTTCAATTGCTTCGAAACTAGCTCCCAATTTCAATTGCTTCGAAACTAGCTCCCAATTTCAATTCCTATGAAATTGGCTCCCAAGTGCAATTGCTTCTCAATTGCCACCCAAGTCCCTTGAATTGCGCTCCCAAGTGAAATTGCTTCCCAATTTCCACTTGTAATCGGCTCCCAAGTGCAATTGCTTCCCAATTTCCACTTGTAATCGGCGCCCAATGCTTAAACTAGCACCCAACTCCATCAGATTAATTTAATTTGGCTTCCCAAATTTTACCTTATAAAATTGTTAATAGTGAGTTTCAAACCTAAGCCATTTCGCATAATATATCAAGCATCATCCACTTCGTCCGTACAACTATTAAGTAATCTCCAATCTTCTTTGATGTACTCCTTTCTTTCCATAGATGTTTGATCTCCAAGTTAATTTCATGCATTCTTCGAATCTTAATTTTCTTCATCGAAAATTCTTCTGGGATATCTCTTTAGTAGCATTGACGTGAATATTACACAATTCATCTTCTTCTTCAATTTGCCATTTTCTCCAGACAAATTCTTGATTTTTGGCTTGATATCCTCTTCTTCTATTTTCATGCATCTTCCTCTGTTTTTCTCCTTTGCAACTTAAATAATTTCCCGATCATGGTCTAAGACTCTACTAGACCTATAAAATAAAATTGGGGGATCTACAAATACATATTTGGCATATCAAAACCATTACACTTTATTCCTAACAATTTCCCCCCTTTTGATAATGCCAAAACCTATACTCAGTCATTGGCTTTAAGTCTTTGAAAAATAATCTTTTTGCTCAATTTTATTTGACAAAGCCAAGATGAGTTTACAATGGTTTTCTAGACACAATCAAAAGAAACTTGTGAATTAATTTTTAGACAAGCTCCTAAACGCATCTTTTTATTTTTCGATCAATATTTTTTTTAACTTTGATGTGCGTTTGACATATTTCTTGTCTTTTAATTCACGAAAATATAATTACATTAAACAAATAAAATTAAGAGTAAAAGACATTTTTGGTCCTAGACTTATAGTGGCTTGGACAATTTTAGTCCTTTATAAAAAATTTTGCCATTTTTTGGACATATTTATTGTGGCGAGGACATTTTTGGTCCTCCGTCTATATTTTTGTTAGATAACCGTCTGAGAGAGGGGTAATTACATCAATTTAGGCTATCTCCTTCTATCTATTATATCTATGTGTGTTTTGTTTTCTTATCGGTCATAATTCGAAGGAGTCGGAGAGTCCAAGTTGCAGTAAAGGCATGGTTGTGGGCAGAGCATTTCGTAGTGCAAAACTACAAATAAATGAGGGTCAGAGTAAAGGCATGGTTGTGGGACCAAAATCGTTCATCTCACAATAAAGAGATAGCCTAAATTGACGTAATTGCCCCTCTCTCATACGGTTATCTAACAGAAATATAGACGGGGGACCAAAAATGTCCTCGCCACAATAACTCTGTCCATAAAATGGCAAATTGTTTTATAAAGGACTAAAATTGTCCAAGCCACTATAAGTCTAGGACCAAAAATGTCTTTTACTCTAAAATTAAAGACTCAAAATAGACCTTGGGAAATTATTATTGAGATATTTCGGATATATTGAGAAAAACGCAACAGAGGTTCGAAAATAGAGAATATATCAGCTTAAGAGAATTTTCCAGATTACCTTCTGGGTTTCTTCACTCCCATGTCTTTCTTCAAAATATCTTTGACATGTTCCCTGAGCTTGAAGAAATCATCTTTGAACTTCGCATTCTGGAATCTCTTGTTAACTTGTCCAGCCATGTAAAATCCAAAAGCTTCCTTGATATTGGTGCCCGGAAGAACTCCAGCTTCCCACCATACAACACATTCTTCAAAGCTTCTTTCTTCTCCAAGATTCATGCCCATAGTTCCGGTGAAATCTCTTAGTTCATACCACATCTCGGTTCTTCTCCGTTTGCCTTCTTCTTCTTTATTTTTGTCCGAGATCCATTGGGCTTGATCGGCTGCAGGCCATTTCTTGATCATGCTTGGTAAATTTTCTTTCGTCCATACTGTTGTCTGAGTGGCGGGACCTTTTGAGCATTCAAACCAGCCACGAGTTTTAGCAACTTTCGATGTACTCGTACCAAGACTAGGATTCGCGAACTGAGCAAAACCAATCTGAGATGGTCCTTGTGAGGATTGTTCGCGGCTTCGGCCTCTACCTTGAGTTGATATTACTGGCTGTTGTTGACTTCCAAGAATAAATTCTTGTTGTTGCAAAGCCAAGTGACTGAGAATTTCTTCCCCCCTTTTGGCGTTATCAACCAAAAATGCAAGGGTCTTAAAATCTCGGTCTTGGTTTGCCTTCACAGTTTCAACACTGTTGTGCGTTTCAATGGAAACGGTTTGCACGTTGTCCAGCTTGTTTGTTGTAACTTCGAGTTCAACTTCAAGTTTGTTGATTCGGCTTTCTTGATCTTGAATCGCCTTGACTTGTCGCAAGTGACGTTCATTGTGAATCTTTTCAGCTGCGTCTCGATCTTTCTTCATGAGTTGAATCACTTCAAGTAAGCCTTTTGTCAATTCTCCTTTCAAGATTCTTTCTGCTTTGTCAATCTGAGTCTTCAAAGAATTTTGATGCTCCATTAATTCCTTCAGATTGACTCGGGTATCCGTGTGTTGTTGTTCTAGCATTTGGTTTTGTTCAACCAATTTTTCTCCAATTGTTTGACAAACAACATCACTAGATTCGGCCACTTTTGCAAATAAGGATGAAAATATGCCATCTTCTTGTTCATCCATCTGCACAAAATTTTGAGGGGATCCGAATGGACTTCTATTCGGATCTGTGAGAACAATTGTGTCAATAAGTTGCATCCCTTCTTCTTCAGGTGATTCGGCTTCTTGATTGAGATCACCAATCTCTTCTTCTAAGACTTCTGTTCTCGTGTAGTTGTCTGCAAATATATCCTCATTGTCTAGAACAGGGTCCATGTTGTGCATGGTAGACTCGGTATTGTGCACTGGCAATACACTAGATAATTCCTCCCTGTTCTCAGTAGCAACTCCAACTGCAACTTCCACTGGTATATTTCTCTTCTTAAATCTTCTGACACTTCTCCTCTTAGGGTCTGTTTGGAAACCCGGAAAATGACTTCTGGAAGTCATTTTCCAAGTTTTTGGTGTTTGGGAAGGCTGAAAATGAAAAAGTCAAAGGAAAATGACTTCTAGTCAATGGAAAATAAGGGCTGAAATCAGGAAAATGACTTCCCCTTTTTTTTGGCGGAAGTCATTTTCCATCTTTCAATCAACATCCGAGACACGCTTCTTCTCCCTTCACTGGTTCTTCTCCCTTCACCGCTTCTTCAACATTCAACAAAGACCTACCCACGCATCTCCTCCAACAATCCACAAAAGCTTCACCAACACTAGAAAAGTTACAAGGTATGTTTTTGCTGCTGTCGCGGACGTAAGGGTGGAACAACACAAAATGTATTTGCTGCTGTCACTTTTGATTTGCGATTTTGTTATGTGCTAGCTGGGTGGGAAGGTAGTGCACATGATTCTCGAGTCTTGAATGATGCACTCACACGTCCAAATAAATTTAAAATTCCAGAAGGTATAAAATAAAATTATATAATCAAATTTTTACATTGTGTTGTTCGTTATTGCATATAAGTAATCAAATTATGTAAACTTGTAGGGAAATATTATCTTGGTGATGCTGGATATGGCATATGGAATGGAATACTTACTCCATACCGTGGTGTTAGATACCATTTGAAAGAGTTTAGTGCTCATCGTCCCGAGAATAAGAAAGAACTTTTCAATCTTCGTCATTCGTCTTTACGTACATCTATTGAGAGAGTGTTTGGAATTTTGAAGAAACGGTTCCGTGTGTTAGATGCTGAACCTTTTTGGGATTACCAGACACAAGTGGATATAGTTTTAGCTTGTTGTATAATTCATAACCATATTATGGGTGTTGATCCTAATGATGAGTTGAATCAAACAACAGTTGATGTTGATGACGATAACTTGTTACCCTTAACTCATACCCAAACAGAAGAAAGACAAGAAGCTAGGCAATGGAATACAAAAAGGGATGAGATGGCAGAACAAATGTGGAATGACTTTATTATTAGGAATTAGTGTCTAGTTTCTTATTGTTATGTATTTGAGTATGCTTTGTTAATGAATATTATTAGTTGTTGAACATTTCTTATTGTTCTGTACTTGATTATACTTTGTTATTGGATATTATTAGTTGTACTTGAGTATGCTTTGTTGTTATTGGTTAACATTGGTTGTTATTGTTTTTATGTTATTATAGCAACATGAATAAGGGAAAGGGAATTGCCACTTCTAAACAATTTCGGTGGACAAAGCCAATGGAGGGCGTATTTTTAAAGATATTAGCTGAAGAGGCTAGGAATCCTAATAATCCAACTAATAGTTTTAAAGCCTCTTCATTCAATCGTGTTGCAACGACCATATCCGAACAATTTAATGTTGCATGTGAACCCAAACATGTTGAGAATCACTTGAAAACAGTGAAGAACACTTGGATGATGATTCTGAAGCTGAAGAACATGAGTGGTCTTGGATGGGATGACAACTTAAAAATGGTCACATGTGATGAAGCCCCGTATATGGAGCTTATCACGGTAATATTTTAGTATCATAATTTGACTATTGCATAAATAATGTTTTTTAAATTAGAAAAGATCTCATGTTTTTTTTTTTCATAGGCAACTCCCAAGTATGAAACATTGTTGAACAGGAAGAATGATTTCTATGATGAGATGTCCATTGTCGTTGGCAGAGATTGTGCCGTAGGACGGTTTGCAAAGTCTTTTGCAAATGTTAATTTAGATGGTCCTCATGATGAGATATTGCCTGATAACATTGATGAAACCCTGCCTGATAACATTGATGAAGAAATTAGTAAGGGAAAAACATCTGCATCAACTGCGTCGTCTCAAAGATCCGGTCGGAAGCGAAAGACACTTGACTTGAAGGTGGATGAAATTGCTGAACAGCTCGGTAGCATTGCCACGGCAATTAAATCTTTGAATACCGGTATTGATGAAAATCAGTTGTTTGCGGATGTGATGAGCATAGGTGATGGCTTTCATGAAGATGACCTATGTAAGGTATTTGAATACTTGATGACAAATGAGGTTCAGGCGCGAATTTTCAATGCGAAGAATGCAAGTTTGAAGAGAAAATGGATTGAGAAATTTATTTCTTCTACGGATTAAATTATATATGTCTTTTTTGTTGGATCTTAGTACTTGTTATATTGGATCCTAACACTTTGTGGATTTTAATTTTCAACACTTGATTACTTATGCGTTTATGATGTTTCTAACATGTAATTGTGATCTCAAATTGTCATATTGTGACAATAGTTTTAGTACTACAAAGATAGAGAGTAATGACATTAGAATTAAATACAATCAAAATTTATGTTGCATATAATTTGTAATAAAAATTGTTATATTCTACAAACAAAAATAAAAATATATTATTTGGTATATAATAATTAAAATGTTTAATAAAAATAAGTGTGTCATTCTGTTCATTTTCTGGAAAATGAACCAAACACCAAAAGACAGTTTTCCATCATTTTCTGGAAAATGAACCAAACACCAAAAGACAGTTTTCCATTGTGCAGCCAAACACAGGAAAGGAAAATGACTTCTGGAAAATGACTCATTTTCCAGAAGTCATTTTCCGGGTTTCCAAACAGACCCTTAATTCTTTTCTTCTTTTATCCCTTTTGTAGCCATAATATATATATATATATATATATATATATATATATATATATATATATATATATATATATATATATATATATATATATATATATATATATATATATATATATATATATATATATATATATATATATATTTTAATTTCTTTTATTCATCTTCCCCCCCCCCCCCCCCCCTTTTTTTTTTGCTTATTCATATATTATTTTTTTTTTGTGTATCTTTTTCGCTATGAAACTTTTTGATCTTTTTATATACCGTAGGAATTTTTCATTTTGTAGGAGAGAGAGAAGGACAAAGAGAACCAGTAGCAAAAACATCCATAAAATTTTTATTTATCTCCTTCTTAGGGAGAAGGAGAGAGAGAGAGAGAGAGTTAACATAACACTTCTTTAGTAGGCAGAGAAACCAGTGCTCATGCCATCATTTGAGTCATAACCCCCCGATGGGGAAGGAGCATATCCTGGTCCAGAGTCATCACTGGACTCACTTTCCTCGAACATCGACCCGTTAGAACTTGAAGATGAGTAGGTTTGATTGAAAAACCTAGTAAAGTCCACTAGAGGACGGATGAACGGGTTGAGTGGCATCTGCTGAGGAGACAGTGGAGGAGCAGGGATTTCTTGTGGCAGAGGTGCAAGAACTGGCAGACTTGGTGGAAACTTCGGGAGAGGCTCTGGTGGAGGAGGAGGTTGATAGAGCCATCAAAACCGAAACCAGGAGGAGGTAGAACCGGTCCAAAAGTCAGTTGTTTTAAATAGTGGAGATATTCTGAATTGCTCATATTCAAAATCTCAGCATACATATCAGGTTGAACAACTGGTGAGAATTTCATGAATGGAGGCTCAGACCCTTCCATCTTGTCTTGTTCTGCCAACGAGTTCTTATCACCATCTTCTTCATATATGAAGCCAGGTTCACGCGATGGTGATTCTGAAACTGGTTGAATTTGTGGCGACTCCTTTTCTTGCTCCTTTTCTTCAGATATTAACACCAGAGGGTTGTTTGGTGTTTCTCCTGCCTTTTTACGTCCGTCCGTTCGTGTTGCCCTTCGGGGTTATTTGATAACTTTCTCCCAATTTCTCTGACTTTGCTTCCTTATCTCGTTTTCCTGAGACTCGCTGGACACCATCTTGCACCTGCAAAAATTCAAACAACAAAATCTTCCACAACAGGTATGTCTCGGCTGTCTCCCAATATATAGGGCGGTCAGGAGGGTAATCGGTTCACTTGCCGATGGAGAGTTAATTCTTCTTGCCGTCGTTTAGAGTTTACGGGATGTGATGGATAGCGGCAAGGCTTCTCATTGGTCGAGATGGCGGTGGATGAGAAGAGATTTGATGGGCAACGGTTTAGAGGGGAGAGTTTATTGAGGGGTTTGGTTTTAATTGCTCTGTGGGAGACGATTGATATTATTAAGCTGAGAGAAGGTATGGGGTGCCAATTTGAGAGAGAGAGAAGATCATTTTGGAAAGATTTGATCTAGGAGAGGATTATGGGGGGAGGTTTTAGGTTGGGTGGAGGTTTAGAAAGGGTAGGAGTTTATGGGTGGAGGTTTGATACCCAATTAAACTCTGATTTTCCTCCTTTATCTCCTGATTTCCTTCTCAAAATTGTGTACCACAGATATAAACACACTCAAACATCTCGTTAGTAGCAAAAATTACTCCACAAATAATTAATCACACATACCAAAATATTTAAACATCCACACGGTAATTACCAAAATTAAAACACAGATTTTGGAAAATAACACAATTAACACACATATTCCTAATTTATATTTAGAAACAACTTTATATAAAATAACATGCTAAAACAGATTCTAAAAATTTTAGAAACTAAAAAGCACTTTAACAAATTATATAAACATATATGCATATGCACGAAACACATATAAAACACATTAAATCACATTATGCACATAACACATATATATTATTAAACAAACACAGTAAATCACTTTTTAGAGCAAATTGTTCATGCAAACAAGTTAGTTAATTTACAGAAACATGAACACATACTCAAAAACTGATTAACACATTAAAACATGCAATTTTAAACAACTTATCAAATAAATCACGAATTGCACATTTCATCAAATTAATTTGCATGGCATATGATCTCACGTTAAATAACACATGCAAATGCACAAATAAGATCCTAACACATATTGCAATTTTATCACATAAAAATTTCGAATAAAAACATACATGCAAATACGTAAAACAATTTATTCACATAAAACAATTTATTTTGAGCACAAGTATCAATTTAAATTTAGAGATTAAGTCCAGTGATACTTAGCTCATTTCGATCATTCCCAACTCGTGCCTTAAGGTTGAAAATCTCGTTTCGGATAAAGGCTTCGTGAGAATATCAGCAACTTGGTTTTCCGTAGGGATATATTCGATCTTCAGATTTTTCTTTTCAACGTGATCCCTTATGAAATGGTGTCGAATGTCGATATGTTTGGTTCTTGAGTGAAGAACCGGATTGTGAGTGATAGCGATTGCACTAGTATTATCACAATAAATACTAACGTCATCACAATTAACTCCGTAATCCTTCAATTGTTGCTTCATCCACAAAATTTGCGCACAACAACTTCCTGCAGCAATATATTCAGCCTCGGCGGTACTAGTTGCGATGGAATTTTGCTTTTTGCTGAACCAAGAAACAAGTCTTCCCCCCAAGAACTGGCATGTCCCGGAAGTGCTTTTTCTGTCTATTTTGCAACCTGCAAAATCCGCATCTGAAAAACCCGTTAGTGTAAAATCTGTACCTTTTGGATACCACAATCCAACATTGATTGTGCCTTTCAGATATCGTATGATCTTCTTTGTTGCGGTGAGGTGGCTTTCTTTAGGATTTTCTTGGAATCTTGCACACACTCCCACAGCATAAGAAATGTCCGGCCTGCTTGCAGTAAGATATAGAAGAGAACCAATCATTCCTCTATATTTTGTTTGATCGACATCCTTTCCATCTTCATCTTTGTCTAGCCTTGTTGATGTACTCATAGGAATTTTGATCGATGATTTTCCATCAAGGCCAAACTTCTTTATCAAGTCGCGAGGGTACTTTGCTTGATTGATGAATACTCCTTCTTTCAGTTGTTTGACTTGTAAGCCCAAGAAGTAATTCAATTCACCCATCATGCTCATTTCGAATTTATTCTGCATAAGCTTCGAAAATTTCTCACACAAAGAATTGTTAGTGCTTCCAAAAATAATATCATCAACATAAATTTGCACTAATAAAATATGATCACCATCTTGAATTCTAAATAGAGTTTTGTCAACAAGGCCTTTGGTGAATCCACAGCTTATCAAGAACATTGACAAAGTATCATACCAAGCTCTAGGTGATTGTTTCAACCCATACAATGCCTTTTTAAGTTTGTAGACTTTATCACCTTCGCCTTTTACCTCAAAACCTGGGGGTTGTTCGACATAAACTTCTTCTTCGAGTAGACCATTCAAGAATGCGCTTTTCACGTCTATTTGATAAACAGTGAAATCTTTGTGTGCGGCGTAGGCTAGGAAAATTTTGATTACTTCAAGTCGGGCCACCGGTGCAAAGGTTTCATCAAAATCTATTCCTTCTTCTTGAGAGTATCCTTTTGAAACGAGCCTTGCTTTATTCCTAACAATCACGCCTTCTTCGTTTGCTTTGTTCCGGAAGACCCATTTGGTTCCTACAACATTGTGGTTCGCCGGTCTTGGAACAAGTTCCCAAACATCATTTCTTTTAAATTGATCGAGCTCTTCTTGCATAGCATTTATCCAATCTGGATCATTAAGAGCTTCGTCCACTTCTTTCGGTTCAATCTGAGATAGATAACATGTGAACAATGCTTCCACGGTAGATGATCTTGTTTTCATGCCTTCATGAATATTCCCAATAATTAATTCTGGAGGGTGATTTTTGAACCATCTTAAATCTGGTTGAAATGGGTGCATGGTACTGGGTGGATCCATTTGTTGTGTACTGGAAGAGTTGGTTCGAATTTCCACATTTAATTCATTTTGTAATTGACCACCAACTTCACCAGTAACTTGATCACTAATTGGATCACCAACTTGTACGCCTTGCTGGTAGTTGAATATCCTAGAAAAATTCCTTCATCTGCACGCTCATCAAAAGCTTTTAGATGCAATTTATCATTAATATGAATAAAACATTTGCATCCAAAAATATGAAAATAACCAATATTTGGTTTTCTCCCTTTATAAAGCTCATATGGCGTCTTCTTGTACTGCTTATGGATCATGCTTCGATTTTGCGTGTAGCAAGCAGTGTTGATAGCTTCCGCCCAATAGCGTTTCGGGAGACCGACAGCACTAATCATCACTAGTGCGGCTTCTTTGAGCGCCCGATTTCTTCTTTCGGCAACATCATTTTGTTGCAGTGTTCTTGCGGCAGATAATTGATGAGAAATTCCATGTGAATTGCAAAAAGCTTGTATAACTCCATTCACGAACTCGGTTCCGCGATCCGTTCGTATTTTTGATATTTGCAATTCTTTCTCATTTTGTAGTTGCTTCAACAGCTTTGGTAGAACTTGCTCAACTTCATTTTTTTTCTTGATGAACACAGTCCAAGTGTACCTGGAAAAATCATCAACAACAACGAGAGTATATTTCTTACCACTTACATTTATTGGATCAATCGGTCCAAATAAGTCTATATGTAGTAAGCTTAGCGGTCTTGACGTTGACTCGTGTGTCTTTGATTTGAATGATGATTTGATTTGCTTTCCGCGTTGACATGCATCACACACTTGGTCTTTCTTGAAGATAATATCTGGCAAGCCTTCAACTAGATTCTTCTTTGCAAGTTGATTGATAGTCTTGAAGTTTAAATGGTTGAGCTTTCTGTGCCATTCCCAATTTGCTTCATTCGAATTTCTGGCCATTAAGCACACTGAATCTTTGCTTGTACTCCAATCAACAACATACATATTCTTTCACCGTTTTCCAGATAAAATAATCTCATTTGTGAGCTCATTTTTTATTAGGCAATTATCTTTAGAAAATTCTACAAGATAGCCTTTATCACAAAATTAACTAGTGCTCAACAAATTAAATTTCAATCCTTCAACGAAAGAAACATCTTCAATCTTCAAACCATTTTTCTTGATCGTGCCAACTCCTTTTGTAATTCCATAATTTTGATTTCCACCGAATATAACTTTTGGTCCATCGATTTCTTTGAAATTCACTAGATATGATTTATTTCTAGTCATGTGGCATGAGCAACCACTATCGATGTACCAAACATCCTGCAAAAAAGATTAATTAACTTTAGGTACCCATACTTGCTTGGGTCCTTTGTTGTTAGTGATTTTTGGTAACCAAACCCACCTAGATCTTATTGAATTAAGATTGGGTGATTTGTAACCATTTGAAACATGATAATCATAACTCACTTTTGAAAATATTTTTGGTGCCGGATTTTGAAAAACATTTTTATATTTTGGCACCTGGGAAGAGGATTGTTGCTTTGGTCTATAAAAAGCATTACATCTATTGCACAACCAATCCTTTTGTGTGGGATAAAATCTCCCAACTTTATTTCTAGAAAAGCTTCCCTCTTTTCTATGAAATCCTTTTGCACTTGACTCTTTGGCATATCTTTGCTTGTAGAATTTTTGTTGCTTTGCCGTAGTATAAACTTGTTTCGGCCTTTTAACATTCAACTTTGCATTTGTTTGATAGCCAAGTCCTTGTCTCATCGTGCTATTCTGACTTTTAACAAATTTTACCACTTGAACTTTATTATTTAAAGTAGTAGTAGAATTAGTCAGATTTTGAGGGGTTTGAGAACATGTGGAGTCATAACCGATTCTGGTTCTATCTCCTGATGGCTTTTGCATGCTCACCATCTTATCCATAATTTTGGATGAGTTAGTGAACGTAGCAATGGTTGTCCGAAGGTTATGTTCTCTAACCTCTCTTGCTTTACACTCTTCTTGAAGATGAATATTTTCATTCTTCAATTTACTTACTTCAAGTAAAGCATCTTGCAATTTTTTATTCATTTCTTCTTTTTCAAGAATTAGAATATTATTGCGCTCCTTGAGTTGAGGATGAGTGAGCATAATCTCTTGACAATCTCTGGTGAGCTGTCGTAGGCTCCCAAATTAAAACCCTACAAACGTAGTAGCGGGAGTAAGGATCGATCCCACGAGGAGTAACTAGTTTAACTTTTGTGCTCAAATTAAAGGTAGGGGGGTTTGGAATGAAGGTGATAATCAAAGAAAATAAACGAATAAAGCAATGAAAACAATATATTGAAAACACTCAGAATAGAAAACCTTGGTTAGTAAAGATCCACCACCGGAATATAACACTGATCATTGATTCATAAAGCAATTAATGTGCAATTGAATATTTGTCGTGAAATTATTTCATTTCCGTTTTCCCTTAGTTGTAGGTAACTAAAGCACACGCGGTTTAATTACCCCTAACTACTAAATAACCTAAGACAAGCGCTATAGATTTAATTTAATAGCAGCAATAGGAACTAGGAAAACCGACAAACTAAATAACACAAGCACAAGCGGTTGCAATTATCACTAAGCCGTCAATAATTAACCCAGTTGCTACTGAATATTAGAATAATTTGTAGCACAACATTATCTAATATAGCAAATAATTATATCAAGTAAATAACTAGTAGGCCTCCCTAGCAATTAAATGATACAACTATTCAAATAACTTAGAAGAATATTTAATACCCAAATGCATAAAAATTATATAATAAAAATAAATAAATAATCTTACAGCATAATCAATTCCGGGGCTTCAATTCACTAAACCAAGCTAAAGAAATTAGCAACGAATGGACATTGATAATAACTTTACAGAATAATTGAGAGGGGAAGAATGAACAAAAAAAATGAACCTTTTACAAATGAAAACTTCTACTATTTATAGCATTCTAAAAATAAACTCAAATGAACCTCCACCACCCATTTCCTACGTTTGTGCCGCACAACATACTCCTTCGACCAATTTGTATTGATGCCGTCGGAATAGGATGCAATTGACGAAATTTTCTTTGCTTCTTTCGTTCATCCTGTACGAATAAAAGAAGAAAGAAACAAGGTTTTATTTGTTTTGTTTTTGTCATTTTATATGATTTGAGCCTGTGGTCATCATGTCATAGAATTAGGATTATTATTATTATTATTATTATTATTATTATTATTATTATTATTATTATTATTATTATTATTATTATTATTATTATTATTATTATTATTATTATTGTTATTGTTATTGTTATTGTTATTGTTATTGTTATTGTTATTGTTATTGTTATTGTTATTGTTATTGTTATTGTTATTGTTATTGTTATTGTTATTGTTATTGTTATTGTTATTGTATTATTATTATTATTATTATTATTATTATTATTATTATTATTATTATTATTATTATTATTATTATTATTATTATTATTATTATTATTAGGGAGAGAAGGATAATTACTATTATAAAAACTAATTAATTAATTAAACTCTAAAAATAGACAATTATTATATAATAGTAAATAATTAATGCAAAAATATTATAAAGATGTACCTAAAATATGAGTGTAAAATATGCCTATCAATCTCGCATTAGACTATCAATAGATTCACGAGAAAAAGAAGAATTAACAGAATTGAAAGAATTAGATGGTACCTCTTCTTCCTCTGCTTCAAGAGCCATAAGACAATCTTCACTTGTACTCAACTCAATTCGCTTGCATATTAGCGCCGTATCATCATCCGAACTTGAACTTTCATCGCTTGATGATGATTCCTCCGAATCACCATTTTCATTCGGTTCGTTGCTAACGAGAGCTTTTCTTTTGTCGCGCTTGAACCTTTTGCTTTCGGATTTGTTCGGCATAGATTCAACATTCTACCTTGATACTTGCTAACGATCGGATATGGACAATTTATTTTAAAATGTCCGGGTTTGCGGCAATTGTAGCACAAATTGTTGTTTTCTTCGACTTTTTTATTCTTGTGTTATGCGAGAGATGAATTTTCCACGAGCAGAATTTTTGTTGTCTCCTTTTAACATAAACCTTTTATAAATCTTTTCACAAAAAAAGCAAATTGTTCGTCAGTCATAAAATCAACATTATTTTCTACTGACCTGGAGGTTGACGGTTGTTCGGCCATTAGAGCAGAATTTCGAGCTTCATGTACATCATCATCTTTGGCCTTCATTTCGAACTCATATGCTTTTAGATCACTAAATAATTTGTCTGTTGACAATATTCTTAGATCTCGGTGATCCCGCATAGCCATAACCTTCATATCCCATGCAGATGGTAAGCCTCGTAGGATTTTGAGATTAATTTCTTTTTGGCTAATATTTTTGCCAAGATCACTAATCTCTCCAAGAACTTTGATCATTCGAGCTTCCATGTCTGCAACACTTTCATTTGAGAGCATTTTGAAATCTTCAAAATTCTTCATGGCGATTGTGAGCTTATTATCCTTTTTTTGTTCATCTCCTTCGCCAATCTTGATGAGATTTTCCCATATTTCTTTAGCTGTAGCACACTTTTGGATCTTCGGAAATATTGTATCAGCTACGTCTTTGAATAGAATATCCTTGGCAATATTTTCAAGATTATTCCGCGTTCTATCATCCGATGTCCATTCCGGTTTAGGCTTTTGTACGTACTGTGGAGCATCCGGGGATAGGACAAACGCCGTATTGACTTTTAATATTTTGATAGGGCAAGTGGAAATAACTTCCCACATTTCATCGTGTAAAGCCGATAAGTGTACCTGCATACGAACTTTCCAATCATCAAATTTATCAAGTGAGAATAATAGATTTTGAGCTAAATCTTTCTTCATCATCATCACGAGAGATATGAAAGATTAATCCAGTCACACACTTTGTAGAATGGATCTGTCTAGCAGTCAAAAATAGTTTACCCAATTTAGGGACAAATTTTGACTCGGATAAACACCCGCTCTGATACCAATTATTGGTCCCAAAAGAGGTAAGGTGAAAGTCTAGAGGGGGGGGGGGGGGGGTGAATAGACTTTCAAACTTTTTCGCACAGCGCAACAATTGCTAAGACAGAGAGATAAACCAAAACTCTTAACTAGATTGTTAGAGTATGGTGTGCTTCAAAAAGATAGTTGGTTGAATGAAACTTCGGATGATTGATGGAAGAAACACCAAACATATCCCAAACTTCTCGCTCCCACCAGCCGGCTGATGGAGACAAGTTTCAGTTTGAACATTGTGGTCGCTCCCGTCATAAAAAAGAGACTCACGCCGCCCGCCCTGAACAAATAGGAGGCGTGGGCCAAAGCGTATCATCAGATTTGACTACGAAGGAAGGAACATGGAGGACCCAAGCTACATAAGACCATGAGATAAACCCTTGGAATTAACTCTTCCGGGAACCAGTAACACGTAAACCATGTAAAACCAAGACCAATCAATATCTGAACGGATCCGGTTGAAGGTTTGAGGGAGATCAATAAGAGACACTTTAGTGAATCGGGTTTTGATCCGGTTCCGAAATGAAAGCAAGATAACCCTTCCCTCACTTGCTCTTAGCATCTCGCGAATCACGGGAGCGCCTAGCGCCCAGAGGAGCCATTCTAAAAAGGGAGAAATTAGCACTACTTGGTGAAATAGGTTCTTTTAGAATCAATTTAAAACTCCTTTCCCGCTGCTAAGGGAAAGCAAGAAAAAAAATGATTGTTTTTTAACCAGCTCCCTCTTTTGGCTCCCGCGAAGCGAATGAAGGGAAGCTCGAACTACTGGGAGCGGGATAAAAATGCTCAAAAGAGGAGGCTGTTCGGGAGAATGAATCCCCTAGCTAGATCAGAAGGAACTTTCTGTCCTGAATTAAGCAATCTCTTGCTTGTAGTTTATTTAGAAAGGGGACGCACAACGGCTTCTTATTAACATATAGCCGTTTTTGGTAAAATCATCTAACAGGTGCTCAAAAAATCCAATATTGTCGCTTTCGCCATGTAAAAGACCTTTGCAAGGAGAAGAAATAGAATAAAGGACTGAGTAGGCATTGGATCACTCTCCCACCCTTCTGTATAACCTATTCACATTAGTGAGTCGGCTTGATGGTAGCGCGCTTCTCTTTTTCAGCAGGCTTCTTCAAATATCCAATTTCCGTCTTCCTTCATTGGGAAAGCAAGAATAAGTCTCTCTTTTTGTTTGGGGGGAGCAGAGCAGTCAAAGAATGAACCAACTAGTGTGTGTGAGATTGTGTGAGGATATATCTTCGTGTAGAGCAGTTAAGTAAAGAGCAATATGTAAAGAAAGCAGTAAAGAACACAAGACAATTATAGTGGTTCGCGAGGTGGTGTAATCCTCCTACTCCACTTGCTCTTATCTCCAAGAGCAATTCACTATATCCACCACTTCTTGGTTCCAAGATACAATGAATTTCCGTGATCTAGTGCTTTGATCACAAAGCCCGCACTAATCACGCCCAGTGACACCACACTACTGCTTCGGGTTTCACGTCGCCGGGTTACTATCCCAGGATTTCACGACTCCGCGTTACTTTCCCCCCGTCTTCCACACTCCGGTAGAAACGTATCCGTGATCTGGTGCTTTGATCACCAAGCCACACCAATCACGCCCAGTGCCTCCGACACTGCTGCTTCAGATCTCACAGCTCCATGTGACAATCTAGGATTTCACAGCTCCGTGCTACTTTCCTCCCTTCTCTTGTTTTGCTCCAAAACAAGTTTTGTCTTGCTTCCAACTTCTGAGACTCTGTAGTTGATCTTCAATGATGCGCAGGTCTCTTTGATGAAGATAAACACTCTTGAAAAGATTTCTCTTGAACGCTCTGAGTGTTTTCTCTCTTTGGATGAATCAAGTAAAGCACTTGATTTTTATGCTCTGTTTTGCTCTGTTTTAAGAACTCTCTGAATATTTCTCTTTTGAAGCTCTCTGAGTTCTTTTTCTCACACTTGAAGATTTTAACTCTTTGAATTTTTAGCTCTTTGCTCTTTGCTCTATTCGTTCCCCTTTGTGAGTTCGTGATTTTCAAGTCTTCATATCTTCATCATTTTATAGCTGGTAATGAGGATCTGCCCGTTGGATAGAGGCGATCTCATTTTTGAAATCTTGTATCTTTTGTCAAAGATCTTATCTTATCTTCTGCAAAAATGTCAGAAAGAGATAAGCTAGTCGTTGATGGATCTTCATCTCCATGTAAATGAGCTCCAAACTTCATCTGATATTCCTCTGTTTTAACGTTGAGTGAGAATATCTGGGTCTCAGTTTTGGTGTAGAATGGCTTCTCTGGTCAGCTCTGAAGTGGTCTCTGTATCTTTGGGATTCAAAAATAATCTTCATTTTAATCCCATACTAGTTAGACTAGTATTTTTCTTTGTCACGTCTGGGTGTCTTCTTCATTCTCACGTTTGAGTGTTCTCAGACTTCAAATTGGCTTTGAACTTCCACCCAATTTGAATTTCTCCTTTGTAATTGACACCCAATTTCAATTGGCTCTTTCAATTCCTATGAAATTGGCTCCCAAGTGCAATTGCCAGCCAAGTGAAATTGCTTTCCAATTTCCACATTAATTTAATTTGGCTTCCCAAATTTTACCTTATAAAATTGTTAATAGTGAGTTTTAAACCTGAGCCATTTCGCATAATATATCAAGCATCATCGACTTCATCTGTACAACCATTAAGTAAATCTCCAATCTTCTTTGATGTACTCCTTTCTTTCCATAGATGCTTGATCTCCAAGTTAATTTCATGCATTCTTCGAATCTTAATTTTCTTCATCGAAAATTCTTCTGGGATATCTCTTTAGTAGCATTGACGTGAATATTACATCATTCATCTTCTTCTTCAATTTGTCATTTTCTCCAGACAAATTCTTGATTTTTGGCTTGATATCCTCTTTTTCTATTTTCATGCATCTTCCTCTGTTTTTCTCCTTTGCAACTTAAATAATTTCCCGATCATGGTCTAAGACTCTACTAGACCTATAAAATAAAATTGGGGGATCTACAAATACATATTTGGCATATCAAAACCATTACCCTTTATTCCTAACATCGGCATAATGGTCCAAGAAGACTCGACGATTCGGAATGAGTTACATAATAAGCAAACCCATCAGTCAACTTTTCAGACATACCACATACATCAGTGTAGATTAATAGCAGAGGCCTAGAACTAACAAGAGTGCTTTTTGAGAAGGGTAACTTGTGACTCTTGTATACATTGCACAATTGCCGGTAAAATTTATTTAATGAGGACAAAGGAATGGGAACATTGCAGTGTTGCAACACCATATGCAACACCTTACTGGACGGATGGTGTAACAACCCAAAATTTTATTTTTATAAATCCAGTGTTAAGAAATCCCAAAGTAGTTTTTCACTCCATTACAAAATTTTGCGAGCAATCGGTGTGTGAATAAAATAATTTTTGTTTCATTTTAAAATTAATTCAACACCAAAGAAATGAATTTCATTCGAAAATTCCAAAGTTTTCGGGTACCAAGATTTAAATCGAGAATTTTACCCGAGTGAGACCGGGAGAATTAAAAAGGGAATTTTGGACAAGTGTTCATCCCTATAGTTTTTGGGAAAATTCACTTTCCACCCCAAAGTAATAAAGAAATATCATTTTTAGCCTATGGTTCATGATACATGGTGGACCATAAGATATCCAAAAATCCCTTATAAAGTCATCTTTTTAGCTAGTAGAATTACCTCCTTGCCCTCAACCAATCATTGTGAATCATCCTAGGGTTTTGAACCCTATATAAACCCTTCATTCCATCACATTTTCCTGATCTCATTTTCATTGCCTCTTCCTCACATTTGTCTGCCAACATCTAAGGAGAAAAGCTCCAACGTAGTAAGCTTGTTCATCCTCCTTTCTAGCATCATTTATCTTCTAGTTTTCTTTAGTCTTTAAGAATATAGGCTAAGGATAGAAGGTGTGTTGGGAAGTGTAGGTGGTGAAGGAGGCTCAAGGTAGATCAAGAGGAAGAAGAGATCCAAGCAAGAAGAAGAGGTCTACAAGAGGTATAACCCAATGGATTCCTCTCTAGTTTTGGCTCTGTGAAGCATAGTATTGAGTAGAAATTATGAGTTTTTAATGTGTTTATGTTTGGAAGTGATCTAAGATGTGTTTTTGATTTGTTGGAATTGTTTTGGAAGTGTTTGGACAAGTTTTTTGCAGGTAGAACTCTATCTGGTGCACAACACAGTGTGCACCAGATCAGAGTGGCGGCCCTAGCCGCGGCCCATCAGAAGGGCCGCCGGCTAAAGCCGTGCCACCACGGGACTAGGGCACGGCCCTTGGAGAGGGCCGTTGCCTAGTCTCGGTACTTTAACGGGGCTCATGGGGTAGACCATGAGGAGTCCCGCCCCAGGTCCCTGAGTTTGTACTGTGAAGGTTTTGTGCAGTGGTCGGGCCCTTGCGGCTCAGCTACGTGTCGTTTCAGACCGATTGTTACAGGCCCTTGTGGCTCGGCTCTTCGGGATCGTCTTGACGCACGTTTTGGCTTTGATTTGGTTGAATTTAGATTAAAAACGAGTATGCTATGAGTGATTTTGTGAAGAAATGTTACACAGGGTATATTTTGCTAAACTCTCTGTGTTTGATGTGTTTGAGAAATTGCTGATTTTGTGATCAAATAATGATTTTATTGAGTAAAGAAGCATGTCCCTTTGAGAATTGGATTTATAATGAAAGCATGACTAAATTGCATTATTTGATCAATGAGAATAGAAGCATACTTGTTGAGTGAAATGTATAGAAATTGCTATTTTGCAAACCGAGCATGTTGATATATCTTTGAATACTTCATGTTAGTGTATAAATGATTTAAAAACATATTATAGAGCATATTGACATTTCACATGATGCATATTTCGAAAATGCATAAGGGACCAACGTGAGTCGAAGAATACTTTCAAAAATCATAAGCATGTGGTATATCATTCTTTGATGCATTGAGAAATAATAGAATTGTTGCATGCATGAGATTGATGCATGAGAGGTATATTTATGTATTATCTATATCAGTTAGGTTTTGGAGGATACCGTTTGGACTATGTTCCTCTAGGGAGATATTATGGACATTGCGGTCCCAGAGTATGTAACGCGGTGTATTCCCACGTTAGGGGGTGTGCAAACTAATAGTTCGATACCTGATTCCACAGAGTTTGAACCACGAGATTGGTTCCGTAGACGGTAGGAGATATTGGGTCGGAATTATGCCGTTCCCGATGGGGTAAGTCACACTTCTGTGAAACCCTAAGCCGTCTACGAGTATAAGAGAAAGAAAGAGAGTCAACAGAGACTCGATTATGAGAGTTAATATAGACTCGATAGAAAGAAAGAGAGTCAAGAGAGACTCGAGAAAGTAACAAAGAAACCTCCACAGAAAGTACTCTATTTTATATATGAGTGTATGATTATATTATTGCACTAGATTGCATTTGAACATGAGTATATTGTTGCACGAGATTGCATATGAATATGAGTATATTGTTGCACGAGATTGCATAAGAGTATGAGTATATTATTACACGAGATTTCATATGAATATGAGTATATTGTTGCACTAGATTGCATAAGAATATGAGTGTATTACTACACTAGATTGTATATGAACATGAGTATATTGTTGCACGAGATTGCATATGAATATGAGTATATTGTTGCACGAGATTGCATAAGAGCATGAGTATATTATTGCATGAGATTGCATATGAATATGAGTATGTTGTTGCACTAGATTGCATAAGAGTATGAGTGTATTACTACACTAGATTGCATATGAATATGAGTATATTGTCGCACTAGATTGCATAAGAGTATGATCATATTGTGGCACTAGTTTGCATGAGAAGCATGATCATACTGTTATACATGATTGTTTGCGAATAGAACATCGTAAAAGTTTGTTTAATGAGAAGTTTAACTTGAGAGGTTCCTTGAGCATGATTATTGTGATGTAGTAGAAGTTCTTCTTAATAAGCTATGTGATAAGAGTGTGATAGCATGTAAACACTTGTTATATGATCTTTAAACATGATCCTATCTGTAAGCTTGAATTGCTTGATAAGTTAATTGAGAAGTCTATATGTATATGAATATACGTGATTAATCTTATTCATATATAAGCAGGCCAACTGATATTATAGGGTGCAAGCCTCTAGAAAGAATATGATAAACTAAAGATGTTTTGAGATTAGCTTATTGCTATAAAGATATCAAATGTTTTCAAAGTGTATGCTAGAATGTTTTACAGGGTTGAGTGTGGTTATACTTAGCTTCGTGTTAATGGGTGTTTTCCTTTTTGTTTATGTGTTGCTTGCAAAACCCCTTTCAGGTGGGCCCAGCAGTGAGAAGAGTCGAGTTAGATTAGTTTCTTAGTCTGAGCTGTCTAAACTCTAGTTCTATTTATGATGTCTTTATGGATTTAGACCTATGACCCTATACTTTATGATGATGTTTGTAGACTGTTTTGGGGTGACGTATTTTCATCCTTACTTTTCTGTATTTACTTTAGTACCCAGACTTCATCGTATGTTATAGTTTTACCCTTTAGCTTGTGCAATCACCAAAAGTGGTGGTTGTAGCGGTGACACCCTCACTACTTTTATCTAGTTTTCCGCTGCTTAGATTATGTTAATGACTGTTTAGAGAGATAATTAAGAGTTAGAAAAGTGGGGTGTTACAGATGGCCAAGACGATGGTGTCACTGCGACACATGCGACAGTTCTGTGGAATTTATTGTAGGCTGACTCGAGAGCGTAGAAGTGACATCCCCGTTCGAAGATCCTTCACGACAAAATAGGAGTCAAAAAATTCAACCGACACGCGATTAGTTTTGCACAACTGAGACACAGACAATAAATTATTATTCAATTGCAGGACATGCAGGACATTTTAGAGAGTGAGAACAGAAGAGGGAGTGGGAATAGCAGACTGACCAATATGAGAGATTTTTAGTGAATTACCGTCCCCAGGCGAGTTTCATCGGGACCCTTGTACTCAGAGAAAGTCTGTAGAGGAGCCATGTTCGTGGTGGGAGAGTAGGTTCATAACTATATATATATATATATATATATATATATATATATATATATATATATATATATATATATATATAAACACACACTATAGACACTATATATACATATACATTTAGCCCTGCAATTTTTATGGCTTATTGGGTCAGCCCATTAGTTCAGGGCTAAATTGACATCCCTAATCATAACAAATTCCTAACTACTACCATCTCTCGATATGCAATAATCAAGAATTAAACTCCCTAACAAAGTTACCATTTCCCATGGTGCAACAGTTATTTGCAATTGTGTGTACCCTAAGTTATGCCCAACTCTCGTTGTGACACAAAGATAGTAAACGAAACAAGTATCTATGACCACTAATTACAAGCATCAAACAATATAATCATAATTGCGACACAAGTTTAAAACCCAAATAATAATATATTAAAGAATCTGAGAGCACAGACATATAGGTTCATAAGCACTTTTTACCTAAGAATCTCTAATGAAATTTAGCCAAGCATGGCTAAATTATACATAGCAAATAATAATAAAGGTAATACAAATTATGAAAAGAGTACAATAATAAAGCAGACGATTCTCTCAAATCTCCCTAGTCTTCTTCTTGCTTCCCAAGATAACTTGTGGTTTTTGATTTATCTCTTTCTTGTTTTGAAAGATCTCTGAATTAATATTAGGATTGAGGAGGTGGGTTTTTATAGTTGTAACCAATCCCAATAGTAATAGGAATTTTATGCGAAATTGGATTGAAATTGCAAACCGGGCGAAATAGGAATTCTCTTCACTTTCTTTTGGAAATTGCCGAAACTTCTTTCTTAATTTGGAAAGTGCCTCACTTTTTTAAATTATTGAAACCAGCGAATTTTTTTTTTTGGAATTTGGTGCTGCACAATTAAACAAACTGCCGCCCTTTTATTTTAGTAATTAAGCGTTGCGCCTTTTCGTTTTCGTTGCCGCAACTTCGACGCGTCGAGCAGCGCGTCGAACCTCGCTCCTCTTTGCCATAATGCAATCTGGAAATTTTGGATGCGTCGAGCGTGTTGTGTACGCGCTCTTTGGTCCACTTTAACTCCAAACTTGTCATCAAACTTCTCTTGTACTTAGAATTGACCTACAATGGTTCAAAAACACTAACAAACATCGTAAAACATTCAAAACAAATGTAGACCAGAACTAAATGATAAAACAAAAGATTATACAATTAAATTACCAAAATTATGAACCTAAGCCTAACAAATATAATTAAATCAATACTAGAAATATGCACAATTGGACTCACATCAAGCATAAACGATGGAGATGTACTCGTCGTCTAGTTGCGTTAAAACATAAACAACCATGTCTTCATCCGAAATTGGGCACTGAGCCAAGGCGAGATGGTCAGCTATAGACCGCATATCAGTCAGGAAAGCAGTAACTGACCGATCACCTTTCGGGTTTTTGGTGAGCTTAGCCTTGAGGGAAATGATCCGTCCTCGAGAAGCACTAGCATAGCTAGCAACGAGCTGTTGCCAAGCATCGCACGCTGTTGGTGCGAAAGAAATAAGAGGCTGAATTGTGTCAGAACAACTCCCCAGTAGCGCATTAGTGATGATCTGGTCTTGACGAAACCAAGTCAAGTGTGCAGGATTCGGGGTGGTCTGTTCAGCATAGTTAAACTTGGCTGGTTCTTTAACAAAACCGTCGATGTAGCCAAGGAGATTGAAACCAATTAATGTCGCCTGAACTTGGCGTTTCCAAATGGGAAAATTAGTGGGGGTAAGTTTAATAGGGAAGTTGGACGGAGCGTTTTGCTGGATAAGATCATTGCTGGTTGCAGAAGATTGGGAAGCCATCTGTGTCACAAGAGGTGGAGAAAAAAGAAAGGGGAAAAAAAGTAATAATTCTCTTGGGAGATTGTGGCTCTTGATACCATGTGAGGGAATGAATCAAGTGTTTATTGATGTAAAATGACTAGCTATAAAAGTACATAAGTGAGAGTGAATAGTAGGAAGTTAAACTACTAGTCTAATAAAGCTATTCTACAGGAGTTTAATTAGAGCAGAGAAAGAATAGGTCAGTCACTCATATCCTTAACATATTCTTCAGTCTCAAAATGATTTTCTTATATCTACTTATATTGTACTCAACACGTAGGAGTGGGTTACTAGCATTATTCGCTGACGGATGTTACACCGTATATTTTTCAGGTACTGACTTGTAGCTTCGGAGCACGCTAGATGGACTCGTGGATTTAGCTTAGTTAGCTCTAGTCTTAGTTAGATGGCCTGTGAGCCTTGATTTGTATTTTGGATATTAATTGTGGATTATGCTTTGTTTAGTTAGTTTAGCCTGTGCATCTAGGTTCTCAAACCTGGATGTGGCATAGCACCCTGATACTTATGTTGTTAGTTCCGCTCTGTTGGGTATTAATGATAGATTCGCCTGTATTTTGTAAGCTTTAAAGGTTTTAAAATTTAGGGGTGTTACAGCTTATCTCCTTTGCATATCATTCGCATTCATCAAACCATAATTTCCTATAACAAAAGTGTGCAAAGAAACATTTAAAAAGAATATATATTTTCCGCTGTGCATAACTCTTTCGAAGTTAGTTTCAAAATCGAGTAGAGTCTATTCACTCCTCCTCTAGACTCTCTTTTATCACTATCGGGACCAACATTAAGTACACTCATATATCTAATTGTATCGAATATTGTTAATAGTACCTTGTCTAGCAAAAAAAAAAAAAAAAAAAAAAAAAAAAAAAAAAAAAAAAAACTCGTTTGTATATATGATTGTACGTATTGATACTTATGATACACTGGAACTTCAGAAGAATAATATTTCTTTATTTTGAACACTTTTAATCACCAAACTCGTTTGAAAATGTTTTATGCCGTTTTCTTAATTAATAAAAGGGTTTCATAAATTTTTATGTCATTTCCTAATTAATTAAAAATTTACAAACACTTTTCAATTCAAATTTTTTAAAACAAAATTGGTTTAAAATAAAATTAAAATTTTGAAAAACTATATTTGAACATAGTTGGTTATTCTGATAGTAACTTGGGTGGAGACTTGGAGGGAAGGAAGAGTACTAGGGGTTACTACTTTATGCTTGGAAAAGCTGTGTTCGTGGTCCTCAATGAAACAACACATTGTTCCATTATCAACATGGGAAGCGGAGTACCATATATCGCAGATGCATCAAGTGCATGCCAAGCACTTTGGCTTAGCAACATAACAAGCCAACTTGGGTTTCAGAAGGAAAGTCCAATCAAGATCTATGTGGACAACGCATCAAATATTAATTTAGCTAAAAATGATGTATTTCACGGAAGGAGCAAACACATAGACATACAATATATTTTCTTGAGAAATCAAGTTAACAAGGGAGTGATCAAACTAGAGTACTGCAAGACTGAAGATCAAACTGCACACATTCTAACGAAATCAGTGAAGTTCGAAACTTTCATCAAGTTAAGGAATCAACTTGGCGTGATGACCCTTCCAAATCAGAATTAAGGGGATGTTGAACCAATCATTATTGCAGACCATAAATAAAAAGTACAATATTTGAGTACTGAAAATTTATTATTTTATATAATGTACCTTCAGTACAAAAATAATGTACTTTTAATATATTAAAATGTATCTGATATTCATGGTCTACACAATAATTTGCCATGTTGAACCATCATTATAATTTTTATTATTATTATTTTTTTTTGTATTTTTATTATTATTTTTTTAATTCTGTAGGGATGATAGACATAGAGCATAATCATCAGCAATATACGGAGTACATATTATTTTCTTTACTGTGTGTGCTGCTATTAGAGTTCCTCTGTTCTGCAACTTTATTATATAATTATACCTCAATTATTCTACATAATTTGACCAGGACTATGTGGTCTAATGGTACTCGGGTTGAATTTTTATTTGAAAGATTATGAGTTCAAGCCTCAATGGAGGCGTAGGTTGAGAAAGTATATGAATAGATACTACAATGTAATAGAGCCAGTAACTTTCAAAAAAAAAAAAAAAAAAAAAAAATTCTACATAATTCGAGAACAGATTGTATTGTACTATGCAACACCACCTGAGTTGGTTTGGCAATAAGGTTACATGATTCGAGAACAAATTGTATTGTACTATGCAACACCACCTGAGTTGGTTTGGCAATAAGGTTACATGTTTGAAATCTTGATAGCCCCCAGCACTTGATTTCTTCACTTATTTGGTTTATTTTTATATATGAAATAGATTTTTATATGAATAAAAATATATTTAACAACCATTGCTAACGCTCTTTAAGAAGTAAAATATTTAAATCAAATTTCCTTGTCACCTAAGAAAATATGAAAATAAAAATTGCAAAAAACTCTGAAAAAATTATCTATTTAAATTTTGTGATTTCCTTTGCAGGGTTAGTCGTAACTCGTAAGTAGGAAATTCACATTAGATGTCAGAGCGAAAGCAAAATTACAGAAATAATTTGGGAGGTGGTCTTCGACATATCTCTTTCCTTCCAAAAACGTGCGCCCATTGCTTCTTCAAACTTGTCCGGTTGCATTCCTTTTAGCTACAAAAATGTGGGTTTAACGCTTAGTTCCTTTTAGTTTTGCTGAAATGAAACTACAGTATGGTAAAAAAAAAAAAAAAAAAAAAAAACCTGAATAACATGTTTCACATATTGAGTGTATATTGTCAAATGCAACGGTAATTATATCAAAATGATACTTCAGTTGTATTGTAATGAAACTAGAGTGTATATAAAACGAAACTGAATATATAACAGTTTCACATATTTGAGTATATATTGCACTTAGTGGTGTTATAATAAGACTATAGTATTTATAAAATAAAATTTGAATAACATGCCTCATGGTAATATATAAGACTATTGTATGTATAATGTCGAATGAAACTGTAGTTGAAACAAAATTAAACTTTATTAGTTGTGCAGGAATGAAATAACAATGTATACAAAATGAGACTGAATATGTTATATAAACAGAATTAATTACGTGAAATGGGTGACATTTCTTTTCATTAAAAGAAATGACATTGTTTTGGACTATAGTCCAAAGTAAGACTAAAACCGTTATATGTATAAATGATCGTTAAGTAGTAGTAACTATGTTTTCGGTTTCAATGTCAGATTGCAACGCGTGACATGTCAGTATGCTTTTTTTTTTTTTTTTTCATTGATGTCCTAAATTTGAATTTAATATATAACATACCTTGTTATTCATGTTCATGAAACTAAGGCAGATCTCCTATTCCCGACCCTTTCCTTCATATTGAAATATTGATCTTAGTCCTGTATTATATTTTATAGATTCCTTTTAAGAAAATCCCTCATCCTTAGCTTGTGTCTTTCATTTTTATTTTCTCATTGTAAATTGTTTCTTTAATTTAGATTGGATAGTCTAACAAGCTGTAAAGGAGAAAGGAAATGAGGAATTGAATTTGATGAGGATTTAGTAAAAGTGTACTGCCCAAGGTATATATGTGACCTATGCATAAACGCTCTTGTGTTTATACACCTGTGTGATGTTCACCATCAAATTTCTAATATATCTTAAATTATCTTTATGGCTACAATACTTTTTACTTTTAAAAGTGAGTCCTACTTTCTCATCATTAAATTTGCAATTCATTTACTATTCACATTAAATCCAATCAACTTTCGAAAAAAAAAAACATAAAAGGTAGGGAAAATGACACTTTTTCCCCTTGTGTTATATACTTATAGCACTTTTTCCCCCTAAATTATTTAAGTGATCTGACTGTTTTCCCCCTAATATATCAAATGGACATATTTACCCTTAAAATAAATATTTCATTTATTTTTCTTCTCCAACAAATTATAATCACGATTTGAAAAAATAAAATACATTAATTGTTGAATTTAGAATATTTAAAAAAAAATAGAATTTTAAAAGAAAGTTTGAACTAGCAGTTCAAATTGGATCCGAAACCGTGAACCGACGATTCAAAATAAAAACTACCTGTATGTGAGAGTCTGTATAAATGGAAAAAAAAAAAAAAAACATACACTATTTGTAAATATTATAATTCTAATTTTAGTTCACGGTTCGGGATCTATTTTTTCAACTTCACGATTTTAATAAATGGAAACCCAAATATTGGGTTATGTTCTGAATCATAACTGAAAATATTTTGATTTGATTGCTATAGTGTTCGATTCAGTACGAACCGAACCGTGGTCATCCCTACATATAAGTAATAATTTGTTGAAGAAGACAAATAAATAAAATATTTATTTTAAGGGTAGAAATGCCTATTTAATATATCGGGGGGAAACCACCATCCACTTTTATAATAATTGAGGGGGCAAATGTGGATGCGTGAATAACTAAGGGTTCAACCTTTTGGAAGAATGAATAACTAAGGGGGGAAAAGTATTGTAAGCATAATTCAAGAAAAAAAGTGTCATTTTCCCTGAAAGGCATGTGGGCAGTTTTGATGTCATTTGACAACAAAATCTGCCATTAGCAAGCTTGCAATAGATTTCAATTGCAATTGCAAGCTTGCTAGGCACGATTCCACATATACATAAAAAAAAATTATTTTTTAATCCACATCATTTAGCAAGTGGATCCATGGCTGGGTTGATGATAGTCTTATTATATATAAACGAGTTAATGACTCTTTTGGTCCTAGACTTATTTGGGGTCGGACACTCTTAGTCCACCTTAGTAAATTTTGCGACATTTTGGCTACACTTATTAGATGTTGGACACTGTTAACCCTCCGTCAGATTATCGGTTTGTTTACTGTCAGAATGGAGGGTGTTTGTGTCATTTCATAGGTTCTTCTTGGCCTTTATTTTTTTCGCTTTTCTCAGCGCCTACTTCCGTCGTCCCCTGCTCCACCGCCTACTTCCGTCGTCCCTTGCTCCACCGCCTACTTCCGCGGTCTCCACCATCGCCGGCCCATCCCATACATTTCTCGCATTCCTTGGCCTTCAACAAGCCTCTAAACTATGCCCAAATGTACATCACCTATAACATAAGGAAGGAACATGCTTGTATTCAATCCTTTTCCAAAAACCTTCGCCTCTCCTTCTCCATTTGCAATTTCAATCCATAAATTATCATATCTAGGCTTCAACAATTTCATCTCGATCTTGACTTTAGCCACGCTCAATCGCATTCTTCAAACCATCGCCAAATCCAGTGCTCCAATGTGAGCTGAACCAAAGAGAGAGGGAAGAACGCCTATAATTTTGCCCTAACCGTATCCATTGTTGGTCTCGCCTTCAAGGAATTGCCAACCAAGGTATGTTTTTCTTCAATCTATCTTAGCCAATTTTCTCCACTCCACCTCATCAATTGTTACAACCATCTTCCTCTAATGCAAACCTGCATTCATATTGTTCATCAGTGATTGATTGATTCACTGCGTATTCTGTTCAATCTATGTTCTAGCCTCTAGATTCTGTTTTGTGCCATTTTGAAATTGATCTCCAGCAATTGAATCTGGATTGATCGACGTTGCTTGATTTCGTTGTTGGTTGTTATTTTGATTTGTTGTTGAATTTTGGTCTCCATTACGCAAAGTTGCCAGAAGCCTCCTACCATTATTTTGATTTTTTTTCTTGTCCAGATTGATCATCTAAGACGACCGGCGCAGGCAGAGATGTATCTTAAACGATTTCTGGAAAGAACAAAAATTCCAGTGACAGTTCTTGCCGCTGGTCGAGCTTCCTCAGACACGGGGTCAGCCACCATCAACTTCAATAAGAAAATTCGTAAATGAATGTATGAATGTGTATGAAAATTTGTTTTTTAGTTTTTAGGAAGGAATTAGAGATTTTTTCTTTCTGCTTTTGTTAGGTAGATACTTGGGCAATCAACGTCTTCATCATCCTCGCCCACCACATCAACATCATCATCATCATTAGACTCGTATTGTGCCAGGTTAATGAGACCAGCGACGAAGCCAAAGACCAAATTTTTGTTTAGTCTTTCCTTGTACGAAAAATTTCCTTCCTTACAGATGGAGTTGCAATAACGTTTTCTTTCTGCTGGGGTGAGGTCTGCCCATCCAAACTATTTTCCGAGGGTGGTGAGCAGTTTGGAGCTACGTTTTCCATGGGTTGAAACTCTACGTCCTCCATTATTACAGGGTCTGAAATCTTTATTAGAGCTTTTTTCTTTAGATTGTTGAATATGAGAGCTAGAAAGCATAAAAAATGAAGGCTGAGAAAAAGAACATGTGAAATGACAGAAATGTCCTTCATTTTACGGATAAGCTGACGGAGGACTAAAAGTGTCCAACATCTAATAAGTGTGGCTAAAATAAAATATGGCAAAATTTATTAAGGTGGACTAAAAGTGTCCAAACTCTAATAAGTCTAGGACCAAAAAATGCATTAACTCTATATAAACATTAAAAAGGAAAAAACCATAAGTGCTAGGTGAAATTAATGAAATAATTTGCGAGGTGATCGTTGGTTTATCTATTTCCTTCCAGGCTTAGATCTTCCCTCTGTAATTGCATTCCTTTTAACCGCAAAATTGAGGGTTTAATGCTTAGTTCCTGCCGATGTACACTCCAAATGTGAATGAAGTTGTATAAGCATCCTGGGTAGGAGTTGCAAGATGGATAGTCTGGATTTTAGCCCACTGGTTCTTGTTGTCATTCATGAGAATCCAGATGTTGATTTGATCTCCACCATGGCAGAAAAGAGATAGCTTTGAATTCCATTCTCGGGGCATCACACCGCTCCAGTTTGAGAAGAGATTTTCTGGGATTTTAAGAGTTTTAATGCTCCCGCCATGGCCGTCTATTATGACGACATGGAAAATCTTTTCAGTACTCAAAACGAATATCTGCGGCTTCGGACTCGCTCAGTGGTGGGCATTGATAATGCAGTGTATGGAGTTAGGTGGGGAATTGTTGAGGGGTCTCCATGCTGCATCAACGCCCACTGTTACGGCTCTAAATCGTCCTGACAAAACTGATTCTTTCGACTCCGAGAAACTTTTCACTGTGCATTCGTTAATACTTTTTGCGACCAAGAACATTCTGGCCACCACCCAAGCCGGCGATTCACCTTCGACCCGGAGATCCGGCAAGTATACTATTTGCATCGTCACCGGATTCCTTATTCGAAGCCGCCTTCCCCTTTCCGTGGGATGCTCCTGCTCTAACAGTAACCCTTTCTGTATACACGAGAATCCCGAATAAAACTGATTTATGTATTCTTTTTTATCCTAGCAACCCATGGTGGCGCGGTGGAGATGCTTTTTGACGAAGTGATCTTGCTGTATGAGTTGGCCCCACTTCTTGCAGACGCACTTGAATCTCAGTACTGATTCCACCGGCAACCAGCTCAGGATCTCTGCCACCAAATCTTCCGGCAGCGACGGTGATGCATAGGATGCTTTAGACATTGTAGTGCAAAAGGAAGACGCAATTGGAAGCAATTATACATATTTATTGAAGCAGATCTGATCTGAGATTTTTTTTGTTTAGGAAAATGATTCTTAGGAAACCTAGCTGCCTAACAAATACTCCGTAATAGTGCAACACAAACAACTATACCTCGTTCTAGAGTTTGAACTTTTTAAATTTGTATGGGAAAATCGTACTTTTTGATCTCTCAATTGTTTCCAGATATGCAATGTATTCCCTCATTGTTAATTTTGCAAAATTAGTCCCACAACTATTTCAACTGTAGTCAATTTAACCCTCCGGTCAAATTTCTCACTAACTAGTGTTAAAACTTTGGACAGATTAGTAATTTCACAACCCACTTAGTGTTACCCCCATGTCCTCCTTCCTCCGATCTGACCTACACATAATTTACCTCAATTTTATCCTTCAGCTGCCATTAACGTATATGCTGTTCAGGACGGTGTGAGAACCATCGCAATGACAGAAGTGGACGGCGGAATCTCCTCCATTCTCCCTCCGTACTGGACTACGGGGTTAACTGCAGTTGCGGCACATTGTCGTCTTCTTCTTTAAATAGTTTCAATATCCCTTCAAAAACTTGTTCGGTAAACTGCCGTTTGGCGTAGTCGGACTTGATCTTGTAGCTCCGTTTGAACTGGTGCGATTGGTTGAGTAGGCTCTGGACGGGGCCGTTATCGTAGTGATAGAACACCGACTTTATCCAACTCATCTCCGTTAAGTTGGATTTCTTCACGCCTAATTCTGGAAACTCTTTCGGCATTGTGGCTAGCAAGGTTTTGGATCTTCCGAGGTATAGTGCACTGAACAAACCCTGTATTGTTCTCCCCATTTGATTCGTGTTCACGTTTCCAATCAAGATTCTGATGAGGAGGTTTCTGTCGGCCTTGTTGGCGAAAAGCTGCCATTTATAGATTACATTAGGTATGTTTTGTTCCAGGGTTCTGGGAATGGTGAATACGGTGACGATTTTGGCCTTTTGGGCACAGGAACAAGTTCCATTTTCCAGGCGAGTATGACGCCGAAGTTATCACCGCCGCCGCCGCCCCTGATAGCCTAGAAGAGATCCTCGTCCACGATTCGGGCGTCCATGACGTGGTCTGCCGCCAACCCATATTTTCGCACCATCGCCCCGTACCCGCCACCGCTGATGTGGCCGCCGGTGCCCACCGTGGGACAAAACCCGGCCGGAAAACCCAAATTCTCGCTCTTATTAGCAATGGCATAGTACAATTCCCCTAGCATGGCTCCAGTTTGGACCCGCGCAGACTTCTTCTCAATGTTAACGTCGATCGACCGAAACCTGATCAAGTCGAGAACGACAAACGGGAGTTTGGAAACATAAGAAAGGCCCCCGAAATTAGGGTCCTTAGCTAATTTCAGAATTCTTTAAAGTGCACTACTAATAGTTTATTGAATTGCCTTCTTTGAGTTGAGGAAGAATGCCACTGCCGATTGCTTTCTTCCTCAAGTAGGCGAAGGCTGTTAAAAAATAATTTTTTACAAATTAAAAAAAATAATTGATAAGGCATCGTTTTTTTACCCGTAATTTATTGATCGATTACCGATAAAAAGGATTTGATTGCATTGATAAGTATTTAATTGTTACTTTTTAAAGTATAGAGAAGTGATATGTTTTGTTTTTTTTTTTTTTTGTTTTGTTTTGTTTTTTTTTTTGGTTTTTTGTGTTTTTTTTGGTTATGTGTATAAAGTTTAAGGCCTATTTGACCATTTTATCTTTTATACTTTGTTTTAAAGTATTAAGTTTTCAAAGTTTTGTATATATATATATCTCTATGGTGAGTGGTTTTATTATTATGTGTTTGTTATACATTATCTATGCTAAGTTGTTTAATTCTATCTTTGGTATATATTATATTGTTGAAGGCATTAAAATAGTTGCAACTTGCAATTATATTTAATTACATACATTTCTTTTTTATGGGGATCTCCACATGCACAATGGTAAGCTTCATTATCATGCTAAGATTATATGACATACAAAAAATTATTAGATGCTCTGTTAAACTTGAAGCAATAGCCTGCATATGCGTATTAACCTTAAATAATTTTAGTGGACTATTCTATCATGGAATTGGAAGGACAATCCAAATTGCATATTCATGTTGTTTTTAATCTTATTAGTGACTGTCTTTGTCATTATCTGAATGCATTCCTTTTATCTGCAAAATTGAGGGTTCAATGCTTAGTTCCTCCTTCATACGCCATGGAACATATATGCTTTTATGTCGACACCAATTTACCTCCCGTCGTTTTCTCCACATATATTCTTCCACTGTGATGTATGAAATTGGATAATCCTGTGTAAGAGTAGTTGCAAGATCCACAGTTTGGATTTCAAAATTAGCCCACTCGTTATTGTTGCTATTCATAAGAACCCTGATTTTGATTTCCTTTCCATAAAGGCGGAAAAGAGACAGCTTTGAATCACATTCTCCGGGCATCACACTCCACCAATTATTAAAGAGATTTTCTGGGATTTTAACACTTTTAATGCTCTCGTCCTCTGCGTCCACCGACAGAATGTTCCTGTCGTCGCCATGGCCGTACCTGTCAATGGTGACGACATGGAAAATCTTTTCAATACTTAGAGCGAATATCTGCGGCATCGCCCACTGGCGGCGGCCGTTGCTAATGCAGTGTATGGAGTTGGGTGGGGAATTCTTGAGAGGTCTCCACGCTGCATCAACACCCACGGTTACTACTCTAAATCGTCCCCACAAAACTGATCCTTCCAATAACTCCTCCGAGAAACTTATCACCGTGCATTCGTTAATACTTTTTGCCAGGAAGAACATTTTGGCCACCACGCAAGTCGCCCGGAGATCCGGCAAGTATACCGTTTGCATCGTCGCGGGATTCCTTATGCGAAGCCTTCCCGTGGGATCTTTACGATGTTCCTGCTCTAAAAGTAACCCTTTCTGCATATCAATACAGGAGAATTCCGAACAAAACTGAATGTATTGTTTTTGATAGTAGCAACCCATGGCGGCGCGACGGATATGCTTTTCGATGAAGTGATCTTGCTGTATGAGTTGGCGCCACTTTTGGCAGACGCACTTGAATCTCAGGACTGATTCCACCGGCAACAAGCTCAGGATCTCTGCCACCAAATCTTCCGGCAGCGACGGTGATGCATCGGATATCCTCCGCCGCATTGCTTTCGACATTGTATTCATGACATAGAAACGGAAGACTCGGTTGGAAGGAATTATACATATTTATTGAAGCAGATCTGATCTGAGATTGTTTTTGTTTAGGAAAAGGATTCTTAGGAAACCTATCTAGCTTGTTGGCTAACAAATCTATATCTATATATATATATCTATCTATATCTATATATCTATATATCTATATCTCTATCTCTATATATCTATACTAGTATTTTCCCGTGGATGATATTTATAATTTTGTTTTTTACATTTCAAATACACAATATTAACTAACTTATTATAACCTGATGACTGAGAATGTATTTGTAGTAAAGAAAATAATATGAACAACAATAAAACTTGATTTAAAAACAACTTTGCATTGTATAATACTTAAATGTCTAGATTCTAGACATTATTAAACACTTCATGGTACACAATGTTAATGGTTGACATACTAACATTGTATGAGTCATTACGAATTAAAATCTTCAATCCGCCTGGATTACTCACCCTAGAAGCAGCAACATACAACTGACCATGGACAAAAACAGGCTTCTTCAACAGTAAACTAACATGTGAAAGTGTTTGCCCTTGATTTTTGTTAATTGTCATTGCATATGACAACATTAATAGCCGACGTAATTTTGCCTTCAATAATGTGATCAGCTAACGTAGTAACAACCAACCGAGTTCCATTGCATACACCAAGCGAGGTAACTTTTTAAGGTAAATGATCTTTATATTTTTGGTGGAGGAATTTTGAAATATGGATACCAGGTAACTTTTTTTTTTTCAACTTGATTTCATCTATTTACATGGTTGGCTTATACACTTAATTTATTTCCTTTAATTTCTTTTTTTTTTTTTCAGAAATCATTCAAACTTACTGTATTATTATTATTAGTAGAAAACCCTTAGGAATACATTTTTGGCTAACATGTATATTTTCTCGCTCATGAATTGCATATCACACTAACCTATATAGGCACAAAACATCCTAAATTACATATTGTCCCTAGATCTTTACATGAAGAAATCTGTTCAATTGCCAAATTACAGAGGATTATGATCATCTTCACTATGTTCTCCAAGTTTAATTTCTGGGCAAGTACATCAGTGATTTTCTTGCGTAAAGACCTGCAAGAGAAACATGAACCACAACAAAAGCAACAGATTCATTGATAAGGCAATAACATCTCAGGATAAGTTAGACATTGACATTCATAGATAAGTTAAACTTAGATTAAAAGGAAAAGATCGATGCACATGCATTGATTTAAAACTTCTAGAATATCCATAGGTCCATTGTTTTCCTTATGCAAAAATTAGAACCTAGAGTTCAGCAAGCATATGTGTTATAATGCACAACCGTCATAGGTAAGTCAATAACATCCCAGGATAGAAAGGACACAAAATCAAACGCAAACATCCATCATTGTCCACTTGACCCAGACACCTCAACCACTCTAGATTGAATTTTTTCCCTTTACTCGGTCAAGCTTAGCACTGACAACTGCCTTGTTCTTTGAAGATTGAGTTGATGAGAACTCATTCAGCAGCACCAACCGCAGGAGGGCTTTCACCTTCATCACTCTCGTCAAATTCCTAAAACAAATATTAAATTTATAATAAACAAACATAGTATTTTAAAATCAATAAGCTATAGAGAGACCAAATAATTGAAAAGTGTACCTCCACAAAATCATCATCATCCACCATCTTTTTTTCCGAACGACAACCCAAAACATCATGCACTGTTCAACCAAGATTCTAATTCTGGAGGTACGATGTCATTTGTCTGTTTCAAAAGAAGAATATTGTGTTAGAAATATCACACATTTCTATCACAATTACAGTAGTGTATATTAACTAAGATATATGGTGTGAAAATATACCTTTGGATGTTTATGTTAGAAATAATTATTTCCTAACAATGATTTATATAATAAAGGTTGTAATTCCATAAGGTACTCACGTTGATGATTAGTGATGTGTAAAGGCGGAATTACTGGGTGAAATTCCCTCCCTCTCATTCTGTTAAAATTTAAGTTTATAAGGGTTAAAAGATGTATAATGGATAAGGTTATGGGTTTCACAATCCTAAAGGGATTTCTATTCCTAAAAGGAGGTCACATTCCTAAAGGGATTTCTATTCCTAAAGGAGGTTCCCCATTCCTCTTGAAAGAGGGTTTCTCATCACATCTATAAATACCCGGGAAAACTCTAGGGATCAAAACGGTTTCAAATCTCTAAGTTTTCTAGTCTCCGTATCATCAGGAGGTGAATAAGGTATACGGATCAGAGAGGTGAAGCATTATATTCTTGATTCATTCAATTTAGAGATTACATCTTCAATGGAACCAAGTAAGTCCTATCTTTCCTATTTAATTAAAAGACCATGATCATGAACATTGTTTAGTTGATTGATTTGATTTACATGCGATCATTGTTAATTGTGCTTCCGCATTTAAGTTATAGCGCATAAAGGATTATTTAACATTTGGTATCAGAGCCTGCTTGTAAATTGATTAATCACTAAAATTAGGGTTCATGATATTTGGGGATTTTTTAATTAATTATGGATTTGTTGGTTGAATGGATCAATTGTACGAAATTATAAGGTTTCATTGATTTCGTACAATATGTTCATATCACGCGCATATACATCCAGTACCGTCATATGCACACAACAAACATATATATGAAATTGATTTGCATATAGAAATTGAATTTCTTGGATTCAAATATGTTGCCTGGTTATACATACTGTTGTTTGAAAAACAAGCATATATGTTATATGTATACAGTGTTCAGCGCTAGCTATATATTAAAGTGATTTGTACATTTTGATTCGCATGTTTCTGTATGTGCGTACTGTTTTCAATGGAACCAACATATGTTATACATGTATGTATATACTGTAATGTATATATGTTTTGGAATTGAATCATATGGAACCAAGTTAGTTGTACTGTGTTCGTACGGTATATGATTCATATGTTATATGGTTTGTCTCTATCAAATCATGAATTATATGTTATAAGAGAACGACATATAAATTAAGGTTTATTTTGTTTGGCCAATTAAATTGAGTCTATTTGGGTTTATTTAAAGTATTATGGAGTCACTTTAAATTTTAGGCTCATTTAATTTGTGTTTATATTTGAGTCTATTTGGGTTATTTAAAGTATTATGGATTTGCTTTAAATTCTAGGCTCATTTAATTTGGGTTTATATTTGAGCCGTTTGATTTATTTAAGGCATTAATGACTTGCTTTAAATTATGGGCTCATTTGGGAACAATTATGATTGGAGGTTATATCCACTATCAGTTTATATATATGTTTATAAATGAGTTATTAGCATAAAGCGAGTGCGTTAGTCGCCAAAGCAGCCCACTCAAGGTAATAGCTAATAATCATTTATGTTCATGTTTACAGCATATATATAAATTTAGGTTTACTTACATAAATGAGTTATTAGCATAAGGCGAGTGTGTAAGTCGCTAAAGCGGCCCACTCATGGTAATAGCTAAATAATCATTTATGTTTATGTTACAACATAAATTAAGGTTTATTCACATAAATAAATTATTAGCATAAGGCGAGTGCGTTAGTCACCAAAGTGGCCCATTCAAGGAAATAGCTAAATAATTATTTATGTTTACAAATGTTTATCGTACACAGGTATTTTGCATCATTGAATGACACTAAATGATTGATAAACATTTGTGATCATTAACACATGGTTCTAGCGGTTGGCCAAAGGTAGATCAGACATGTGATTAATGACAATTTAGGAGATTATGATTCTTGTTTTGTTAATATGTAGTGCATGTCCAAAGATGGCCTATATATTAAATTGAAACTTGATGAATAGTCTCATTCAAGTATGTGTGAATGATGCATGTCGGTAAATTGACATTGTATTTAAATTTGACCCAAAGGCGGATTTAAATGCAAACTTAAGGTCTATAAATTATAGTCTGAATAAAGGTTTGTTACTCAAAGCAATTGATTTGTGAGATAAATATTTGCAGTGAACACTATCGTATCACGCTATAATAGTGACAGTTATGATGTCAGTAATAATAGCAGTAAATCTAAAAGTAGTAAAGAAGGGCAAGCATAATATGAAGGTGCAAGGTGATGTTCAGGAAGTGCAGAAATGCTATTCTGTAACAAACCTGGGCACAAGAAGGCTGAATGCCTGAAGAGGAAAGCTTGGATGGAAATAAAAGTATACATTCAGTTTCAGTATGCTTGGAATCCAATTTTGTTAAGGTTCCTTCTAATACTTGGTGGTTAGACACTGGTGCTACAACACATGTTTATAACATTAAGCAAGATTTTTTATGTTTCAACCTCATAGGGAAAATGAAAAGTGTCTTTTCATGGGAAACATGATGAAAGTTAGAATTGAAGGTATTGGAACTTACAGAATTAAGCTGGATACAAGTTTTTGCCTTGATCTTGAGAATTGTCTGTATGTTCCAAATCGTTCTAGAAATCTTGTTTCAACAACTAGGTTGAAAACATTGGGTTTTTACTTTAAGATTGGAGACAAATGTTCGTATCAACAAAACCCTTTATGGTTCTGGTGTTTTGTTTGATACACTATACTGTTTCAATCTTAATGATGTCTTTGTTAATTCCTTGTTTAATGTGATGTTTGTGTTAAAAGGAGTGCGCCAAAATGAATCTTCAGCTAACTTGTGGCATAAAAGGTTTAGTTAGATATCCAAAGAAAGGATATTGAGACTTATTAAAGTTGGAATTTTGTCTCAATTGGATTTTACTGACGGGAATGGTGCATGTGTCGATTGCATAAAGGTAAAGCAAGTCAGACATGTATCAGTGCACTCAGCCACAAGAAGCTCATGATTACTTGATTTAATACATACAGATATCTGTGGTCTTTTTTAGGATGTTCCGTCTTAGGGCGGTGATAAATACTTTATTACCTTTATTGATGATCATTCTGGGTACTATTACATCTATTTACTGTGTGAAAGATCTCAGTCTGTGGATGTCCTAGAGACATTCATATTTGAAGTTGAGAGTCAGCTAAATAGAAAGGTAAAGACAATTAGATCATATAAAGGTGATGAGTATTATGGGAAAACATCAAAAGTTGGGCAAATTCTCGGCCCATTTAAAGAAATTCCTCGAATCTAAGGGCATTTGTGCATTATACACAATGCTAGGCACACCACATCAAAATGGTGTGGAGGAAAGGTGAAATCGTACTCTAAGGGAAATGGTTAGGAGTAAGGTAAATAACTGTACATTGCCTGTTTCATTGTGGATATATGCATTAAAGACAACAGCATACTTACTCAATAGGGTTCCTAGTAAGGTTGTTTTTTTTTTAAAACACTTTATGAACTATGGACAAGAAGGAAACCTAGTTTGAGGCATCTTCACATTTGGGGCTGTCAAGCTGGAGTGAGGATATATAATCCACATGAAAATAAATTGGAATCCAGAACCATTAGTGGTTATTTCATTGGATATCCAGAAAGGTCTAAAGGGTACATGTTTATTGTCCTAATCATAAGTACGAGGATTGTTGAGTCTGGTGATGCTCACTTCATTTAAAATGGCGAAGTCAGTGGGAGTGTGGGAGCTCGTAATGTTGAGATTAAGGAGTCATTGATGGTTACAGATTCATCAAGTGATCCTTTTTCATGTTGTTGTTCCTATTGCTGCAGTGCAGTGTAGCCTTATGGAAATACTTTGGAACAACAGCAACTAGATGCTCAAATTCCACATGAGGAAGCTATTGTAAATGAAGATGAGGTTGAAACTCAAGATGATGATCAAGTGAAATCTCAGCAGGAAGTGGCATTAAGGAGATCTACTAGATAGAAAAGATCAGCCATTCCTGATGACTATATTGTTTATGCACTTCAGCATGAAAGTGACTTGAGCATTGATAATTATCCAGTCTCATTTAACCAAGCCATACAGGATAATAATTCTCCTTGAGAATTATTTTGGTTTTGGTGGCTCATTCTGTTTTTGAGCTCCACCAAATGGTTGTTAAAATTGCCTTTCTGAATGGTAAATTAAAAGAGGAAGTATACATGGATTAGCCGCAATGCTTTATGGCCACAGGAAAGGAAAATCTGGTATGTAGATTGAAGATGTCGATCTATGGATTAAAACATGCTTCTAGACAATGGTACTTGAAATTGTCATTTGGTTTTGTAGAGATCACTGTTGATCGGTGTATCCACATAAAGGTTTAATGGAAGCAAGTTTGTAATCCTAGTATTACATGTTGACGACATTCTTCTTGCTGCTAATAATAAAAGGGATGTTGCGTGATGTTAAGGAATATCTTTCTAAGAACTTTGAAATGAAGGATATGGGTGAGACTTCATATGTGATTGGAATAAGAAATATTCTATGATAGATCACATGGGATTTTAGGTTTATCCTAGAAGACTCATATTAACAAAGTTTTAGAAAGATATAAACTGGAAAACTGCAAAAGAGGGTCCTGTGATACTTACAAGGCACTAAGGACCACATGCTCACCTATAAAAGGAACGAATAACCTGGAGGTTATAGGGTATTCGGATTCAGACTATGCCGGATGTTTGGATACCCGAAAATCCACATTCGAATATATTTTTTCCACTTGCTCATGGAGCAATATCTTGGATGAGTGTGAAGGAGCCTGTCATTGCTACTTCCACTATAAAGGCAGAATTTGTAGCATGCTTTGAGGCTACAATTCAATAATCATGGCTGCGTAATTTCATTTCTGGTTTGAGCATTGTCGACACTATAGCCAAACCATTGAGGATTCATTGTGATAATACGGCAGCTATGTTCTTCTCAAAGAACGACAGATATATTAGTGGTGCCAAGCACATGGATTTGAAATTTCTGTCTGTTAAGGAGAAGGTACAAAATCAAAAGAGTATCAATAGTGCATATTGGCACCGATCTTATGATCACGGATCCGTTGACTAAGGGATTGGCGCCCATGACCTTTATTGGCCATGTTGGAAGGATGGGCATACTGGTAAAGTCCTTGTATAACGGTTAACTCTGCCATACATGTATGGATTTATGTTTGATAGCACATCAGGTTGATGATACTCTTAGATATCTATTCAGGTTTTGATTTTGTTATGATTGATGTTGATCACTTATTTATGCATAATTCAGAAGTGATAACAATGGTCTTATTTAAGACATAAGGAATAAGGTACTTTCGGATTTTACCTTATTATTATGGTTCGAATTCTTATTCTGGAGGTACGATGTCATTTGTCTGTTTCAAAAGAAGAATATTGTGTTAGAAATATCACACATTTCTATCAAAATTACAGTAGTGTATATTAACTAAGACATATGGTGTGAAAATATACCTTTGGATGTTTATGTTAGAAATAATTATTTCCTAACAATGATTTATATAATAAAGGTTGTAATTCCATAAGGTACTCACGTTGATGATTAGTGATGTGTAAATGCGGAATTACTGGGTGAAATTCCCTCCCTCTCATTCTGTTAAAATTTAAGTTTATAAGGGTTAAAAGATGTATAATGGATAAGGTTATGGGTTTCACAATCCTAAATGGATTTCTATTCCTAAAAGGAGGTCACATTCCCAAAGGGATTTCTATTCCTAAAGGAGGTTCCCCATTCCTCTTGAAAGAGGTTTCTCATCACATCTATAAATACCCGGGAAAACTCTAGGGATCAAAACGGTTTCAAATCTCTAAGTTTTCTAGTCTCCGTATCATCAGGAGGTGAATAAGGTATACGGATCAGAGAGGTGAAGCATTATATTCTTGATTCATTCAATTTAGAGATTACATCTTCAATGGAACCAAGTAAGTCCTATCTTTCCTATTTAATTAAAAGTCCATGATCATGAACATTGTTTAGTTGATTGATTTGATTTACATGCGATCATTGTTAATTGTGCTTCCGCATTTAAGTTATAGCGCATAAAGGATTATTTAACAGTTTAGACTTCAATTCTGCAGCAGTTATTCCTAGTAGCTGATTGCACTCGGTGTCCCACAACCTTGTGTGAACAAAGGCGTTATTTATAATTTTATACAGTTGTTAAGGATAACTAATGCTTGGATACTGACTTCGGTATTCTGAAATGTTTCATTGTAAATATAAAAACCGGTTGTAGTTCCCTATTGAGTATTTAACGCTATTATGGCTTTTTATATTAATATTTTAAATTTTAATTGTTAAATTGTTTAAATTAAATTTTTATTGGCAATGTAAATTTGTTATTTAGAATCTGCAATGTATTTGGACTCAATTATGTATTAGGTGTAATCATTAATAATGTTGGCCGTATATTTATATCAACGGCGCATTAAATTCATTTTTCCCTTTATGATTTCTTGAGCTGATCAATGCTTATTAGACTAACTAGCATTTTGTACGGGTGTTGCTATTTGCACCCCCCTTTGACTAAAATGGGGTAAAAAGTACATTGAAAAAATATAAAAAGTTAAAAACTTATAATAAATACATAGGTGGTGCAAATAGCCTAATGAGTGGTCAAAATGCTATTTGCACCACCTTAATTAAATCACATTTATTATGTTTAAATAATAATTAATTAATTCAAAATTTAAAAGAAAAAAAAAAAGAATGAATCCCGCCTTCTCCGGTGATTCTCACCGGAGAAGGAAACTGGGCTGCCTTCTCACCGGAGAAGGCTACATGGGTCGCCTTCTCCGGTGAGAAGGCAACCCAGTTGCCTTCTCCAGTGAGAAGGCGATGGTTCCTTCATTGTTTTTTGTTTTTTGTTTTTTTTTTTGAACAACCTACTGGGTTGCCTTCTCCGGTGAGAAGGCATGGACTGCCTTCTCACGGGAGAAGGTGACGGGAGGGAGGGAGTATTTTTTTTTAAATTAAAAAAAAATGAAAAACAAATAATAATCTTTGACCACATTTAATGTTGGTGGTGTAAATAGCAAATTTGCATTTACACCACATATAAAGCTATTTGACCTACTAAATAGGTGGTGCAAATAGCAAAATAGGTGGTGTAAATAGAATTTCCCTTTTGTACGCGCGATGCGCGAAAACTTATGCCCAATATTAAAAAATTATGATATTCCTTAAAGTGGCAACAAAATTGGTGAATAAATTTAAAAAATTAGTTAAAATTATGTATTCCAAGTGATGATACTTATGAATTATCATATATTTGAATAATATTGTGATCAAAACAAAAAATATATTTTTTTTATGTAATAATTATAATTTACAAATAATCATAAGCTAACACACACATATATAATTTAACATTCTTATAAATATTTAATTAAAATATAATTTATAATTAATTTAATTGTTATATGATAATTTTAATAAAATGATAATTAAAAATAGGAAAAAGATATGATAAATATAGGTGTATGGTAAGATTGGTGGACATATTAAATATTAACGGTGTTATAACGGTGTAAGGGTGATTTTTAAAAAAATGATAATTAAAAATAGGAAAAAGATATGATAGATGTAGGTGTATGGTAAGATTGGTGGACATATTAAATATTAACGGTGTTATAACGGTGTAAGGGTGATTTTATCCAATGCAAATGAAATGTACAACAATTAAAGCAAAATGTATATATTTATTAGCATATAAAAAAGGGACAAAAATCAAGGACATAACTTGTATTGGCACATATTATGTTTTTAGATTTAGACCAATGATCTAAACGCAGCATTTTAGACTCAATTATGCCAGCCTAGTTATGTAAACGCAGCGTTTTATATGGGCGGGAAGTTATTTTCTTTTTTTATATTCCAAAATGTTTCTGCTTTATTATAGTAGAGGATATCTATACATTTTCCCGCACAGCTTAAACGGCGGCGTTTCTTTTTCTTTTTTTTTTTTTTTTTTGTTTTAGCCAATCAAATTCAGCTTGCTGTCCGCCCATTTTTAACGATTTTTTTTTATTGTTTAATCAGAAAATCCTCAGAGTTTCGTATGGTGTTTGGCCTAATATTTAGGCAATCGTTATGCCATAGAACCGTGTTCACCATTCATGGTGAATACAGTTCCAACGATGTTAGTACACCGTTATCTTTTTTTTTTTTCTTAATTAATTGCGTGACTTTTCTTCTTCATTTTCACATTTGGCAGTTTCACTTTAATTTGAGGTGAGCAATGATTTCAGACATTCATAAATTATAAACTCATGCCTGCACATTCACTTTGGAACCATGCCTACACATTCCCGTTCGAAAAATAACGGACATTCATAAATTATGAATCCATGCCTGCACATTCACTTTGGAACCATGCCTACACATTCACTTTGGAACCATGAGATTATGAATTTTCAGTTATGAGATTATGAATTTTCTGTTATGAAATTATGAATTTTTTGTTATGAGATTATGAATTTACATTACATTCATAATCTCATAACAGAAAATTCATAATTTAATAAATATTTTACTTTTATGCGATTATGAATTTTCTGTTATGAGATTATGAATTTACATTACATTCATAATCTCATAACAGAAAATTCATAATTTGATCAAACGCGCGCCGTTAACAGCACATTAGCTAAATTTTTTTTTCCGCGTAAAAACGACGTCGTTTGGACTTGTGTTCACCATTTACGGTGAACACGTTTCCAGGACATAATTTGTGTGGTTGGCCTATTGTAGAGTTGGTATGGGTATGGGCTTCTTCCTAGGGATGAGAACTGATTGTATTATATTTTCTGAATTTAATTACAATGAGATCAGATGATGTAAATATATAGAATAGAGAGTCACAGTGTGACAATGATAAGAAGTAGAGAGTCACAGTGTGACAAGGATAAGAAGTTCTAAACAGACTCATATACATAGAGTCCTAATACTCCCCCTCAAGCACAGTGTATACTAGTAACCTGTAGCTTGTCCCTTAAGGAAGAAAATCTAGGTCCAGGCAGAGCTTTGGTGAAGATATCAGCAAGTTGATCCTTTGTGGAGATGAAGTTGACTTGGATATCGCCCGAAGCTACTCGATCACGAAAAAAATGATAATCAATCTCCACATGCTTGGTGCGCGCATGAAAGATTGGATTGGCACTCATATATGTAGCTCCTAGATTATCACACCATAATTTTGGAATGGAAATACCCGGAATCTGTATCTCACGCAATAATGACATAATCCATAAAACCTCAGCACAAACATCTGCAAGAGCTTTGTATTCAGCCTCAGTGGATGACCTGGCAACAGTTCTCTGTTTCTTGCAAACCCATGATATAAGATTGCTCCCCAAGAAAACAGCAAAACCACTTGTGGATTTTCGATCGTCAGGACAACCAGCCCAATCAGAATCAGAGAAAGCATGAATGTCTCTAGATGAGCACCGTCGTATGCGTAAACCATGATCAACTGTTCCCTTAACATACCTGAGTACCCGTTTGAGCTGCTCCCAGTGTGATATGGTGGGGGCATGCATATGCTGGCATAACTGATTAACTGCAAAGGATAGGTCAGGTCGTGTGACAGTGAGATATTGCAGTGCTCCAGCTAGACTCCTGTACTGTGTGGGATCATCATATAAATCTGAATTGAAGGGGACAGTTTTCGAGACAGAGATAGGTGTAGAAAGGGGTTTGCATTCAGACATTCCAGCCCGTTTTAAAATATCATTCATATACCGTTGTTGAGATAAAATAATCCCATTGTCACTCTTAACTGTTTCAATACCCAGAAAAAATTTTGGTTCACCAAGATCTCTGATTTTGAATGTAGCAGACAGTTTGGACAAGAGCTGAGACATAATACCTTGATCACTTCCCATTACAAGAATGTCATCCACGTACACCAATAGATAAACCAAAGCAGAGTCTTTAGAGTAATAGAACAGAGAGACATCTGTCTTGGATGCTTGAAAGCCAACCGATAATAAGAACGTATGTAGTCGATTAAACCAAGCTCTGGGAGCTTGTTTTAACCCATACAGAGATCTTTTTAACAAACAAACATGATTCGGGAAGTTAGCATCAATATAACCAGGGGGTTGCTTCATATAAACTGTTTCAGCCAGATTACCATTCAGAAAAGCATTATGAACATCTAGCTGTTTGATAGACCACCCAGATGATAAAGCTAGAGATAGAAGGAGTCTTACAGTCGTAGGCTTTACCACTGGACTAAAAGTGTCGAAGAAGTCCTGACCTGGAACCTGATTAAAACCTTTCGCAACCAGCCTGGCTTTATGCCTTTCAATAGCACCATCAGCCTTTCTCTTCGCACGAAACACCCATTTACAGCCAATAATATTCATACCTGCAGTGGGTGGAACTAGAGACCATGTGTGGTTATGCAGGAGAGCATTGAATTCTTGGTCCATGGCTTCACGCCACTCAGGATATTTGACAGCTTGAGAGTAACATGTGGGTTCCGTGGGATGCACTTAAGCTGCTAGAGCAAAAAGAGGAGCATCTGCGTTGCTGCGAGTGGCCATAGAGTGAGTACGGACATTGGGCCTGATGGACCGCCCATGTGGACGGCCTCGCCGGCGAGCAACAGGCTCTACAGGATCACCCGACGAGGCAGCCTGTCCAGGATCCACGGCTGGTTCGAATGAAGCAGGTAGCGGCGGTTCTGGCAGCTCATCATTGGACACGGCAGGAATAGGTGTGCTGTGACTGAGAACAGATTCCGCCCAAGGTCCAGAAAACGGAGTAGATAGATCATGCAAAGAAGTTTTAGTAGCAAAGGGGAAAACTTCTTCATCAAATCTGACATGCCTGCATGTGTAAATCTTATTAGTATGTAAGTCCATGCATCTGTACCCCCTAAAGGACTCAGGATAACCTAGGAAGACACATGGAGAAGACCTGTATGACATCTTATGACGATTATATGGTCGAAGATGAGGGTAGCATAAACACCCAAAGACACGAAGAAAAAGATAGGAAGGAGGGGATTTATGTAACAGGAGATGAGGACTGGAGTTATTTAATACAGAAGATGGCATTCTGTTAATTAAATAGACAGCAGTCTCAAAGGCAAAATCCCAAAATTTTAAAGGAACAGAGGCATGAGCTAGAAGAGCCAGACCAGTTTCAACAATGTGACAATGTTTTCGTTCAACACGACCATTCTGTTCATGTGTATAGGCACAGGATTGTCTATGTTGAATTCCTAATTGAACAAACAAAGAATGCAACTTTTTGTACTCAGCACCTAAATCAGACTGAATGGCCTTTATTTTGCAATTAAAGGACCGTTCAACAAGAGTACGAAATTTATCAAAGATGACATAAAGATCGGACTTTAATTTCATAGGAAAGAACCATGTATAACGGGAATAGTCATCCACAAAGATCACAAAATAACGGAAGCCAGAAGTAGATAAAGTGGGCGTAGGACCCCAAATGTCTGTGTAAATAAGATCTAGGACTTGAGAACTAGAGGAAGCAACACGGAGGAGGGGAAAACGGGCAGATTTGCCTAATTGACACGCATTGCATAAAGAATTATGACAACGAATATTATCACGAGACCCACTAACCAAACAAGAACGAAGTATATGGCTAAGAACACGGTTATGAGGATGACCTAGACGATTGTGCCAAGTGGAAACTGAGGCACGAGCGGAAATAAACGCTGACGGAGACAAACTAGGTAATGAAAGTGTGTATAGTCCCCCCGAACTATTGCCCCGAAGAAGTATTTCCTTGGTATTGATATCTTTTACAACAAAAAAGACTTTATTATCGGATGCAAACTTCTGAACAGATAATAAAGAATTAGACAAACGCGGAACGTGAAGTATATCAGACAATGTAAATGATCTAGAAGGGGTATTAAAAGAGGCATGGCCAACATGACTAATAGATAAACCCATACCGTCACCGATACGTAAAGTGTCATTACCAGTGTACTTCTCCGATGTAGAAAGGGCAGCGATGTTCGGAGTTGCATTATTTGTGGCTCCAGTGTCCGGAACCCAAGTATGAGAATTTGACGAGGTTTTAGCAACTAAACCATTCTGAAACACCAAATTAGCCTGAGAACCCGGAGCCCCTGAATATCGCCGAAAACAGTTGACTCCCGTGTGACCGAAACTTTTGCAAATTTGACACGGATCATTATAGCGCCAAAAACAATTGGCTCCCGTGTGACCAAAACGTTTACAAATTTGACACGGATCATCATAGCGCCAAAAACAATTGGCTCCCGTGTGACCAAAACGTTTACAAATTTGACACGGATCATCATAGCGCCAAAAACAATTGACTCCTGTGTGGCCGAAACCTTTATAGATTTGACACGGATCATCGAAGCCACGTTGCTGACCTCCACGGTAATTAAGGTTGCCATCGCAGCACTGCATCTTCTTAATTTTATGAATCACAAAACCCTAGCTAACTGATACCAGATGAGAACTGATTGTATTATATTTTCTGAACTTAATTACAATGAGATCAGATGATGTGAATATATAGAATAGAGAGTCACAGTGTGACAATGATAAGAAGTAGAGAGTCACAGTGTGACAAGGATAAGAAGTTCTAAACAGACTCATATACATAGAGTCCTAATACTAGGATGCGTGTGATTTAAGTCAAAGAGGTATGGGATTGCTGTAAACTGCACAGATTATCTAATATAATAATAGATATGCAATCTCAATTCCGCTGTTAATCTGTTATATATAGTGAGAATTCACAATGAATGCAAAGAGAAAAGCCAAAAAAAAAAATAAAAAAATACAACTTCCACTAAGAAACGAAGAACATGTCTGGCCAATTCATTATTGGTGCCCACCTTCATCCTCGGCAGCTTCATCCCGAAACTATGTTCTCACTGAAACTAGGGGGTTGTGTTGTGTGCGGAACTATGTTGGAACTATGTTCTCACTGAAACTAGGGGAGAAAAACATGTAAGAAGTCAAGAATGTGTGTTCCATGATCAAGAGGTATGTTACTCTTACATTAGCTTCTTCTCTTTGTTTTTTTGTTTATGTTTTTCTATTCCTAACTACTTCTACTTATGTTATTTTTGTTGTGTTCTTAATATAGGGTATGTTTATCCATGTACACATACATGAGGACATTGTTTCCAAATACAAGAATGAATTCAAAAGGGAAAAGTATATGGGATTATAAATTTTCTATGCATCACTAACTTTTTCAAATACAAAACAAGCACTTTGCATTATATATATGATAAAGTTCAAGCATGACATTGTTGTCAAGCAAGCAATATAAGTGTTAATTTCCCTAAGACCATGTTTCAGTTCAAGAGTTTCCCTAGCATACTTTCAAAGCAGGATGTTGATGAGAAAGTGTTGATAGGTAAAGTTGGAAACAAAAAAGATTAATCTGATTATGGTTTGTTTGGTATAACATTGCAATGTTACGTGTTTTCTGTTATTAAAATATAAGTGTTATTCTTTTAGATGTGGTAGGGAGAATTGTGGAGATATATTCCCCGCCGGACAAGGTCATAGCTCATAGACTTTGTTCTTGAAGATATTAGGTATAATTCTAATTACTTATTTTTTTGATATGTTTTACAGTTCCTAAAATGTATTTAACATTTTGTTTTAAATGATATATGTAGTAAAAACAAAATTAAGTGCACACTTTGGGATGAGCATGTGGACCAGCTCATTCCTTACTTCAATTCTGATGTTGTTGATCCAGTGATAGTTCTGATTCAGCTTTGCCGGGCAAAGTTTATGGACAGTGAGTAACATGTTGTATTTCTTATTTTATAATTTTTTTAGTTATTTAATTTGTTCTTTTTAGCAGATGGTGATAGTTTTGAACAATTATTTGAAACTCAAGAGCAATAACGAAATTAAAGCATGAAAATGATTGAAGGACTAAACTAGTTTTGGATATATATGTGGAGAGGCACGCATCCAACAAGCTAAAATCAATGCCAATCAAAGATAATTGTACTAAGATGAATATTTTAATTCATACTTTTTCATTCTATATATTTTGATAATTATATTACATACTCAACATTAGTTGTTCCATTAGTTCAAGAAACATTTTTAGTGGTTATATCATTTTGTAAAAATTGAACCCCAACCTGACAGAGCATTTGGGAGGATGTAAATCATGGTGACTCAACTGAACATGAACCACAGAGGCTAGACCGGTGCTCACTGCGCACAAGGAGCCCGATGGGTGCTCATTGCGAGACTCAATCCCTGGTCATTCTTCCAAAGTTTCACCTCTATGACCAGTTGAGCTACCCATGCGGGCAAAGTTGATTGATATTGTCGTTATGTATAATACACTCTATTTATTTGGTAATCAATTTTTATTTTTATTTTTTTACAATGCCATAATTTATTTATAATTTATAAAAATATATGATAAAAGTATTTGTAAGAAAATTATAATAATTTATTAATAGAAGTTATGAAATATTTGTAATAGTGTATTCAATTCAGAGTTTTAATGAATTTTGTAGAATTTTTAATATTAAAAAGTCTTTAAATGTTTATAAAAATTTGTCATGACTCGTACAAAGTTTATGAAAGTCTAAAAGTCTGAAAAGATTCTATGAAAGTCATTTAAAATTCATCAATTTAAAAATTTTAAAAGTTTATAAAAGTCTTTATTGAATATAATCTCCATAATCTTGAATTGAAGACAAGTAGATACATGTTTATAAATTTTTGAAAATTAATAAATTTTCATTAGGAATGGAGAGGATCGAGATATATGAAGATTTAGTGGAGAGAATTTGAGAAAACTCTATGAAATGACTAATATGTCTCTCAATAATTTAAAATTTAATTTGAAGTGCAATGTTAATTTTAATAGAATTGTTAGTGGTGGATTAAATTAAAATTGTCACTTTACATACATATAATTAGATGGGGAAATTTGTATTAGGTAATAATTCATAGATTAAGTCTACATCTACAAATCTAATAAGAGCAAATAAAGTTAGACCCCTAACGAGAACAAAAAATGATGGTGTAATTGTTTGATGACATGAATGGTTCACATTATTTTGATTTTACTAATTTTTAATTATTTTTTTCTATTTTACCCTCTATTATATCCATAGCTGGTTTTAATATACATATATTAAAAAATATATATGTATATATAGTATACATGATTTCAGGCTAAGTGCAAAGAGATTGCGCCAATTTGTGATAAGGCGCCAAATATATATATATATATATATATATATATATATATATATATATATATATATATATATATATATATATATATATATATATATATATATATAAAGAAAGTTCAATTGCGGCGTGGCCTTTCCGTGCGGCGGTGCGGCATAATTTCATAATACACCAATAATGTTAACAACATGCACCAACAGTGTAAGAGAAACACGATTAGAGAGAATAATTGATCATTAACAAATCAATAGGAATACAAAGTTATCTTAATAAATATCATCTAACAACTCCTGACTAATAGTCTAGATACACTGTACACCACATATAATATAACTATATAATAAAGCTATAATAATAATAACAATATGAATAATACTAACACACCCCCTCAAGCACAAGGTGTGGTAGACACAACATTGAGCTTGTCGCGTAACGCTGTAAACCTCGGTGTAGACAATGGCTTGGTGAAGATGTCAGCAAGCTGATCAGTGGTCGAAACATAATTCACAACAAACTCCCCAGAAGCGACCTTGTCACGCACAAAATGGTAGTCAATTTCCACATGCTTGGTCCTGGCGTGAAAAACAGGATTAGCACAGAGATAGGTGGCCCCAAGATTATCACACCACAATGTTGCTGGACCCCCAGAGTACAACCCAAGCTCGCGTAACAAAGAGACTACCCAAGTGACCTCGGCGGAGACGTCAACTAGAGCCTTGTATTCTACTTCAGTGGAAGACCGTGCGACAGTGCATTGCTTCTTCGACAACCAGGAGATCAGATTAGTACCTAGAAACACTGCGAAGCCACTTGTACTCTTCCGATCTATAGGACAACCAGCCCAGTCAGAGTCCGAGAAAGCATGAATGCCAGAGGAAGAGGACGGAGTAAGCTGCAACCCAAAATCCAGAGTCCCCTTAATATAGCGTAGAACCCGCTTCACTAAGCCCCAATGTTCTGTTGTGGGAGAATGCATATGTTGACAGAGACGGTTTACTGAAAAGGCTAAATCCGGTCTTGTGATGGTCAAGTACTGTAAAGCCCCAACAATACGGCGATATTGAGTCGGATTGTCAAATAGCTCATCAGTCGGTGTTACTAACTTCGTGACAGAGGCAGGCGTGGAAAGTGGTTTGCAATCCACCATGCCGGACCGCCCTAGGAGATCCGTCATGTACCGACGTTGCGAAAGTATCACATTATCCCCTGCGGAGATCATCTCAATACCTAAGAAAAAACTCGGTGTGCCGAGATCTCGAATCTTAAAAGCCGTAGCTAGCTGATGCAACAGAGTGTCAACTAATTTGGAATCGTTGCCCATCATTATTATATCATCTACGTAGACCAAGAGAAATACCCGAGACGCCCCCGCTGAATAGTAAAACAGCGAAACATCGGTCTTGGAAGACACAAAGCCTGCAGATAATAGGAAATCGTGCAAATGTTTGAACCATGCCCTCGGAGCCTGTTTCAAACCGTATAGGGACCGCTGTAGGTGACACACATGACCAGGCACAGTTGGGTCCTCATACCCCGGAGGCTGTTTCATATACACAGTTTCTTCTAAATGTCCGTTCAGAAAGGCATTATGGACATCTAGCTGGCGTAGAGTCCACTGATGAGACACAGCTAATGAAAACAATAATCGAACTGTGGTGGGTTTAACAACAGGACTGTATGTGTCGAAGAAGTCCTCACCAGCTACCTGGTTGAACCCTTTGGCTACCAGACGAGCGTTATAACGCTCAATGGACCCGGTGGCTGTACGCTTAGTCCGAAACACCCACTTGCACCCAATGATATTCATGTGAGGTTGGGGGGAACCAAACGCCAAGTGTTATTATGTAGGAGAGCATTGAACTCCTGGTCCATAGCTTATCGCCAATGAGCATGACCGACCGCCTGAGAATAGCAAGTTGGATCAGCAATAGCGTTCAGCGCATGAAACGGCTCGTTTGAGCCTTTTGTCATGTGACGCAGTCTCATGACATGATCCCGACTCTGAGGTCGAGTGCGGGCCTTTCGAGTCCTGGCGGGAGCGGTGTGCGTGATAGCCAGCTGTGGGGGCTCACATGCAAGGGGTACCGGCTCATTACTACGGTGATCAGTAGTAGTAGGTGTAGCCACTTCTGACGTGGCGGGGGGCTGAGCTACGGGAACAACAACCCATAGTAGTGCCGGTGGTGTAGACACCTGTTGAAAACACCCTGTATCAAAGGGAAAGACAGTTTCGTCAAAGCGAACATGACGGCAGATATAGACTTTTCCACTAGTCAAGTCTAAACATCGATATCCCCTAAATGAAACCGAGTAACCTAGGAAGACACAAGGGGTAGTCCTGTACTCAATCTTATGCCGATTGTAAGGGCGCAGATGTGGGTAACAGCAACACGCGAATACTCGAAGAAAAGTGTATGGGGGATTGACTTTGAACAACTTTGTGTATGGGCTTTCATATTTTAGTGCATAGGAGGGTAAGTAGTTAATTAGGCAGGTGGCTGTTTCGAATGCATAGTCCCAATATTCATGGGGTACTTTGCCACCAGCGAGTAGAGCTAGGCCTGTTTCGACAATGTGTCTATTACGCCGCTCTACTCTACCGTTTTGTTCATGCGTATAAGCGCATGATTGACGATGATTGATACCAAGACTTTAGAATGTATTGTGTAACTTACGGTACTCACCCCCTAGATCGGACTGTATGGACTTGATAGAGCGCGAAAATTGTCGCTCTACCAAAACACGAAACACTTCGAATACTTTATATAAATTAGATTTTACCCGAAGTGGATAAAACCAGCAAAAACCCGAATAGTCATCTACAAATAAACAGAAGTAACGATAACCACAAACTGATACTATGGGTGAAGGACCCCAAATATCAGTAAAGACTAAATCTAATACATTTTGACTGGTCCGTGGTACACTGTCTAATTTAAAGCGGGATGACTTTCCAAGGTGACAAGCAACGCATGACTCGATTGATACATTTTTATTAGACGACACCGGACAGCTTTGTAAGGCTTTATTTAGAGCTTGCTTGTGCGGATGACCAAGCCTTTGATGCCATATGTTGGGAGTAGCCCGGGAACTGACAAACGCGAAACTGGACCGAGACACCGGGAGCTTGTATAATCCGCCCGACGTGGAACCTCTAAGTAGAACCGCCCGGGTTGTGGAGTCCTTCACAACAACAAAATTACTGTGAAATTCGAAAAAAAACATTGTTATCTGAAGTGAATTTATGAACAGATAACAACGGGACAGAAAGATTAGGAACATGTAATATATTGTTTAAACTTAAACATTTAGACTCGGATGGGATTGATGCTTGACCGATTCGTGTAATTTCCAAACCTGCGCCATTGCCCACTCGCAAAACATCTGAACCTGTATACTCATCCGACTGCCCCATCATTGCAGCGTCCGGAGTGGCGTGGGCCGTCGCACCGGTATCGGGATACCAATTGTCCGCCGGGAGGGATTGCGGAATCTGCGGGGCGTCACCGGAGATGGCTACGTTCGCCTGAGCCGGCGGTTGCGTATTGTATCGCTTATAGCAATACAAGGCGGAGTGACCGTGTGACCGGCAAATTTGGCAGCGCGGTCCACCACGGCCTCCACGTCTACCGCGATGCTGTTGGTTCCCACCGCGATTACCGCGGCCATTGCCTCCGCCACGATACTGCTGGTTCGAGGACTGCCGCCCGCCTCCGCCGTGCGAGCCTCTGCCGGTTCCAGCATACAACGCCGTATGAGAAGCCGCCCCGTCCACCGATGGATAGTCATCCACGAGGATGAACTCATGGGCTTGGAGGAAATCGGATAGGGCGGACAAGGTGACCTGTGCGCCGGACGCCGTGAGGCTGGTGGCCAACGACTTTAGCTCCGGCCGGAGTCCACAAATGACGTATAGCGTCTGCTCCATGAGAGATAACGGCCGGCCGGCCTGGATGAGAGACTCGACGAGCACGCCGGCTCGTGCGAGGTAGCCGGCGATGGTGGCATTCCCTTGCCGGAGCTGCTGGAACTGGGCGAGAAGATTGATGCAACGGGCTTCGCTGGTAGATCCGAGCGCCGATGAGACGGAGGCTCAGATGTCGGCGGAGGTGTGTCGTCCGAGAGCGAGGTGCAACACCTCGTCCGACATCGCGGAGATGAAAAGGGATACGATGGTTTGATCCTGCTTCACCCAAGCATGGAATGCGGGATTTGGAACCATCGTTGTCGGCGTCGTTGAACTGGTCCCGGAAGCCGGATCGGCGGCGATCATTTCCGGCGGGCAGGGGTGACTTCCATCGACGATGCCGGTGAGCTCTTGGCCTCGGAGGAACGGGAGAAGTTGCATCCGCCAAAACAAAAAGTTTTTGGACGTCAACTTCATAGTCACATAATGGTGGGCACCGGCTAGCACGTTACCGGCGGCCGGCGAGGGTGTGCCGGCGGCGGAGAGGGTGTGCTCCGATGAGTTGGTTGACATTGCGGGTAGGGGGGGGGGGAGAATTGTACGGTGGAGGTTAGGAGGAGTTGATTCTTTCCGATAACCTGACTGCTGATACCAGATTTGAGAGAATAATTGATCATTAACAAATCAATAGGAATACAAAGTTATCTTAATAACTATCATCTAACAACTCCTGACTAATAGTCTAGATACACTGTACACCACATATAATATAACTATATAATAAAGCTAAAATAATAATAACAATATGAATAATACTAACAAACACACTACAATGAAATTCAAAAAAAAAAAAAAAAAACACCAAAAAATACACAATATACCAAAAAAAATACACTATTATAACTCATCACCCCCCATGGTGTATTTTCGAACATTGTATGGTGTTTTTATTCACACCCAATGGTGTGTTTTTAGTGATGCGTACCTAATTTGTGTGTGTTTTTGTAATGTATTTTTTTCTAACGTTGATGGGTGTATATTTGTTGAACTATTGGTAACGCCGCACCGCCGCACCTAAGGACACCGCCACACCTGAACTCGCCTATATATATATATATATATATATATATATATATATATATATATATATATATATATATATATGTATGTATGTATGTATATATATCACATATATATATATATCACATATATATATATATATGTGATATATATACATACATACATACATATATATATATATATATATATATATATATATATATATATATATATATATATATGTGATATATATATATATATATGTATGTATGTGATATATATACATACATACATATATATATATATATATATATATATATATATAGGGTTGCATTCAAATACAAACTCCCTTAAAATACAAACACCTCTTAAAATACAAACTTGAGCTCGTGCACACATTAACATACTTACATGCACACAAGGCGCACTGCCAATAATTTCTGGGATTAGCACGTGCACGCATTAACATACTTGCATGCACACAGCGCGTAGGAGGAAAAATCACAACCATCCATCAAAGCTCGTGCACACATTAACATACTTACATGCACACAGCGCGTAGGAGGAAAAAATCAGGACCGTCCAATACCACCATCCAACGGCGTCAAATTGTCCACAGGTTTGTATTTTAAGATGTGTTTTTACCTGAATGTAAATCTATATATATATATATATATACATACATACATACATATATATATATATATATATATATATATATATATATATATATATATCACATATATATCACATATATATCACTTGATTCCCTTCTCTACTTTTGACAGTTCCCAATTTCAAAATCTCAATTGACAAGTACCATTGTTAATTATGAATGACAATTCAGAATTAAAAATCTCAAATAACAATTACCATCTTCCATCGAGACCTTCTGCTAATTAGCAATTACTATTATTTTTATTTTTTAATTCAATTCCCAAATCTCAAGGAGTAGTGAAATTCCCAAATCTCAAGGAGCAGTGTGGTGATATTGATGAAAATGAATTGTATATTGAGCTAAACTTGCTTAGAGAGATTTTATCGAAAGAAAAGATAGGGACAGTGAGTGTATTGAATTCATTGAAATAGATGGGTTGTTTTCCAAATACTACTATTGCATATCGAATATTATTACTATCCCAATTACTATTGCCAAAGAAGTTTTTCAAAGTTGAAATTGTCGAAATTTTACTTACGACCAAGTATATATGTTGCAAGAGAGACTCAATGGAATAGTTTAAACTCCATTGAAAATGAGCTTTTGGAAGTGCTATCAAAAGATTGGTAGATGATTTTGCGTCTAAATGTGCACGACGCATGTCACGTTTTAAATAAAATTTTAGATGTATTTTTATATAATATTTATATTTTGATATAACTTTTTGAACAACTATTATTTATATATATAAATTACTTAAAAAAGGGCCTTAAATTAAGATATTGCGCATGGCCCCAATTTTTATTGGGACGACCTTGATTATATTATTTATTCCGTCAGTGTAAACTTTAGTAACGGAATATTATGTTAACTATTTATTATTCTTAACTTATTGATTTTAATAAGGAAGATCTTAAGTTCGCACCTCATCCCAATTAAAATTGACATAATTGTTAAACATATACTATGAATATGTTAGAGTGTATTAAAAATATATATAATATAACATTTAACATGAACTTTGGTCAATTAATTAGAATCACGAATTTAGCATTAATGAAACGGTACACCTAATTTGAGAAACTATGCCTATTATCATTTTCTTTTGGGGGAAGAAAGATTTGGTTATGTTTTTAAAGGTACACTATGCCACGACACTAAAATTGCAATGAAGCACACTAGAGGACTAGATCAAATCAAGAATTCATTTCAGGCGAAAGTGGCAACAAGATGAAGCATGGATCACACCAATGATTTTGTGTTGCAAAAAATTATGCTTAGGGTATTATCCAGTGACGGTGCTTCCCTCTAAAATTGCTATTGTACCAGTTAATCCAATATTTCTCTCACATGTCATAGTTATGCATTCTTGAAATATTTACTTTTATTAAAAATTTGATAAAATTGCCACAGGTCATAGTTATGCATATTTGATAATCTAAATTGCATTGATATACACTAGGATACCGAACTGAAACACTAATTTTGAACCGAAACACTAATTTAAAAATACACATTGCACATCAGACTACTCATTGGGCATCAGACTACTAGCGCAATGTGCGTGGTATAAATGATGTGTGTGTGGTATAACTGCTGTGCATGGTATAAATGATTGTTTAATTTGGTGTGATTGAGTATGTGTCCCTCGATGAGTCCAATGCTATTTTTCATCTCTCTTGTTTTAAAAGTTAGTGTTGATAAGTCTATACTTATGTATTCCAAAGTCTCGAAAGTGATTTTCTTATAAAATATATTATATTGTACTCAACGCGTTGGAGTGAGTTACTTAACAATTTTTGCTAACAATTGTTACACCTTAATGCTTTTCAGGTACAGTTTAGTCGGTTGAAGGGAGCGCTAGTTGGAGCCGCTTAGCTAGACTTAGTTCCCTTTTTGCTAGATGTTAGTTTTGGCAGCCTGTGAGCCTATTTTGATATACTTGATATTGATTAGTATACTTTGGTTGTAGATGATTATGGCATGTGCATCTAAGTGTTAAACTTAGATGTGGCATAAGACCCCAACCCTAATTGGTTTAGCTTCCGGGTTACTTTGATCATTTTGGTTAGTTAATGCCTTATTGTTTAAGTTCAAATGTTTTAAATTACACTTAAAATCGGGGGTGTTACACCCCCCTACCTTTTTCTCTTTTTTTTTTTTGTTAATATTAGTATTGTAGTTTTTTTTTGCCTCCCTCACTAAATATTTGTCATTTTGCCACCCTCCGAACAAGCTTCTAGGGTAACTTAGTGATTGCTAATTTGCTATCTAGTTAGTTTTTTAATTTGCAAATGAAATACATTGCAATTGTACTTATTATAATAATAAATTGTCATTTTGCTACAAAAATCTTTAAATTTCTACTAGTTTAATGTTTGTCTATTTATTTATTTATTTTTCGTTTTAGTTAATTCAATTGATTTGTCAAAAAAAAAAAAAATTGACACTATGAACATCGGAAGTTTGAGTTGAAATGAAAAAGATATAAAGAAAGAATCGATCTTTTAGAAAGAATTCTGAAGATTCAACACCTCATGTAAATCATTTACACGTATTGAGCCATTGAATTCATGAAGACGTTCTAAATTTTAGTATATTTGTAATATAATGATGTATTTTGGAATATGTTAAATAAATATTAATATGTTTTATTATTCTCTCAAATTGTGATTGGCCCCCTGCATCAACAAATCCTGACTCCGCCCCTCATAAAAAATGGTATAAATGATGTGCGTGGTATAAATGATCGTTTAATTTTGTCTTTGATATTATTATTATTGATGACATTCTGTCTTTTTCTTTATTGATTGATGTCCAGAATTTTAAGTTAATATATAATAACGTACCTTGTTATTCATTCTTTCAAAGGGTTATAATATTCTTTCAAAAGGTTTAACCCCAACCCTCGTACCTTGTTATTCATGATTAATGAAACTAAGGCTAATCTCTTATTCCCGACCCTAGTGAAATATTGGTCTTAGTCATGTATTATATTCTATAGATTCCTTTTAGGAAAATCCCTCATCATCCTTAGCTTTTTATTTACTCATTGTAAACTGTTTCTTTAATTTAGATTGGATAGTCTAACAAGCTGTGAATTGAAGAAGAAAGGAAATGAGGAATTGAATTTGATGATGAGGATTTAGTAAAAGTGTACTGCCCAAGGTATGTGACCAGTCATCCATCTTTTGGCCATTTGATGAGCTGGGAGTTTCTAGTTAGGGGTGGTCCCTTTCGGGTCACCTCTTGTATATATTGAGTTTGTTTTGTTGCTTTGTTATGGTCGAAAAGGCCAAGGACTTATTTGAGCCATAGTCCACTTTTGGGGCTATGGCGTATACTTGTAGACTATTGTTTTTGAGATATGAAATAAATGCACAGTTCTTTAAAAAAAAAAAAAAAAAAAAAAGTCATCCATCTTTAAGTTATTCTTATCGATGCAATATCCTCTTGCTATGGGTGAAAATAGACCGAGCCGAGCTTTGGAAAATTAGGCTTGGGCCTGAGCCTGTATGTAGGTTTTTTGTTAGGCAAAGTCTGATATGAGCCTGTAATTAGCCTAGCCTGGCCTGGCTTGAAGCATTTTTAAAAATCTATTTAATATTTAAGTCATTAAAAATGCTTCAAAGTAAGTCCACCTTGAGCCTATTAAAGCCTACATGTTAAGACTTTTAAAAACTTTATTATATCTAAATAATATAAGAAATGTACCTAATACAAAACTAATACATAATCATATAAGTATATCACCACAATACAAACATAATAGCAAATAAATATAAAATAAAATAAAACAAGTCACGACTTCAGCATGCTCGTTAACTTGTTTAGAAATAAATTCAATTGTATTATTGTTTGTTATCCACATAATTAAGTTGCGACATTTCATTAAATATTATGATAGTAAGAATAGTTAATAAAAAAAATTACACAATAAACACACTTATAGTAAGATTAACAGCAATGTTTATAGTTGAATCATAATTTAGAATGAAGTTTTGGAGGTGGAGGGTTAGGGTTTGGTAATTATATATACTTGGGGTTATATTGTAAATAAAAAATATTAGGTATATATATATATATATATATATATATATATAGGCCATGCCTGTAGGCCGAGCCTGGTATATATAGGTCTGGCCTGTTTAGTTTAATAGGCTTTGATATATTTGCTCAAGCCTGACCTTTTTACTAAAAGAGTTAGGCCTAACTAGGCTTTTAATTAATTAGGCCAGGACATAGGCCCTACAAGGCAACCATTATTGTGTGGACTATGGTCCACACAAGTTGTAGGCTTTAATTAGGCCAGGACATAGGCCCCTACAAGGCAATCATTATTGTGTGGACCATGGTCCACACAAGTTGTGTGGAACAAATTTTGTCTAATGTAAAATAATGTACATTCAGTACAAATATAATATACATTCAGTACAAAAATAATGTACATTGTATTCAGGGAATGTACATTATTTTTGTTCTGAGTGTATATTATATTGTATAATGTACATTCAGTACAAAAATAATGTACATTTAATATATTAAAAATGTACTTTTTATTATGGTCTACGTAACATTGTGTGGACCATACAATAATTTGCCTCTACAAGGGGCTGGCCTATTCCCACCCCTCCCTCTTGCTTTACTACATAAATCCATCAACTTTCAGAAGTAAACTCCAATTTCATAAAAATATAACAAAATATTAAGTATTGACAAAAATATATATAAAGAAAAAGTTCCTGGGGCAGCTTCCATTTGGTAACAAAATAAGCTTGCAACATGCAAGTTTGTTTTCCTGGTATACATAAAAATAAAAAATAAATAAATAATTCATATTATTTAGCAAGTGAAGCCTTGACTAGATGAGAACAACCTTATTATATGTAAACATTAAAAGGGAAAAACATAACTAAATAATATTAACATTCTATAGGCCATCCATCATGTTTGGTAGAATCTTAGTCACAACACCAAAATAAAATCATTCCTTCCCGACCCAAACTTTCCCCGGTTCATTTTAACTGCGAGGGGAAATTAACAAAAGAATTTCCGAGGGGAAATTAAAGAAGGAATTTCCGAGGTGATCGTTGGTCGTTTATCTATTGGTTTATCTATTTCCTTCCAGGCTTCCACCATCTCTAATTGCATTCCTTTCAAGTGCAAAATTGAGGGTTTAATGCTTAGTTCCTCCTTCATACGCCAGGGAACATATATGCTTTTATGTCGACACCAATTTACCCACCGCCGTATTGTCCACATACATTCTTTCACTGTGATGTATGAAATTGGATAATCCTGCAGGGTAAGAGTTGCAAGATCCAAAATCTGGGTTTTAGCCCACTCGTTCTTGTTGTTATTCATGAGAACCCAGATGTTGATTCGATCTCCGTCATGGCAAAAAAGAGACAGCTTTGAATCCCATTCTCCGGGCATAACACCCCTCCATTTTAAGAAGAGATTTTCTGGAATTTCAAGAGTTTTAATGTTCTCGTCCTCTGCGTCCACGGACAGAATGTTCCTGTCGTCGGCGTCCATGGTGACGACATGGAAAATGTTTTCAATACTCAAAGCGAATATCTGTGGCATCGCCCAGTGGCAGCCGGTGCTAATGCAGACGCACTTGAATCTCAGTAATGATTCCACCGGCAACCTGCTCAGGATCTCGGCCACCATATCCTCCGCCGCATTGCTTTAGACATTGTAGTCATGACATGCAAAAGGAAGAGGCAGTTGGAAAGAATTATTCATATTTATTGGAGCAGATCTGAGATTGTTTTTGTTTAGGAAAAGGATTCTTAGGAAACCTAGCTGGTCTGGCTAACAATTACTCCGTAATAATGCAAGTCAAACAACTATTATTACCTTGTTCTAGATCAGAGTTTGTACTTTATAAATTTTTATTGTGGAAATAGCTAATAGGATTTTTTTTATGAAAATAATAATTTTATTTTTATTATTTATAATGTCTATACATATTGTTTTTATTATTCCACCTTATAAAATCTTCTCTTTGTTTTTTGGATTGCATGGGAGGGATAATCTCGGGGGATAAAAGGTGGTACTTCTTAGGCTTGGCAACGTAACACATCATGGTCTCACAATTCTAAAAATATCTTCATCGATTCATTAAAGCGAACTACTAATAATTTATTGCCTTCCTTAGGTTGAGGAAGAAGGCCACTGCCAATCACCTTCTTTCTCAAGTAGGCGGTGGCCGTTAAAAATCAATTTTGACAAATTACAAGGCATCGTTTTCTATCAGCAAATCAATAATTTGTTGGTTACCAATAAAAAGGATTTCATTGTTTCATTGATTTTAAGTATTTAATTGTTACTTTTTAAAATTTAGGGAATTGGGGAATTGATATTTTTTTTTTTGGGGGGGGAAGGGGGGGGTAAAGTTTAAGGTCTATTTGACCATTTTATCTTTTATATTTTATTTTAAAGTATTAAGTTTTCAAATTTTGGTATATATATCTTTAGAAATATTTCATTAAACTATAATAAAATAATGGAAGCACCAAGTTGCTTTCTTATATGAGAGGTTGTGGATTTGAGCCTCATTGCAGTCGGAAAAAAAAAAAAAAAAAGTAATTACCTGGAAAGCAGCAATTTTGATAGATGTCAGATTATAAGGAGTGACATGTCGCACTACTTTCTTTTATTATTAATTTCATGTATTTTTTATTTAATATAAGATCCTTTGTTTATTTTCAAAAAGAGTTAATATCCAAAATATCATCGACTATAGTAGATTTTCTCAATTTCGTCCTAAACAATTTTAGTGACCTAATGTAGTCCCAGACTTTTGTGTTTTTGCTCAATTTAGTCCTCTGTTTGTTATTCTGTCAAATTAGTATTAAATAAATGGACAATTTTGTAATCTCAATATATATTGATCGCGAAATCCCTCTTTCTTTTACGAATTACTCTCAAAATTACTCATAGACCTGTTAATCAAATTTTATATTCGCAAGTTTATGAGTAATTCTGGGAGTAATTTATAAAAGAAAGAGAGATTTCACAGTTCACAGGTCTATGAGTAAAGATATGTCAATATTTGAAATACTGAATTGTTCCTCTATTTAACCCCAAATGGATGGAATAACAAACGGAGGACAAAATTGAGAAAAACACAAAAAGTCTGAGACTTCCGTTATCTTTTCCACTATTGCTACCATGCACATGCATCCAACATATATTTTCTTATTTTCAATAATAATAATAATAATAATAATAATAATAATAATAATAATAATAATAATAATAATAATAATAATCATCACAATAATAATATACAATATATTATTTCAAAAAATATATATATAAACATTATATATTGGGGTTATATGTTAGTTATTTCTTAAAATATAAATATTAAATTTATAGAAATGTTTTACATTATTATTATTATTATTATTATTATTATTATTATTATTATTTAAAATAATTTAAATATCTAAAATCTAAATAAATTTAAAATTTTAATATAAAATATTAATATTTGGCACCTAATTTTTACGCATCACACATAAGAAATACTAGTTATATATATAAAGTTTAAGGCATATTCGTCCATTTTCTCTTTTATATTTTGTTTTGAAGTATTAAGTTTTCAAATTTTGGTATATATATATCTTTAGAAAAATTTCATTAAACTATGACATCTCTGCTAATGATCTTGTAGTATAGTGCCACGAATCTCCCAAATGGGAGGTCATATGGTCGATGATTATAAGGAACGACATGTCACCCCACCATCTTCTATTATTATTTTTTTTTTGAAAGCGCCTTCGTTTATTATTAATGTAATGTATTTTTTATTTAATATAAGGTCCTTTTTATTTATTTTCAAAAATCTACTATCTACTATCTACTATCTACTATCTACTATACTAATAAAAGTCATATCTACTATCTACTATCTACTATACTAATAAAAGTCAAAGAAGCCCGCATGGGTAGCTCAACTGGTCATAGAGATGAAATTTTGGAATATGACCAGGGATCGAGTCTCACTAGCGGCAGTGTGGGAGCAAGGTGTCTTCTTGTGCGCAGTGAGCATCAGTTCAGCCTTAGGCGAATAATGGGTAGAAAAAATGGTCGTCCTTATTAATTCAAATGAATGGTCCACATTCTTCAAATTTTTTCTAATATTAAAGTCTTAACAGAACACTTATTTAACCCACAAATTTTTTAATAATATATTTTTTTATATATTAATTTATTTGTTAAAAAGGATAAATTAAAAATAAACTTAAGTTGAAAAAAAAAATTTAACTTGATTTAACTTTCAACGTGGCTTGGTACATTTAATTCCTAGATTAGATAACTATTTAGCTAATGCTTTAGCTACTACGGCTTACCAGCAATCTGCTGCTATGTATTGGGATCTGCTCCCACCAGACATTATTTTGGCCTATTTTTAATGAGGCAACATATAATTTTCAAAAAAATATTCTTCGGATTTCTATTACCATCAATAATTATTCCTTAATTTACCATAATTAAATAATTTGACCAATTATAATGAGAGATTATGAAATAATGCACGGGATAATTTTTTAATTAAAAAATTTAAAAATTCATTAATAAAACATAAGGTTCTCATAGTTTTTTCTTAAAAACTATTTAATAAAGTATTTTTTAGAAATTGGTGGGCCAAACCGCCTACGGCAGTTCGCGGTGGATAGATCTCAAAAAAATACGCGATTTCAAAAAATATTTTTCCAAAACGGACAACCGAGTCAAAAGTTATGCCTTACCGAACTTTTGACAATTTACAACTTAAAAGAATAGAATTGACGGGAAGTTAAAATTACAATAGGAATTGTATTACACTATTTTATAATAATATTAGAATAGAATTTTTAGAATGGAAAAGTAGAAATCAATATATTTTATTGGGAAGAGAGATTTTGTAGGAATTGGGCGGAAAGTTAAAATTTCAGGATTTTGTTTTTATATATAGTATTACACGAATGGGAAAGCAGAAATCAATATATTTATTTTATTGGGAAGAGAGATTTTGTAGGAATTGGGCGGAAAGTTAAAATTTCGTGATTTTGTTTTTATATATAGTATAGATTGCAATAGGAATTTTATTACACTATTTTATAATATTAGAATAGAATTTTTACCTAGAATTATTGTACGAATGTGAAAGTAGAAATCAATATATTTTATTGGGAAGAGAGATTTTGTAGGAATTGGGCGGAAAGTTAAAATTTCTAAGATTTTGTTTTTATATATAGTATAGATTGCAATAGAAATTGTATTACACTATTTTATAATTTTAGAATAGAATTTTTACCCAGAATTATTGTACGAATGAGAAATTATAAATCAATATATTTTATTGGGAAGAGAGATATTGGGAATAGCGATTTTGTAGGAAATTGGGCGGGAAGTTAAAATTTCAGGATTTTGTTTTTATATATAGTATAGATTGCAATAGAAATTGTATTACACTATTTTATAATTTTAGAATAGAATTTTTACCCAGAATTATTGTACGAATGAGAAATTATAAATCAATATATTTTATTGGGAATAGAGATTTTGTAGGAATTGGGCGGGAAGTTAAAATTTCAGGATTTTGTTTTTATATATAGTATAGATTGCAATAGGAATTGTATTACACTATTTTATAATTTTAGAATAAAATTTTGACCCAGAATTATTGTACGAATGAGATAGTAGAAATAAATATATTTTATTGGGAAGAGAGATTTTGTAGAAATTGGGCGGGAAGTTAAAATTTCAGGATTTTGTTGTTATATATAGTATAGATATAGATTGCAATAGGAATTGTATTACACTATTTTATAATTTTAGAATAAAATTTTTACCCAGAATTATTGTACGAATGAGAAAGTAGAAATAAATATATTTTATTGGGAAGAGAGATTTTGTAGAAATTAAAATTTCAGGATTTTGTTTTTATATATAGTATAGATAGATAGTATAGATATAGATTATAATTGGAATTGTATTACACTCTTTTATAATTTTAGAATAGAATTTTTACCCAGAATTATTATACGATTGGGAATGTAGAAATCAATACATTTTATTGGGAAGAGAGATTTTGTAGAATTGGGCGGGAAGTTAAAATTTCAGGATTTTGTTTGTATATATAGTATAGAGTATAGATAGTATAGATTTCAATATGAATTGTATTACACTATTTTATAATTTTAGAATAGAATTTTTACCTAGAATTACTGTACGAATGGGAAAGTATAAATCAATATATTTTAATAGGAAGAGAGATTTTGTAGGAATTGGGCGGGAAGTTAAAATTTCAGGAGTAGGAATTGGGCGGGAAGTTAAAATTTCAGGAGTTTGTTTTTATATATAGTATAGAGTATAGATTGCAATAGGAGTTGTATTACACTATTTTATAATTTTAGAATAGAATTTTTACCCAGAATTATTGTACGAATGGGAAAGTTGAAATCAATATATTTTATTGGGAAGAGAGATTTTGTAGGAATTGGGCGGGAAGTTAAAATTTCTGGAGTTTGTTTTTATAGATCTTTTACCTTCAGTTGGTGTCAGTTGACACCGTACATGTAGCTATCATATTATATGTACAAAACAAAAACTATTAACTAATATGTTAACGGAATATGATGAAATTCACAGCAGAATTGAAGGAAAACACGATGGGAGTGATCGCACTAAAGAAAAATTGAAGGAGAATGGCTGAAAATTATCGTGGAAGTTGACCTGGCCTAAAATTTGAAAATTATATATCGTGGAAGCTGACCTGGCCTAAAATTTATATTTTTTTTTGAATGCTACTGACTCTATTACAATGTTGTAATTAACCTACTTTGGATCCAAATAACTCCTCCACTAGGCTCAAACTCATAACTCAAACTCATAACCTCTCATATGAGAGTCCAACCCAGATGTCGTCATTAGACGACAAGGTCTTGGCTCAAACTCATACAATGTTGTATCGGTTCATAACTACTTTATCAAAGAGACTCTATTACAATGTTGTAAGTAACCTACTTTGGAGCCAAATAACATCTCCACTAGGCTCAAACTCATAACCTCCTCTCATATGAGAGTCCAACCCAAATGTCGTCATTAGACCACAAGGTCCTTGCATCATTGTTTTATATATAAACATTAAAAAAGAAAAAAAAACATAACTAAATAATATTAATAAACTATACGCCAAAAAGGATAGATACATTTGGTAGACCTCCAAAAAATAAAAAATAAATCCAAACTTTCATAGGTCAAAAATTATATCAAATATGAAATAATAATTTTTCCTCTTAGGAAAGTTTGTATTTTGGTGATTAAGAAAGGATCTCTAAGTGTGAGGGAAATTACATAAATAATTTGCAAGGTGATCATATTTCCTCCTAGGCATCCACCTTTCCTGATTGCATTCCTTTTAACTGCAAAATTGAGGGTTTAATGCTTAGTTCCTCCTTCATAACCCATGGAAGATATACGCTTTCATGCCAACGCCAAAATATATCCCCACTCAACTTCCATGCTGCTACATGTTTCTTTGTGATGTATGACATTGGATAATCCTGGGTAAGAGTAGATGCAAGATCGACTGTAGCCTGGGTTTTAAAATTAACCCACTCGTTATTGCTGCTATTCATGAGAATCCAGATTTCGATTTGATTTCCATCACGGTGGTGTGATGGGAAAAAAGACAGATTTGAATTCCATTCTCTAGGTATCACACTCCGCCAAGGATAGAAGAGATTTTCTGGGATTTTAATAATTTTAATGCTCTCATCCTCTGAGTCCACCATAAGAATGTTCCTGTGGTCGCCGTCCATTGTGATGACATGGAAAATCTTTTGAATACTCAGAGGGAAAACCATCGGCTTCCGGTCGGAGTTGCTAATGCGGTGTATGGGGTTGGGTGGGGAATTCTTGAGAGGTCTCCACTCTGCATCAACGCCCACAGTTAGTGCTCTAAATCTTCCCGACAAAACTGATCCTTCCGACTCCTCCCAGAAACTTATCACCTTGCATTCGTTAATACTTTTTGCGACGAAGAACATTCTGGCCACTACCCAAGCTGGCGATTCATCGCCGACCTGGAGATCCGGCAAGTATACCGTTTGCATGGTCGCCGGATTCCTTATGCGAAACCTTCCCGGGGGATCTAGACGATGATCCTCCTGCTCTAACAGTAACCCTTCCTGTATATCAATACAGGAGAATTCCGAACAAAACTGATTTATGTATTCTTTTTGATAGTAGCAAGCCATAGCGGCGCGGCGGTGATGCTTTTCGACGAAGTGATCTTGCTGTATGAGTTGGCCCCACTTCTTGCAGGCGCACTTGAATCTCAGTACTGATTCCACCGGCAACCAGCTCAGGATCTCGGCGACCATCTCTTCCGGCAGCGACGGTGATGCATCGGATACCCTCCTCTGCTTTTCTTTCGACATTGTAGTGCAAACGGAAGACGCGGTGCGGTTGGAAGGAATTATACATATTTATTGAAGCAGATCTGATCTGAGATTATATTGTTTATGTTTAGGAAAAGGATTCTTAGGAAACTAGGAAACCACAAACAACCATTTCTTCGTTCTAAAGTGGAACTTTGTAAATTTTTATTGTGGTAGTTAATACTCCATAGTATTTTTTTTTTTTTTTTAAAGGAAACTAATAATTTTATTTTTATTATTTACAATCTTCCAAAAGGCTGAACCCCAACCCTATTTTTATTATTTACAATGTCTATACATATAGTTTTTGCATACTATTTCACCAGATAATTTTTTTTTAAACTAGTATTTTCACTCGTGCGATTCACGGAATGAAATTGTTGTAATATATTAAGAATATTTAATCGATATATAATTATTTAAGAGTTAATTTCACCAGAGGTCGCTTACTCCTCGCCACTTATGGCCGAGGCGCTCGCATGTAAAGAGGCTCTATCATGGTTGAAGGATCGGGGAGAACAGAATGTCGAGGTATATACAGACTGTTTGACACTACACCACTATCTTACTACACCAACCGTTGTGTTGCGCACATATCTAGGCTATGCCATTGATAGCTGCAAACTTATTGCACCTTTGTTTCAGTCTTGTTCGTTCCATTTAATTCCTAGATTAGATAACTATTTAGCTAATGCTTTAGCTACTACGGCTTACCAGCAATCTGCTGCTATGTATTGGGATCTGCTCCCACCAGACATTATTTTGGCCTATTTTTAATGAGGCAACATATAATTTTCAAAAAAATATTCTTCGGATTTCTATTACCATCAATAATTATTCCTTAATTTACCATAATTAAATAATTTGACCAATTATAATGAGAGATTATGAAATAATGCACGGGATAATTTTTTAATTAAAAAATTTAAAAATTCATTAATAAAACATAAGGTTCTCATAGTTTTTTCTTAAAAACTATTTAATAAAGTATTTTTTAGAAATTGGTGGGCCAAACCGCCTACGGCAGTTCGCGGTGGATAGATCTCAAAAAAATACGTGATTTCAAAAAATATTTGTCCAAAACGGACAACCGAGTCAAAAGTTATGCCTTACCGAACTTTTGACAATTTACAACTTAAAAGAATAGAATTGACGGGAAGTTAAAATTACAATAGGAATTGTATTACACTATTTTATAATAACATTAGAATAGAATTTTTAGAATGGAAAAGTAGAAATCAATATATTTTATTGGGAAGAGAGATTTTGTAGGAATTGGGCGGAAAGTTAAAATTTCAGGATTTTGTTTTTATATATAGTATTACACGAATGGGAAAGCAGAAATCAATATATTTATTTTATTGGGAAGAAAGATTTTGTAGGAATTGGGCGGAAAGTTAAAATTTCGTGATTTTGTTTTTATATATAGTATAGATTGCAATAGGAATTTTATTACACTATTTTATAATATTATAATAGAATTTTTACCTAGAATTATTGTACGAATGTGAAAGTAGAAATCAATATATTTTATTGGGAAGAGAGATTTTGTAGGAATTGGGCGGAAAGTTAAAATTTCAAGATTTTGTTTTTATATATAGTATAGATTGCAATAGAAATTGTATTACACTATTTTATAATTTTAGAATAGAATTTTTACCCAGAATTATTGTACGAATGGGAAATTATAAATCAATATATTTTATTGGGAAGAGAGATATTGGGAATAGCGATTTTGTAGGAATTGGGTGGAAAGTTAAAATTTCAGGATTTTGTTTTTATATATAGTATAGATTGCAATAGAAATTGTATTACACTATTTTATAATTTTAGAATAGAATTTTTACCCAGAATTATTGTACGAATGAGAAATTATAAATCAATATATTTTATTGGGAAGAGAGATATTGGGAATAGAGATTTTGTAGGAATTGGGCGGGAAGTTAAAATTTCAGGATTTTGTTTTTATATATAGTATATATAGTATAGATTTCAATAGGAATTGTATTACAATATTTTATAATTTTAGAATAAAATTTTTACCCAGAATTATTGTACGAATGAGAAAGTAGAAATAAATATATTTTATTGGGAAGAGAGATTTTGTAGAAATTGGGCGGAAAGTTAAAATTTCAGAATTTTGTTTTTATATATAGTATAGATATAGATTGCAATAGGAATTGTATTACACTATTTTATAATTTTAGAATAAAATTTTTACCAAGAATTATTGTACGAATGAGAAAGTAGAAATAAATATATTTTATTGGGAAGAGAGATTTTGTAGAAATTGGGCAAGAAGTTAAAATTTCAAGATTTTGTTTTTATATATAGAATAGATATAGATTGCAATTGGAATTGTATTACACTCTTTTATAATTTTAGAATAGAATTTTTACCCAGATTTATTGTACGATTGGGAAAGTAGAAATCAATACATTTTATTGGGAAGAGAGATTTTGTAGGAATTGGGCGGGAAGTTAAAATTTCAAGATTTTGTTTTTATATATAGTATAGATAGATAGTATAGATATAGATTATAATTGGAATTGTATTACACTCTTTTATAATTTTAGAATAGAATTTTTACCCAGAATTATTGTAAGATTGGGAATGTAGACATCAATACATTTTATTGGGAAGAGAGATTTTGTAGAATTGGGCGGAAAGTTAAAATTTCAGTATTTTGTTTTTATATATAGTATAGATATAGATAGTATAGATTTCAATATGAATTGTATTACACTATTTTATAATTTTAGAATAGAATTTTTACCTAGAATTATTGTACGAATGGGAAAGTATAAATCAATATATTTTAATAGGAAGAGAGATTTTGTAGGAATTGGGCGGGAAGTTAAAATTTCAGGAGTTTGTTTTTATATATAGTATAGAGTATAGATTGCAATAGGAGTTGTATTACACTATTTTATAATTTTAGAATAGAATTTTTACCTAGAATTATTATACGAATGGGAAAGTAGAAATCAATATATTTTATTGGGAAGAGAGATTTTGTAGGAATTGGGCGGGAAGTTAAAATTTCAGGAGTTTGTTTTTATATATAGTATAGAGTATAGATTGCAATAGGAATTGTATTACACTATTTTATAATTTTAGAATAGAATTTTTACCCAGAATTATTATACGAATGGGAAATTAGAAATCAATATATTTTATTGGGAAGAGAGATTTTGTAGGAATTGGGCGGGAAGTTAAAATTTCAGGATTTTGTTTTTATATATAGTATAGATAGATTGCAATTGGAATTGTATTACACTATTTTATAATTTTACTGAGAATTATAATTACACTATAACTTTGGAAGAATAATTTTAGAATAGAATTTTTAGTGAGAATTATTGTACGATTGGGAAAGTAGAAATTAATATATTTTATTGGAAAGAGAGATTTTGTAGGAATTGAGCGGGAAGTTAAAATTTCAGGATTTTGTTTTTATTTATAGTATAGATTGCAATATGAATTGTATTACACCATTTTATAATTTTAGAATAGAATTTTTACCCAGAATTATTGTACGAATAGGAAAGTATAAATCAATATATTTTATTGGGAAGAGAGATTTTGTAGTAATTGGACGGGAAGTTAAAATTTCAGGATTTTGTTTTTATATATAGTATAGAAGTATAGGTTGCAATTGGAATTGTATTACACTATTTTATTATTTTAGAATAGAATTTTTACCCAGAATTATTGTACGAATGAGAAAGTATAAATCAATATATTTTATTGGGAAGAGAGATTTTGTAGGAATAATTAATATAAAACTAATAATTTTTCATTACAAATAATGGAGAGAATCAACATATATGAAGATTTAGTGAATGGAATTTGAGAAAACTCTATGAAATGACCAATATGTCTCTCAATCATTTGAAATATTAAGTGCAATCATTTCTATAACCGTCTCAAAAAAGTCATTTAGAGGTGGTTATGTATAATCGCCGCTATGTATATGTCGCTAAATAGTCAGTTTGTTGTAGTGATACATATAGTTTTTATTATTCCACCTGTTAAAATCTTCTCTCTTTTTATGGATTGCATGGGAGGGATAATCTCGGCCTCTCGGAGAGGCAAGACCGTACTTTATAGGCACTGGCAATGTAACACATCATGGTCTATCTCACAACACTAAGAATATCTTCTTTGAAGCGCATTACTAATAATTTATTGTCTTCTTTAGGTTGAGGAAAAAGGACATTGTCGATCGCCTTCTTCCTTATAAAAAATGACATGGTATCGTTTTTTACTAGTTGGTTACCGATAAAAAGGACTTGATTGCATTGTTTCATTGACTTTAAGTATTTAATTGTTACTTTTTAAAGTTTAAGGGACTGATTTTTTTATTATTATTTTTTTTGGTATAAAGTTTAAGGCTTATTTAACCATTTTTTTAAAAATATTTTTTTAAGTATTAATTTTTCAAATTTAATATATATATATATATATATATATATATATATATATATATATATATATATATATATATATATATATCTTTAGAAATATTTCATTAAACTATAATAATAAAGTAATGGCATCTATGTGGTGAGTGGTTTTATTATGACCCTATTTGGTAAATGGCTGTTAGCCGTTAGCTGATTGTGTTAATTAGAGGTTATAACTAGTTGATAACATTAGATGTTGTAGAAAAGTGTTTGGTAAATTAACTGTTAGCTGATAGCTTTGGTATAATTTCTTTTTTGAAAAAGCTAATTGAAAAAGTTGCTTGAAGTAGTTTTTTGAATTTTAGCATTTTGGAGTTGCAAAAAGCTAATTAACAAAACACTTATATTGATATTTTAACTAAATCAAACAATTAATAGTGGTCAAATAAGTCAAAATTGACCTGTAGGCCAATATTTTACCAAACAGGGCCTATGTGTTTGTTATACATCTATGCTGAGTTGTTTAATTGTGTCTTTGATATATATTGTTGAAGGCATTAAAGTAGTTGCAACTATATATGTTTAATTAATGATATAAATTTACCAAGGATCTTGTGGTCCACTGGTATCAAGTTGCTCATCTATGTGGGGGTGGTGGGTTTAAGTCTCAGTGGATGTCATTATAGTGACATTTGATGTAGTAGCTTATATATGTGGATGTCTCCTTCCCTTAAAATGAAAAAAATGATATAGATTTATTTTTCTCTAAGCAGTCTACTAATTATGTAGATCAGGATATTGCACGGAAAGCAGTTTTGATGTCAGATTATAAGAAGTGACATGTCACTCCGCTTTCTTTTATTATTAATGCTATGTATTTTTTATTTAATATAAGGTCTTTTATTTATTTTCAAAAATAATAAAGTAATGGTATTATGAAATTAACACAATTACACATCAAAATCTTGTGCTTATCAACTATCCCTAACAATTGTCTCATGTTTTTCAAGGAATCAAAATTGCACACTGAATACTTTTGTTAGTAAGAGATGATAAAGTTGATAAAGCATAATTTTTATATATGAATAGTCATGAGTTTGATTCTTGTCATAATTTTCTTGTTTGAGTCTATTGCACAAGGTTTCTCTAATGTGGGTTACCTTTCTTATATGATTTGTAGACTATTTGTGAGTCCTATTATATGAGAGTGAAACAATGTACTCTATCGGATAGTGACTAGAAATTTTTCTCATTACCCCAAAAAAAAAATCACTTTCACGTATAGATAATTTTTCTTTGTCACCTAAAAACCTTTTCCAATTAAAGTTGTGTGTATAATTTAAATTGAATTCAAATTAGCTTAAGGGCAACCTCAATGGCAATTGTTTTTGTTTGCAAAAAAAAAAAAAAAAAAAAAAATAGCAGTTTTTTTTTTTTTTTTTTTTTTTTTTTTTTGGTTTTAGAGATGCCAACTAGGAGAGAAATGAGGGAAAGAGGGGAATGAAAAATTAAAAAAAAAAAAAAACAAAAGCAAAGCAGTTAATGCGCTAACGGGCGAGTGCAGTGGCTAGGCGCTGTCAGGGACGGAGCCAGAAATTATGTTGAGGGGGGGGGGGGGCAAAGAAGTAGGGCTGGATTCAGTGGTGAATCCGGGAATTTTTTTCTGTGGGAGCAAAAAATTAAAAGAAAAGAGAAATTTTGAAAAAACAAAATGAAACACTTAAGTATAACAATAAATATTGTTGGATATAGCGAAAATAAAACATATTAAAATTTTATAAAAATATTTATAACAAAATATGAAACATAATTAATTTGATAAAACAATTCGAATATAAAACACATTATAAATTACACATCCCATTATTAATATAAAGAAAGTTATATATACATCTCATTATTAATATAAAAAAAGTGATATATACATCTCATTATTATTATAAAAAAGAAAGACATCTCATTATTAATATATATGTATGGATGCCAAAATTTAATTGTGTTGAAGCAAAGATGTAGAAGATTGTGACCTTGCATTAATATAAAAAAAAGTGATATATACATCTCATTTGTTGTAATAAAAAGAAGACAAGAATCGGAGAAGAAGGGAGACCAAGAATGGAGAGAGAATGCCCATGTCTTATTCATTCTTATGGCAATATATATATATATATATATATATATATATATATATATATATATATATATATATATATATATATATATATATATATATATATATATACAAGGTAAGCATAAATATGTACTAAATATGAATAAGTACATCAGTTACAATATGGCTGTTACAACATGAATAATAATGTCCACAATAAGTATATTATTTATAACACTCCCCCTTGGACATTATTTGACCACGATCTTGTCTCGTTAAAAACTTGCTAGGAAAACCCTGTGGGAAAAATCTAAACAAGAAAAGAGTACAAGGTATATGGATAGCATACATTCATGCCTCATTAAAAACTTCACTAGGAAAACCACGTGGGAAAAAACCTAGTTGAAGAAAAGAGTACATGATATATGTAAAAACATATATTGTATTGGTCGCCTCATTAAAAACCTTAACTTAAGAAAACCCTGTGGGAAAAACTTAGTTAAGGGAAAAAGAGTACAACCGTGAGCCTTCAAGGCATAATCGGCATAATCTTCAGGATTTTGGGATTTGTCTACTGAAGCAATTATTTTGCAACATTTTCCCATTTAAATTATTATATCATACTCATGCCTCGTTAAAAACCACACTCAAAAACCCAATGGGAGAAAACTAGTGAGGAAAGAGTACATGATATTTATGTATTTATGTGTTGCAAATAGTGCGCAACTGTTAGTCTTTTATGACTTAATCTTCAGGATTTTACATTCAATCTTCCGGATTGATTCGAGTAGATGTACTTCCCGTCTCCCCCTGAAGATAACAATCTTCAAGTTCTACATATATTTCAAAATTTGAAGAGATGGATTGGACAGATCTTCTGGATTGTCACTAGAGTAGTGTACAATAATCTTATGGCTCTTCTAGAGCTCATATAACATTTGTGCAACACAAGTGTTATTGTCCTCATTTTGAACATTTAAAGAAATTCATTGTATAACTAGTTTGGACTTGGCATTGCGGGGATCAAACAGTCAGTACCCAAGTAGCCTATTAAAACCGTATCATGGTTTCTTACATACATGTCATGTCTTTGTATCTCGAAGATACCGGACGATATGTTAATCATTATTCAAGTACTTCATTTGTAGGGGGAGCACTAAATTTTGCTAGCAGTTGCGTCGCAAATATGTTGCGATTATGGAACTTCTGGTTCTAAAAATGGTGCTCCAACGATAATGAAGTAAGGGACTTCGAGTCCAAAAAGGTTCCTTATCTGCTTCAAGAGATTATTAGGCAACCTTTAGTTTGATAAAAACATGACACTTATATGCATTATAGACATGTGAAAAAACAATTTTAGATGTAGGCTGACTGGTGTATATAAAAAAAAATCTTCAAAGAAAAACTCGATCTTCAAGTCGAGATAATACTTATAGCTTTCACAAGCTTTTTATTTGAAAAATCCCAGTCTTTAAACATGAACTAACATTATCAAGCTCTTTATATATTTCATTGATGTTTACACCATCAATCTTGACTGAGATAATAAATAATAAATAAGTTCATTATCAACCCTTTATCGAGAACACAATGGTACATATTATTCCCTCAATGAGGATATTAACTTCATTCGCAACCCTTTAAAGAGTAAATAATGACACGTAATAATACTTAAATAAATCCTCATTTCGAGAATTATGAATCCATTCAGGATTTCTCAAAAAAAATTAACTGCATATCTAAATTTATTATTCTGCCAATTGTATTATGTAGCGGAACTTAATGCCATTTACCGTGGGAGAGTATATTTTATTAAAATCAATTAAGGGTCTCTGCGTGAACCCATATGCTACAAACTCGCTTCATATTCTATCACCTCATTATTCTTGCTTATTTCTCTTTCATGCACACACCCATTTGTAACCTTCAGGGTTAACGCTCAACGGTGTAATGTTATAAAGAGAATTTTTCATTTTAGTGAACGAGCTATGCCTTAATTGCTCCTTTATACGTTAAATAGTTATGACACTTCCGGTGCCTAACTCTGGATCCAGATTATCATATAACGAGCAATTTGTAATGGCAATTGTGTTGTCGACAACTATAACCTTTATATAAATGTCTCCCATATTTGTAAAAGTAATGGCAATTTCTAAAACAACCAGATTCTAGACATTTCCCAAAGATATTTTGATATGGCCGTTCCACATCCCTAGTATTGTGTTTGTTTGGTGCACCAATAAATTTTACTAGGGTTTTTCGTCATCTGGACGAATGTCTGCAGGACATAATTGTTCAATGCTATTTCAAGAGTGACAATATTTCTTTACTAGATCTAGTATTATGATTCATATCTTTTTCATCGATAGATCTCCTACACTTCTGGCGTTAAGGAGTATCGGTAGATATATTTGGTCCATGTTGGGGAAGGTACATGGAACCTAGTCACTCTTTTATGATCGGTATGATCAATAGATGTATTTGGCATATTTTTTGCTAAATTTTCGCAAATAGATTATCTTCTGAACTTCCAGTTCAGTCTAACTAATACGTGGATTTAAATAGTGAAGATGTTTTCATTCTATGAAATTTCTTGGCATTCCATTAAAAGCTACGGAGTAGTATATTATCTCCCCCTAATGCCGAGAAACCATCTTCATTATTAATGCAGTCAACGTACCCCATTATATGTATTGATCCCCTATCATGGGCTTTCGGTATTTAATCGATAGACGGATGTTTCTTTGATAGCCCTTTTAGAGGTACGTTGTGGTGGTGATATATAAAAAAATAGACTGCGCACTAAAAATAACGCAAATAGAGAAATATTACTTTTGAAACCACGTATTAGGTGAAAAGGGGGGTATATAGCAATCATTGAGGGATTGATTTGTGATATGCAGTGAGTTGGGTAAAAAGAACTTGACTCGTAGTAATGTCATAGCAATTCTTCGGGGATTGATGGGATAGGTGGACCATTTTCGATCAAGAATTTATCGTCAAAGTTCATCCTAAAGGGTGACTTAGAGAATTAAAGTCCTTAATTTACCTTCTGGGCAAATAAATATACAAAAAAATGAGGGCTATAAATTTAAATATCATATGCCCAAATCTCATGTCAAAGAGTTTCTATAGCAGAAACTAACACTGTAAACATGTCATAGCCTTTAATTGTTATCATATGCAAGCTAAGGTTTAGCAACGACAGGTGCAACCTAACATTGAGAATTCATGCTATTTTCCACTTATAAGTTGGGTGATAAATCTCAATAGCTATGACCTATAGCAAATCATAAATTCCCAACAAGAGAAATAACAAAATCTCTTATATATGAACATAATCAAGAGATTATATGCTAAATGATGTCAATTAAAGAGAAGCACATGCAATATGTGATATAATTGTCCATTATGTCTTGGACACCAAAAACTCAATTTAGTCATGCACATCATATTTGGTACACACAAGGCATGACATGACAAGAGATATTCTTATTAATTCATAAATTAGAAAAATGAGAGAAGTACCGTTCGCCGAAGAATAATGAGCACATGTTTGCTTGCCGGGCCCATTCATTCCTATTTTTGGGGAGTCAAAAACAGTACTTTTCCAAGCAAGCTCTCATTTTATCTCATAGTTTCATACAAGTATGAAAGCATCACAAAATAGCAAGATATACAAGCTGAAAACAGCAAAAATTTTCAGAATTGTGACCTGAATTTCAGAATTTTCTGGGGAAAAATGGTAACACATTTTGGCACAAAATTTTTCAGATATTTACTTCATCAAATCTAGAACGTACACAAAAATTTTCATGCCAATCCAAGGTCTAAAAGTATTTTTTCCGAAATTTTTCCCAACATTGCTCCAGGCAGAAAAATAATTGACAGCACACTGCCAAAACTTTACAGAATTTTCTGGGGTAACTGGAGCATATTTTCAACAAAAACTTTTTATAGATATCAAATGACACAATTTTAGGTTCTCCAAGAAAAATTTCATTCCAAAAGGAGTTCAAGAAGTGTTTTTCACGAATTTAATTTTCAAACTGCGCCGGTCAGAATTTTCAGGCAGTGATTACTATTAAAAAATTTCACAATTTGTTTGCTTCAGGCAAACCATCATGATGTGAGTCTTTTTCAAAAAAAAAAATCATGATGTGAGTCAATTTTGACTTTTGGACAGTAGCATAGCATTAGAAATAGAAGTTGCAAACTTCATTCATGAGTCATAAATCACCTTAAAGATCAATCCCATTTGAGGTCTTCTAGACCTTTATTAAAAACGATCCGATGACCAAGCATATTGCCAAGTAGGAAAGGCTCGGAACTCATAAAGTACATTCCTACAAAAAAACTAAAATTTTGATGTCTTTTTAAAAAAAATGACATTCAAAATACTTATTATAATCTGGTCATGTACTACTACAGGAGTACAAGGTGACTATCACATATGACAATGAGACCCACACTATTTTAAATTATTTTTAGTTATGTACTTCTACTAGAGTACAACGATTTCATGTACCATCCGAAAAAGGTACCATCCGGGAAGTAAAACCCGTCTAGAAAATTAAACATAGAGAAGTAAATTCTGAATTGTCAAATAATTTCGAGTGACCCACGAGAAGTAACTTCTCAGATCATGCATTCTATGCATTAATGGATTGCAATAATTTATTGATCATAGGCTCGTAGCGATCCTTCAGGGATTAAATTAGGCTCTATGAATCTTTTCCGATCAAATATTCATAACCGAGGGTTTAGATAAAAAAGGTGACAAATAAAAATTAGTGCTTTTAGTGTTTACCTTCTGGGCAAAACTATATTGAAAATATGCACTATTATTTTGTTTAAATACTCAGATTTAAGATTTATTCTAATGCCCAAGACTGATGTGAAATAATTTCCATAGCAAATTAGCACCATCAATTAACTTTTAAAACAATACAAAACCAATTTTACATTGGGGAAACTGCCCTAGTGCTGTTATTTTAATTTGTGCTATGACTTGTTGCCTTCTGGGCAATGCTATGTTTAGAAATTTGGCTATAATCACTTGTTGATCAAGATGATCCTTCAGGGACGGTCATATAATAAGTGCTTCATTTCTAGGCAAAATTACATGCATTTATGCAAGTTTCCATTAAGATTTAAGAAACATCTTATCATCAAATATGGCCTATAGCAAATAATTATTATGTCAAATTTTCTTTCATGATTCACATGACCATATTGCATAAGATAGCAAATTGTGGCAACAAAAAAAATGTCATGTAATAATCAGTGCACTTACTGCACAATTTATGCGGTGTCACATCATCAAGAAAATGTGCCGCAACATTGTATATTTCAATTAAGCTCTCAAAAACTAGTCATCAACTGGATAGAAAAGCTTATGACATATTATTATCTTAAATCGTAAGCAGTGTCAAGATTATCTAAAAAGATAATCACTCATCAAAGTTCAAGTAATCTATGCCATTTACCACATTCCAGATTATAATTTGGCATGACATAACAACATTATGCAATATGCAATCACTACAAGAAAAATCGTGATTTGCGACGGAAAAATTCCGTCGCAAAAACGCAAAATTCCGTTGCAAATTGCGTTTTGCGACGGAATTTTACATTTTCACAACGGAATTCATTCCGTAGTGTCAAGGCTTGTCGTATTTCATTTCGTGACGGAAATAATCTGTCGCGAGCCGTGGCGACAGAAAGTGGTGACGGAATTGTCCGTCGTGAAGTAAGCGACGGAAGTCATTCTGTCGCGAGTCCATCGTAATTTTGGCAACGGAAACGTTTCTTTCTGTCGCCATCGCGTGAAAAATATTCCGTCACAAAACTCATATTCGGTTGCGTATTTCTGTCGTGAAATATTACGATGAAAATAATTATTGTCGCAATTCCGTCGCTAACCTTTTCGTTGCAAATTTGTATTCCGTCGTAAAAAAACAACAAAACAAATTGTCGTCGCAATTCCGTTGCTAATTTTTCTATTGCAAATTTCGTATTCCATCACACAAATTCGTCGTAAAAAACGACAAAACAAATTTCCGTAGTAATTCCATCGCTAGATATTTCGTCGCAAAATTTGTTTTCCGGTACAAAATTTCATCGTAAAAAAATTACGGAACTAATCATTGTCGTGAAGTAAAGTATTTCAAAATACACAACAATTCATCATCTCCTTCCAAATACAACCAACAACTCATTAGTACAATCACCATGTCTAAATATTGTTCACAAAATTCTCATCAATTCATTAGCTGAATAATGCTTCATACTAAAAGCTCAAATAAGGCTACTGAGAACAAATATATAAAGTTTCTCAAAAGAAAAAAAAAAATAGATAGCAAACAGAATGGTATGTGCAATACAGACTTCCACAAATATTTCCCTCTACTGGCATCATCCTTCTTACCCAATTCTTGATTATCTGTCTTATTTTAGCCTTTTATATATCTTACCCAAGGACTTCAGTACTGCCTGCATCACCTTGCTTAAATGAGCTACAATGGAACTTGTCCGCTTCTCGTAAATCTTGCTTTCATATACTCATAACTCATTGAACATACCCTGCCACATTCAAACTTCTGAATTTAAAAATGTTTGTAAATATATTAATGATCATCACTAGCACAATGCAACTACCAATTTCTAGCAATAATCACATTAATGGCTGACATCATGATAGGAACTAGAGTACTGAACTCAACTTTCACTTTTGAAATCAGTGGAGAAAACTGTAATACTACTGATAAACAAAGCTCAGGTATTTCATTGGGTTATGAATAAGAAATAAACTTTGTTTTCAGTGTATTATGGCTAATTCTAGCCATTACATAAACCGAGTACGCACAGAATCCCAAAATAGAGTTACAAATACCTGAAGATTGAGTTCATTGTACGTGACTTTAACTTGAACAACACTAGTTCGATCTTGTTTTCCATAGTGTTCTTGTGAAAGAAAGGCAGTTGTGAATATGCGAAAATAATTTGATAAAACATTTTGTAGAACAATGATGTTTTTTATACATATAGCATTTTCTTTTGTTCTTCGTCGCAATGCTCTAATGCTTTTACGACCAGCCAAGAGACTTGAAATCTTCAATATCTATTCCAATCTGTGTGCACAATGATATGAGTTAAATAACCATCAGCTAAGCAAGATATTGGATCTCAAAACATGCTCTACTGTTAATATATAGTTTTAGGTACCCAAAGTGGAATTTACTATACTATGGAAGAAGAATTGTATACCTTGCCAATCTTTTCAGGGTCACCAAAGCAATCCAAATAATCATCATGTAAAGGCATAACATACAATTTTATTATCAGAAATGTATATTTAGAAACATGACGGATTATATCAATTCAATCTTACTCAACACTTCTAGTTCAGTTGTGCAAAATGATAGGCATCAACATGTCATTGCAATTATGCACTATGCCTCTATGTAAAAAAAAAAAAAAAAGAAAAAAAAAACAGAAACAACTAAAGCAAACTATAAGTGAAAGCAAGATGTTGAAACCTAAACTGAAAATAAATATATAAAGGAATAACCTAAAGCACATTAAATTTGAAAAGAAAGTTGAAACTTGTTACCAATTACTATTTTATTTTAGCCTTTTATATATCTTACCCAAGAAGGACTTCAATACTGTGCATCACCGTGCTTAGATGAGCTTCAATGGAACTTGGCAGCTTCTCGTAAATTTTTCTTTCATACCTATTGCAGTGATAATCACGCTAATTATCAACATGCATATAGTTTATATAAAAACATGTGATATTAAAGGCTGGAATCATTGTGGGAACGGCAATTATGAAAAATGGAACCTGCAAGATATTATCCATTGCAGTTAGTTGTTCTGTTTATCCACTCACAAAGAACTTTGCTTAGCTTCTAGCTTATCAAACTACACGTCTAATTGAAGAACAAATACAAGCACAGATTGCACTAAACTATGAAACTTGCAGCGGACTAATATCCCCACGTGTAGTCTGCAATGGTTCTTAGATATGAGCATTTATACTTTATGAACATTATATATCCAGTTGGAAGCATGCTGTCATCTAATCTACTCATTCACTAATATTGTAAGAAGCATAGTTTGCATTAAGATAGCATATATAGATCATTTCTCCACTGTGAATTTTCTTGAAAGGATATTATATCACTCTGGCCATTTCATAATATCTAATCTCTATGAAAAGAAGACTCCAAATAAAGAACAACCTCCATCCCCCAAAGATATGAAACCTGGTGACTCACCAGGAAGTAGAGTCTCTCTAGCACGAACTGCTATATCCGATCCCGTCTAAAATCTCCAGTAGCTTTTTGGTAAGTAGTAGTCTATATAACAATTTTGCCATGAACATTTACCCATTTTTTCTACATCAATAATAATTATGCTAACTGAGAAATATACAATAAAATGAAACAAAAAAACTAGTACCTCGACGTCATGGACACCATCCCCCTCCAATCTGGTAGCTGGAGCTAGGGTTTCCACATCGATGGTCTGATGATCGGCGAAGGAAGCTGACAGTGCGGCAAAGCTAGCGGTGTAGTCACCACCTCTATGCGCCGGCAGGATTGGACGAAAATAAAGAAAACTGTGCGTCGGCGGAGGCGATAGGCGGCGATGGAAGCGCTGAAGGCGACGACATGGTCCAGTGGTGGGCGATGGCAGAGGATGTTTTGAAAAAAAATTTGAAAATACTTGTGTACAATGGCGGCAAAAACTAGAGAGGAAAAAAAGAAGAAAATTTCGTTAAATATTGGAGGGAAAGAGGTTTTAAATTTAATAAAAGAATATATTACATTGGTTATAGAACCCACGTCGAAAGTTATATATTAAAAAAAGGGGAAAAGGCGCTTTTGGCCCCTAAATTGTTTTTGTTTTGGAAATTTAGCCCCTCTCAATTCATTTGAGCAAACTTAACCCTTTAATTGTTCACAATGTAGCACATTTGGTCCCTCCTCATGTTATATAATTAGAATTATTTTAAATAATTTATATAATTTATTCATTCAAAATTAAAAATATTTTTATAATAAATAAGTACATAAATTAATAAATTAAATAAAAAATTAAAAAAAATTAAAAAAGAAGAAGAAGAAGAACAGCCACCGGCTGTCCTCGCCGGTGGCTGTTCTTCTTCTTCTTCTTCTTCTTTTTTTATTTTTTTATTTTTTTTATAAAAATATTATGTACATAAATTTAAAAATTTTTTAAAAAAAATAAAACAAAAATAAAAGAAGAAGAAGAAGAAGAACAGCCACCGGCTGTCCTCGCCGGTGGCTGTTCTTCTTCTTCTTCTTCTTCTTTTATTTTTTTTATAAAAATATTATGTACATATATTTAAAAATTTTAAAAAAAATAAAAAAAATAAAAAAAGAAGAAGAAGAAGAAGAAGAACAGCCACCGGCTGTCCTGGCCGGTGGCTGTTCTTCTTCTTCTTCTTTTTTAATTTTTTTAAAAATTTTTTTAAAATTTTTAAATTTTTAAATTTATGTACTTATTTATTATAAAAATATTTTTATTTTTGAATGAATAAATTATATAAATTATTAAAAATAATTCTAATTATATAACATGAGGAGGGACCAAATGTGCTACATTGTGAACAATTAAAGGGTTAAGTTTGCTCAAATCAATTGAGAGGGGCTAAATTTTCAAAACTAAAACAATTGAGGGGCCAAAAGCGCCGTTTCCCCTTAAAAAAAAAAAGATAATGCCACATGGGGTCCTCTGAGTATAGTGATTTTGCCACGTTTAGTCCTAAGCTTTCAAATTGACCATCTGTGGTCCTTCAACTTTTAAATTTAACCATTTGTGGTTTAAGATAACCACCCATGGTCCTTCAACTATTAAATTTTAACCAACCAGGGTCCTTTCAAGAGGACTACGACTGGTTAAATTTCAAAACTTGAAGGACCATGGGTGGTTAACTTGGACCACGAGTGGTTAAATTTAAAAATCGAAGGACCACAGATGATCAATTTGAAAGTTTAGGACTAAACATGGCAAAATCACTATACTCGGAGGACCTCAAATGGTATTAACTCTTAACAAAAATTACTTATTATATATAGAGTTAATACGATTCGAGGTCCTCCGAGTATAGTGGTTTTACCATATTTAGTCCTAAACTTTCAAATTGACCATATGTGGTACTTCGACTTTCAAATTTAACCATTCGTGGTCCAAGTTAACCACCCATGGTCCTTCAACTATTAAATTTTAACCAACCATGGTCCTTTCAAGAGGATCACAACTGGTTAAGTTTTGAAATATGAAGGATCATGGGTGGTTAACTTGGACCACAAATGGTTAAATTTGAAAGTCGAAAGACAACAGATGGTTAATTTGAAAGTTTATGACTAAACGTGGCAAAACCACTATACGGTATTAACTCCTTTTTATTTATATATATATATATATATATATATATATATATATATATATATATATATATATATATATATATATATATATATATATATATATACACACACACACACACAGACACACACACACACACACGCACGCACACACACGTATTTTTACTCGTGCGTTGTACGGAATGGATTTTATTATAATATTTTAAGAATATATCGATTGATATACGAATATATAAATTATATCATCGAATATTATATAGTGCAATTGATGAAATTGGTTTGATCGATTATGTTTTATGATGTTATCCTTGCTTGAATTCGAGCAAATAATTGTCAATTAAACATGCGATACACAGAATAAATTTCTTTTATTATATATTTAGATAATAAAATTAAAGATAAAATTATAAAAGAAATTCTAATATTGAACGTGCACATTTATTTAATTATAAGATTAGTGCTAAAGTATCACTCGATTAATTGAATAGTATATGATTCGTTTGTCTGTAATTATCTTTAAAAGATTAATATGTAATATGATTTATGTAATTTTTTTATTATTAAAATATATGGAAAAAAAAAGAGAAATAATTTAATTGTAATAACTATTATAAAAATAAATCCAACAAATAATGTTTTGCTTAATTACCATAATAATTATTAGGCAATTATTATTATTCAATTATACTAATATATGTGCAAGTATACTTTTATACCTTAAGTATATTCATTTTCACCATATCACATTTAGTTTTTTCCTCATCCTCCATATATGAATGAATTAATTGTAATTATTATAAAAATCCAATTCAACAACTCATGTTTAATTGTAATTATACTAATATCCGTGTAATTATTAGTTTAATTAACATATTTTATTAGTCAATTATACTAATATATGTGTAATTAATTTATTAATTACCATAATAAATATTAGATAATTACACTAATATTGTGCAATTATACATTTATATCATGTTTAATTGTAATTCTACTAATATTCATGTAATTATTAGCTTAATTAAAGTAATAGTTATTAGATTTTATATAGTAATAATTTGGACAGGAAATTGTAAAAGTATGATTTTATATTTATTACCCGCATGGGCAGCTAAACTAGTCACAGAGGTGAAACTTTGGAAGAATGACCAGGGATCGAGTCTCACCAGCGACAGTGATGGGGCCGGGGTTCCTTGTGCTCAGTGATCACATGTCTAGCCTCTGTGGTTCATGTTCAATTGAGTTACCATGATTTACATTCTCCCAAATGCTCTGTTGGGTCGGAGTGTGGGGGGCCCTTAGGGTTGGGGTTCAACCTTTTGGAAGAATGATTTTATATTTATTAGTAGTAGATAGATATTGATAGATTTATAATTAAAATAATTACATTTAGAAATCTAAAAATTAGCATTTAAATTTTGTATGATTAATATAGTGCTTAAGTATATGTATGTTGTATGTATTTTTTTTAAAAAAATTCTAAATATTGATGAACACATATTTTGCTAATTTTATATTTTTTTCTTTAATTATATTTCTTATTTTATTAATACAAATAAGGAAACTGCATGTACAAATGAAAAAAATTTAAGTATTAAATTTGTATGGATTAATATAGTTCGTAATATATTGAGCATAAATCCTTAAAATTGTGAATCGTTACCATTATTTATAGTACAATTCATTCTTTAATATAATTTTAATTATTTTATGATATTTTGAGCATAAATCATTATTTTATTATTAATATAAATCATTACAACTATAAATCATTATCATTATTTTAAGCTTTAAAGTGCGGTAAAACACAACACACAAACGACAATGAATAAATAAAACTATTTTAAAAAACGCACAAAGGCAACTTTGAAGTGTTGTGTATTCAAAGTGCGGTAAAAGACAACACACAAATGATAAGGCGTCACATTTTCTATCGCCAATGTGTCAACATATTGGCAACGGAATTGCTTCTGTCGTCGCATTCTATAGCGAAAATAAATTTTAATTTACTTAAAAAATTAAATATTTTAGTGACAAAAAGAATGATCATTGTAAGTTCCATCGCCAACCTCAAACGTCAAATCTATCATTGCGCCAAACATCGCAATAGAATTAAATTCTGTTGTTGATTCCATCGCCATAGCGTGACAGACATATAGGGCGTCGCATTTTCTGTTGCCAACGTGTCAACATATTGGCGACGAAATTGATTCGGTGGTCCAATTTTGTAGTAAAACTAAACTTTACTTCAAAATTTATATATTTTCCCGACGGAAAAATTATCGCCGCAAATTCCGTCATCAACCTCTGTCGCCAACCCCTTGGTGCAAAGATTACATGGGAATATTTTTCACTTTAAACCAAATGTCGCAACGGAATTTATTCTCATCGCCGATTCTGTAGCAAAACCGCGACGGAACCATCGACCGTTGCTTTTTCCGTCGCTATTGTGGTGACAGAAGTTAATTCTGTCGCGAAATCCGTCACCAAAATGTGGGCGCCAAAATTTCCCATGTTTTTTTCTACTTTGCGCCAAAAATCGCTATGGAATTGCATTCCGTCACCATTTCCGACGCAAAATCCGCGACGAAACACGTTCCGTCGCAAAAACCGTCATGAATTGACAACAGATTACGTCCTGTCGCAATGTTTCTGTCGCGATTCATGATTTTTCTTGTAGTGAATATGATTGTATTGCCTAATAATAATAATAATTTATTGACATAATTCAAGGCAATACCATGAAGTGCATAAACAATCAAGTAGGCATAGTCGCATAGATGATGGAGCAGTTTTAATCTAATTTAAGCTCAGCCTTCGGGAAATAGAAAACAGCAAGCCAGCAAGGCATACATTTCCATACGCATTCCAACATATGCAAAAAAAAAATATATGCACAAGTATCTTAAAGCAAAACCTTAAGCTATAGAGAAATTATTGTGATTTCACACCAGAACAGGCCTCCCCATAGCAGCCCACATAACATCATGTAACCAAGTCAGTGTTCAGTAAGAATGAGGAAAACATACCAGCATATATTGCAATGAGCAACATTATTACATGCAATTCACTTTGCGGTGAAAACCAGCCAAACTCATGAAGATGAACTATCAAAGAAATAAAGAAATCATCTTAGGGAAATTGAATTGCATTATAAGATGAGGGGATGAAACCTGGACAACGACTGACTAGCCGCCGACGGTCGATGGGCCGCGACGCCTCCTGGGGCGTGACCGATCGGAAGCACGGGGAGAAGGCCTGATCTGGTCTCGGGACTACAAAAACCTGATCGCCGGTAGCAAATAAAACTCCTCTTGCGCGGCACGGCGGTCGATATGGTCTAGATCGCCGACTGATCCCATGGCGGACATGGAGACGGGTCAATCGCCTCCAGAAGAGGTGTAACGCGAACGTGTCTTCGGCGGGAATTCACCATCGCAAACCGTCGCTCATCTATCCCAACATCCAATCCTTGATCAACTGGCTGGATCCCCAGGAATTGCTCCGCCGACGAATACTGCCTCCTATCTGCGACCTTAGTGGTTGTTGCCGGCGCGTAGCGTTGATGGTGGTCGCACCGTTGGATGCGGTGGCGATGACGACGGTAGAGGGAAGATTGTCGACGGAAGTCGCCATTGTTGCCGTCCTTTGTCTTCGTCGCTCCCTGAAGAGCCGCAGTGCAGCGTTGATTACGAAGACTCAGTATCAGATGAATTGATTCGTCGCCATATTTTCGCAAATTTTACAAGATTGAAAATTTAGGGTTCACGGAATGTAGAGCAAAGTCTGATAACGTGTTGTAATAAAAAGAAGACAAGAATCGGAAAAGAAGGGAGACCAAGAATGGAGAGAGAATGCCCATGTCTTATTCATTCTTATGGCAATATATATATATATATATATATATATATATATATATATATATATAAAAGGTAAGCATAAATATGTACTAAATATGAATAAGTACATCAATTACAATATGACTGTTACAACATGAATAATAATGTCCACAATAAGTATATTATTTATAACATCATTATTATTATAAAAAAGAAAGACATCTCATTATTAATATATATGTATGGATGCCAAAATTTAATTGTGTTGAAGCAAAGATGTAGAAGATTTTGACCGTGCTATCGCAAAGACTCAAACCCAAGTCATTTCTAAATTCAAACACACCTCTTACCACCTTGTCTACTGAAGCTTTTGAGTACATAATCTGTTCTGTAATAGTTATACTAATAATGTACTCAGGGGCGGACCTACAGTGGGGGCAGTGGGGTCAGCTGTCCCCACTCACCCCACCCCCACCCCTTATATAACCCTTGTATGTATATGTGTATATATAGTACAAGTTTTAGTATAAGTATTAAAAAATAGAGAAATGTAAATAGAATATGGTTTAGCATAGATGGTTGAGCGCGTGGTCAGTCTAAACGCAGGCTAGGGTTTGATTCCCTCTATTTGCTTTTAATATTTCTCTTTTCATTTATATATGGCTAAAGTGTCATCCCGCACCCTGAACCATTTGTGATTATTCATCCCGCACCATGAACTGTAAAAAGTGATATTTCGAGCCATCAACCAAAATTTTTTTTTTCACCTAGCATTTTTTATAGGTTGTCCGGTAATAACGATGACATGGCACCGGTTTCAACTGCTGATGTGGCCTTTTTATCTAGTCAACGAGTTGTTAGTGTCATCCCGCACCCTGAACCATTTGTGATTATTCATCCCGCACCATGAACTGTAAAAAGTGATATTTCGAGCCATCAACTAATTATTTTTTTTTCACCTAGCACTTTTTATAGGTTGTCCGGTAATAACGATGACAAAGATGGAAGGTAGGCATTGGACGAATTTATATTTCAATTTTGACTGCATTGGCAGTTTACCACTAGCAGTTTGACTGCGTTATCAATGTCTATGTTTAATGGAATACATTGGCATGTTACCATTGGCAATTTACCACTTGCAGTTTTACAAACATTACATTGGCAGTTTACAAACATCTTTGAAAAATAAAAAATACTGAAAAATCAAGAAACAAAAATAAGAAAAATATGGAGAAATTGGGAAAATGTACAAAAGAAATAGAAAAATTGAAATATAAATTCGTCCAATGCCTACCTTCCATCTTTGTCATCGTTATTACCGGACAACCTATAAAAAGTGCTAGGTGAAAAAAAATAATTAGTTGATGGCTCGAAATATCACTTTTTACAGTTCATGGTGCGGGATGAATAATCACAAATGGTTCAGGGTGCGGGATGACACTAACAACTCGTTGACTAGATAAAAAGGCCACATCAGCAGTTGAAACCGGTGCCATGTCATCGTTATTACCGGACAACCTATAAAAAGTGCTAGGTGAAAAAAAAAATTTGGTTGATGGCTCGAAATATCACTTTTTACAGTTCATGGTGCGGGATGAATAATCACAAATGGTTCAGGGTGCGGGATGACACTTTAGCCTTTATATATTAATATAATGAGATGAGATGTGTAATTTATAATGGATCTTTTATTCAAATTATTTTATCAAATTGATTATGTTCATATTTTGTTATGAATATTTTTTATAATTTTTTGATGTGTTTTATAATTTTCTTATATTCAACATTATTTATGACTATACTTTTTAAGTGTTTTTTTTTTCTAATTATCAATTTTGCTTTAATATTTTGCCCCCACTGAAAAAAATTCCTGAGTCCGCCACTGAATGTACTGTATATACATACATATATATATATATATATATATATATATATATATATATATATATAAAGGCTATATATAGGGTAGGGGTGGGGGTGGGGTGAGGGGGGCAGCTGCCCCCCCTTGCCTCCGTCCCTGGGCGCTGTCTATGCCGTTAACACACAGAATTGTACCGTTCTTTTCCACTTTCTTTCTCCTACAAGCCCCACAAAAGAAAAAATAAAAAAAAAACTAATCTTTTGTCGGACAAAAAAATTACAAAAATCATTGAAAATCATCCTATTATGATTGCTCTAAAGTGGTATCTACACCCATATTAACAAATAAATAAATAAATAAAAATGGGGCGGGTTTAGCCTTTTAGGGTCCGCAGTCAACACAAATCTCTTAACTCTCTCTCTCTCTCAGCCTCTCAAGTTTCATCCTCAAAATTTACAGTTTTTATTCATCAATATTTCATTTTCTCCGCCGCGAAGTTGCTTATTAGTCAAAGGCCGATGCAGATCGAGGCCAATCGGGAATGATGCACAAGATTAGAAGAGAGCACAGTGCTAGCGTTACGCCAATCGGACTTAAACCCTAAGTCCCTCCAAAGAAAGGTATCACAAGATTCAAGTACCTCAATGGCTCAATAATCGATCTTTTATGTCAATCTGGAATTTATACTCTGAACAGCTCAAAATGGAATTTTAATTAGATTATTAGTTTCAAAACGTGGTTGTTAGTTCACTAGTAATGAGTGTGAAATTTGTGTGTTTTATTATTTTAATTTATTTTATTTATTCATGTAATTTATTTCCAATTACTCATTTTCCTCTAGCTTCAAATATCCTACCATGATATCTTGTTATCTTCAGTGCTATCATATTACCCTTTTAGCTTCTTTTTTTTTTTTTTTTTGGTTTTTGTTTTTGTTTATAGTTGCTGGATATGATTCAAGTATGGATTTTGAAACTATCTGTAATTAACAGATTGACATAAAGCCTAGTAATCATGCTCAAAAAAATGTTGATAAGCATAAGATAAAGTTTTAAAGTAGTTTATAATCATTACATAAAGTTCAAAGGGATTTTTCTAGTGAATCTTCCTATTATTAACTTCATTTTGATTTTTATTGTGTGGATAACGGTAATATCTTAAAGAAATTGTTCCATTTTGAAGTCAATCTTTCATTTTTCCTCGACTTAATTTTCTTGAATTTGTTAACAGGGCTCCTGTTGTGTGGTGGAAGGAAGGGATGATGTGATGGGGTTTGATAGAGGGGCAAAAACTATAAAGGATTGTTGTGAACTCACCTTTGAATGTATGTTTCAAGGGCAGAAATTAATCAACATCTTGAGAGTAACATTACCAAGAAGAACAAAGAATATCATGATGTGTTTGAATAGCACAGATAGCTAATAAAGGAGGCTTCAAAGGTTGGAAGTATTTTGTTGTTGTGGATGATGTGTAGACCAAGCAAGATAGGAATTACTTGAAATTTGTTTTCTCCAATAAAATGGGAAGCAATAGAGTCCTCTTCACATCTTAGCATGGGCATGCAGCTATACGCAGATACCTTCTCGTAAACTGCACCCTTCAAAATTTGTAAGAAATGAGGACAGTTGGGAGTTACTGAAGAGGAAGGGTTTTATCAAAGAAAGTTGCTTTATTGAGCTCGAAAGGGACGGGGAATGCATTGCTATAAAATGCGGTGGACTCCCACTGGCAGAAGTAGTGATTGTTGGTGTCTTTGTCCAATACACTAGCAACAATTGCTATTGCAAGTGGTAATCCATTGCACTTTATAGCTATATGTTTCTGCCCTGTTTTAGCTCAAAAGGACAACTTCCCTTGAGAAGAACCTTCTTCTAGTAACTCCCAACTTTCATCATTTCTTTAAAATTTTAAAGAGTGTGTGACTTACAAGCAGAATCTGCATATATAGCTACATTCTCATGCCTAGTTATTAAGAGATTCTACTCCCTCTCATGTTATTTCGAAAAACATTTTTCAAATATTTCTAGTCTTGTGGTCCACACATCATCCATGACAATGAAATGCTTACCACCCTCTAAAAATTCCTTTATTTTAGTTGTTAAATGCTCTTCAGGCATATCATGGTACTTCTTTTTCTTCATTATTTTCGCACTCTCAAGCAGCTCAACATCATGCGTGGAGTTTGCATTCTCTTCTTGAATCGTTGTGTAAAATTTACAACTAATGCATATGCATTTTCCTCATTTTATTTATATAATTATTTTTCATGTTAATTTCTTCCTTGATTGAGATTTGATTTTTGGGGGAATACTGATTTTGAAGTGATTTTTTGGTTGTTTAGGTGAAAAATGATGTTTTGGAGTTGGGGTGGGGGGTGGGGGGGTGGGGGTTGGGGGATGGTGGTGGTAATATTTTCCTTATTGGCAGAGAGGAAGAGATAGTGTGGAACTTGGGGCTTTGATGGATGAATTTAGTCTATGATCATGCTGTGGATTGTGATCAAGAACTTGTTCCTTTCTGCACCCAGCGGCTGAGTCAACTCTTGTGTGACAGGTTGTTCAGGTTTGTTCTTTCGCTTATTTGTATTTTATGCACCTGAATGGAGTTCAGTGAGAGAAGCTTGAAGCTGCAGCAATCAACACATTTTTGGAAGGAAAAAGAAAAATGTTGATGACTACCATGCAAATTATTTCTTTGATATTGCTCATACTTAAGTCTGATGTAAATGCGTACTTGAAATATTGCCATTATGAATTCGGGTTTTAAGAGGCAAAATTGTTGTTTTTATTTCTTCTCTATCCAATAGTGTGGTATGCTTAAGGTTTTCTAAATTTTGAAGTTTTAGCTTCATAAAGTATAAAGAACATGAAATTAAGATAGACAAGATTAAAAGGGGAAAAACTAAGAAAGGGATGCAAAAGGTAGAAGAATGGTTTATTATGAAATGATCCATCGTTGGCCTATAGGTGAGATTATGGACCCTAATGCATTTAGGACTTGACCATATAGCCATTTTAGAATTGGGATAAGACTTGACCATATAGTAATTTTAGAATTGGGATAGGACTTGACCATAGAGCCATTTTAGAATTAGGATACATATTGAGTCACGTCAAGCTTCTAATTTAGTAATTGTATTAGCAATTCATTTGTCGTTTGAGTTAAGCATATAATATATTTGTTAACCGTGAAAGCAAACATTGCAAATAATAGATTTTTTTAGTAATTGTATTAGTAATTCATTTGCCATTTGAGTTAAGCATATAATAAATTTGTTAACTCTGAAAGAATACATTGCAAATAATAGATTTGTTTACTATATAAGGATGCATTAATAATAATGTTTCAAACATAATTAAAAGCACAACACAATTAAAGGGATAGAAAAAGGTCCAACAACTTTAAAATCCATAAAAATAAAAATAAAAAATAAAAAATAAAAATAAAAACCAAAAATACAAAATAAAATTATACTAAAATAGAAAAGGGGAAACGGCGCTTTTGGCCCCTCAATTGTTTTAGTTTTGGAAATTTAGCCTCTCTTAATTGATTTGAGCAAACTTAACCCTTTAATTGTTCAAAATGTAGCACATTTGGTCCCTCATGTTATATAATTAGAATTATTTTTAATAATTTATATAATTTGTTCATTCAAAATTTAAAATATTTTTATAATAAATAAATACATAAATTAAAAAAATTTAAAAATTAAAAAAAAATTAAAAAAAAATTTTTAAAAAAAAAAAAGAAGAAGAAGAAGAAGAAGAAGAAGAAGAAGAACAGTCGGCGGCGGCAGTTCTTCTTCTTTTTTTTTTTTTTTTTTTTTGAATTTTTGAATTTTTGATTTTTTAATTTATGTATTTATTTATTATAGAAATATTTTTAATTTTGAATGAATAAATTATATAAATTATTAAAAATAATTCTAATTATATAACATGAGGGACCAAATGTGCTACATTATGAACAATTAAAGGGTTAAGTTTGCTCAAATTAATTGAGAGGGGCTAAATTTCCAAAACGAAAACAATTGAGGGGCCAAAAGCGCCGTTTCCCCAATAGAAAACTAACACTTTTGTTTGGCTGCTTCAGTTACTTCAAGGGACTTCTAAAGTTTGTAGTTACTATTGTTTCATGTGTCAACCACTATTGGTGTAAAACTCCTCCACAACCATCTAAATTCACTTTTGAAACCCCTTAATCACAAACAAGAACTTGTAGATTCATCACCAGCAAAGCCTTATCCAACCTTTAACACATCATTACTCCTTAGATCCCCCACCTAATACTCATCTATCACCAATTCCAAACATTACCATTGCCACAAAACTACTTTATAAGAACGAGTTGCTGCCCTCTCAAAAGCCCTCCTAGTACCGGGAGAGGGGGGGGGGGGGGGGTGGGACTAGCTCTGTCTCTAAAGTTTATAGTCATCTCCATTGTTTCATGTGTCAACCACTATTGCTGTAAAACTCCTCTATTACTCGCTAAGTTCACTTCTGAAACCCCTTAATCACATATAAAAATTCGTAGATCCATCACCAATAAGGCCTTGTCCAACCTTCAAAACACCATTACTCCTTAGATTTCCAACCTAATACTCATCCATCACCAACTCCCACCATTCCATTGCCATAGAACTACTTTCGGACCAAAAAGGCAATAGTCCCTTTCTCCAGTAGGAGAAAAAAAAAAAGATAAGAAAGAACTTATGCTCTCCCCAAAGCCCTCATGTGTCGGCCACTGTTGGTGTAAAATGTTGGGGAAAATTCGGATAGAATATGTCGTAGACCTGGGGCTACTGTTTTTTATAGGCTGAGAATGGATGAATCCTGAAGGGATCGGTGATGTGTGCAAGACACTACCTTAAAAGCAAAAATTTCCCGGAGACGGTTGTAGTCTTACCGGTTGCTTTCGACCAGTTAACACCGAAGCTCAGGATTGCAGAAGAGAAGAAGAGAATTTGATGAGTCAATAGAACTGAGGAGAAGCAGGGTATTTATAGTATTGAAAATACCCGCCCCTCCCCTCTCAGCCATTCATGCTCCACGATTTTAGGAAGAATTGTGGTGAAAATGCCCACAAGAATAGGAAGACTTGTTCCACCACAACTTAATGTGTGGATGGTAGATTTCTACATGAAATCTACCTCTAAAAGGGAAAAAACTCGGAATTAAAATAAAGCCCGAGTAAAACGTTGACTCCACCCCACCGCGACGCGCGTGCGAACAGAGCCGTGCCGGGCGGGCGGCGGCGGCGGCGCGCGCGTGTGGGGTTCCCTTTCCTTCTCTCTCTACAATAGTTTAAGCCTTCCAAATGGGTTGGTATTAAAAAAGTGGGAATTAGTCCCTTATCCTTCCAATGTGGGACAAGAGTGTCTTCCATCTACACACTTTAAACCACCATCTTGAATGTAATCTCCAACAATCCCCCACACATTCAAGGTGGCAAGAAGAAGACGGAATTTCTGGCATGAGTGCTGATCTTAATGTCAGTGGTTGTACCTTGAACTGACACGTAGTGACTTGAGTAACTTTCTCCTTTGATAGTGAATTAGATCTTGAACTATCGAAAGAAGAGTTAGTTTTGAACTCAGTTCACACACCAGCAATCACCCTGTAAGAATATATAACTTGGTCTTTCTCGTAAGGTCAACTCTTTGACCTGAGACCTATCTCTGAATAGGTGTGTTTAGCTTCCAGGTTTATATAACCTCGATGTTTGCTCACTGTATCGCTATTAAGCCCATCTCCCTCGATGTTTCGAGGATGGTTCTTTTGTTTAGCCCCTTCGTGAGAGGATCTGCAATGTTCTTTTCGGATTTCACATATTCTAGTGAAAGTACGCCACTTAGAATTAGTTGTCTCACAGACTCATGTCTGACTCTTATGTGTCTCCTCTTACCATTATAGGCACTATTTTTGGCTACGCATATCGCAGCTTGTGAGTCACAATGTATGGGCACTGACGGCGTAGAAGACCCCACAAAGGCACGTCTGCCAGTAGGTTTCTAAGCCACTCAGCCTCTTGCCCTGCTAGATCAAGAGCTATAAATTCAGCTTCCATCGTTGATCTGGCTATGCATGCCTGTTTCGTGGACTTCCACGATACTGCTGCTCCTCCCATGGTAAAAACATACCCGCTGGTGGAGCTCACCTCATCACTATCATTCACCCAATTCGCATCGCAATACCCCTCTAGGGACGCTGGGAAGCTAGAAAAGTGCAATCCCCAGTTCATCGTTCCCTTTAGATAGCGTAACACCCTCTTTAGTGCATTCCAATGGGTATCGCTGGGATTATGAGTGTATCGACTTAGTCGATTTACCGCAAGTGCAATATCAGGTCTGGTATAGTTCATTAAGAACATCAGACTCCCGATTATTTTCGCATATTCCTCTTGAGACACACTTGCCTCTGTGTTCTTCGAGAGTTTTGCACTTGGGTCATATGGAGTTTGAGCAGGGTTCACTTCAAAACTGTTAAACTTCTTTAGCAGTTTCTCTGTGTAGTGACCCTGTGATAACTTGTAGCCATCTTTCTCTTTGATGACTTTCACTCCAAGTATCACATCAGCTTCGCCCATATCTTTCATATCAAACTTGTCACACAGAGACCTCTTTGTCTCTTTTATTGCATTTATATTCGAGCTAAAGATTAGCATATCATCTACATAAATGCAAATCAAGACAATGCTAGACTCAATCTCTTTTGAGTACAAACAAGCATCTGATCGGTTTACCGTGTATCCCAGATCTAACAGTGTTTTGTGGAACTTCTCGTACCACTGTTTGGGAGCTTGCTTTAACCCATATAGGGATTTTACTAGTCTACATACCTTCCCTTCTTGCCCGGGGTTGGCGCATCCAGGAGGTTGAGACATGTAAATTTCTTCTTCCAGGTCTCCATTTAGGAAAGCTGTTTTTACATCCATTTGATGGACCAGCCACTTGTGAGAGGACGCTAGAGCAAACAATATGCGTATTGTGGCTATTTTCGTTACAGGAGAATAGGTGCAGAAGTAGTCTTCACCAAACTTCTGTTTATATCTCTTAGCCACAAGTCTTGCTTTGTACCTTTTAATCGACCCGTCGGGTCTCATCTTCCTTTTGAAGATCCACTTACAGCCAATAGGTTTGGCTCCTTTCGGTAGGTCTACAACCTCCCAAGTGTGATTAGATTTGATTGAATCTAGCTCACTTTGTATTGCTTCTTTCCAGAAGACCGCATCGACTGAGCGCATAACTGCCTCAAAGGATTTTGGTTCCTCCTCTAGAATTAACTGACACACAAACTGATCAGAAATTTCATTAATGTCATTTACTTCAGAAATGTACGTAATGAAATCAGGCCCAAAACTTGTCTCGGTCCTTTTTCTCTTACTCCTTCTAGGTTCTTCTGACTCAAGTTCTGTTTCAGAAGTTGAAGGTAGTGAGGACGAGACTTTTTCATAGGTATTTGATCCACGTTTTAGTGGGAATATGTGTTCGAAGAACTCGGCCTCTCGTGCCTCGCACATAGAGTGGCCGTCTAGGTACATAAATCTATATGCAGCGCTATTTTCTGCATACCCCACAAATATTGCATCTGAGGTTTTAGGGCCAAGATTAGGTTTCTTGAAGTAAGGAAGACCTACCTTGGCCAGGCACCCCCACACTTTGAAGTATTTTAGATTGGGTGCGTAACCTTTCCATAGCTCATATGGAGTTTTTTCATAACCTTTGTGAGGTACCCTGTTGAGGACGTGGTTAGCTGTTAATGCAGCTTCCCCCCACAAAGAGTTAGAAGCGCCTGCGCTTATTAGAAAAGCATTTATCATTTCCTTTAGGGTTCTATTTTTCCTTTCAGCCACACCATTTTGTTGTGGTGTATAGGGTGCTGTCACTTCATGAATGATTCCATGTTTTTCACAAAAGGTTTTGAGGGAGGTAGACTCATACTCTCCACCTCTGTCAGACCTAAGTCTTTTTATCTTTTTCTCTAACTGATTTTCTACTTCAGTTTTAAAGCTTACAAATTTTTGTTCTGCCTCATCTTTAGTTCTAAGCAGATATATCTTTGAAAACCGAGTGAAATCATCTATAAAGGATATATAATATCGCTTTCCTCCTTTTGTCTCAGTATTTTTAAAATCAGCTATGTCTGAGTGTATTAACTCTAGAGCACAAGTTGTATGATGCTTTGCAGTAATGAAAGGTTTTCTAGCTAGTTTAGCTTCAGCACATACTTCACATTGAGAAAGCGAATCATCTTGCACGTTTGAGAGCATATTCATGGTTTTTAATCTACTCATGCATTTGAGACCAATGTGTCCTAATCTAGCATGCCATACATCAAAAGAAACAGCAATATACGCAGAACCGCCATTACGTGTGGCAAGATTATTCATGAAAGTTTCAAAGTTTGCAGAAGTGAATGCAATGAGGGGCAAAACAAACAGCCCCCCACGTAAATAAGCCTTCCCTAGGTACTCCCCTCTACGGGTTATGATCATCCTCTCGGATTCAAACACAAGTTTGATCCCGGCCCTAACCAACAAGGGCCCTGAGACCAAGTTCCTCCGCATAGTGGGGACATACAACACATTAGACAGAAACAGATACTTTGTGGAATCGAGTTTTATCTCTACTGTTCCTACTCCTCTTACCTCAGCAGTACTGTCGTTTCCCATATAGACTTGATCTCCTTGTCCTTGAGTGAAGGCACGAAACTCCTTGAACACGATCCTACTCGCACAGAAGTGCCGAGTTGCTCCAGTGTCTATGATCCATTCTTCCGTGCCAGTCACCACATTTGCTTCCAGCGTCACAACCGCTGCTATGACTTCAGTCTCTTCCACCACGTTTGCTTGATGTTTATTCTCTTGTTGGACATTCTTTTGGTCGTTTGCGCCCCATCGGCGATAGCACTGCGCCGCGCGATGACCGTTCTTCCCACAGACGTAACAAGGTCCTCCTTTCCCTTTCTTCTAGTTGTTTTTGAACTTGTTGTTATTGTTGGCTTTGACTCCTCTTTTCCAGCCTTTATTTTGTCCACCACTCCCAGTTCTGGACCTATCACCTTTAACATCACTGGATTCAACCATGTTAGCTTTTAACGTACCAGAATTAGAAACAGACCTTTGTCGATAGGCGTCTTCTATGTTGATGTGATTGACCATCTCTTCCCAGGAGTAATCCTTGGACTCATGTTTTACTTTGTTTTGAAACTCTCCCCAAGATTCTGGCAACTTCTCAAGTAAGGCATAGGTTTGTAGCACTTCACTTACCGGAATGAGTTCAGCTTCAAGGTCGGACACCAGATTCTCATATTCGTGCACTTGCTCGATCACTGGTTTCGTATCCCCCATACGATAGTTGAGCCACCTCCCAACCGTGTACTTCCTCCGACCAGCATCATCAGCGCCATACTTCCTTTTGACCATGTCCCAGATCTCCTTTGCATATTTGTATTTAGCATAGATGTCTAACAGGTTGTCAGACATGTGATGCAGCAGAAGACCGCGAACCGTTTTGTTGTCCCGCTCGAACTTAGCCCGGATGTCTTGAGACTTGTCAGTTGTGACAGGTTCAGGTGTTACAGACGCAGGGGTTGAAGTGGAGCCGTCCTCTGTTTGAGGATTAGTGGAGTCAGCAGCTTTCGCTTGAGCAGGTTCAGGAACATACGTGAGAACGTATTCCAGTTCAGCAGATTCGATGTGTATGAGCATCTTGACTGCCCAACGACGATAGTTTAAGCCGTCAAGAGGTTGAAGCTTGGCAAGGTCAGATGCAGGCTTAGGTACGAAGCTCGACATCATATCCGAAATAAAAATTAAGAATATTTTTGCTTTTAACTGTTGGGGAAAATTCGGATAGAATATGTCGTAGACCTGGGGCTACTGTTTTTTATAGGCTGAGAATGGATGAATCCTGAAGGGATTGGTGACGTGTGCAAGACACTACCTTAAAAGCAAAAATTTCCCGGAGACGGTTGTAGTCTTACCGGTTGTTTTCGACCAGTTAACACCGAAGCTCAGGATTGCAGAAGAGAAGAAGAGAATTTGATGAGTCAATAGAACTGAGGAGAAACAGGGTATTTATAGTATTGAAAATACCCGTCCCTCCCCTCTCAGCCATTCATGTTCCACGATTTTAGGAAGAATTGTGGTGAAAATGCCCACAAGAATAGGAAGACTTGTTCCACCACAACTTAATGTGTGGAACTACATGAAATGCTCTACATGAAATCTACCTCTAAAAGGGAAAAAACTCGAAATTAAAATAAAGCCCGAGTAAAACGCCCACCCCACCGCGCGAGCCGTGCCGGGCGGGCGGCGACTGCGGCGCGCGCGTGTGGGGTTCCCTTTCCTTCTCTCTCTACAATAGTTTAAGCCTTCCAAATGGGTTGGTATTAAAAAGGTGGGAATTAGTCCCTTATCCTTCCAATGTGGGACAAGAGTGTCTTCCTTCTACACACTTTAAACCACCATCTTGAATGTAATCTCCAACAAAACTCATCCAAAACTCTCTAAAATTACTTTTGAAACCTGACCTTTAACTACACTACATACAAAAATTCTTGTAGATCTATCCGAAGCAAAGCATTATCGATCCTTCAAAACACCATTACTACTTAGATCTCCCACCTAACACTCATCCATCACCAACTCCAACCATTAGCATTGCCACAAACTACTTCCGGACCAAAAAGACAATATTCCCCTTCTCCACCATTACTTCTTATTTTGAATTTTGTTGAGATGGTGATTGCTTTTCAATTCGCTTTCTTGCTCAGTCTTCATTGTCTATACGAGTAAGACAAATTTGGTAGGCATGAACAATGACACATACTGTCATATCAACTTCCAATGACACTAGGAAACTACTTTTTTTTTTTTTTTTTTTTTACATAAATATTCATCTCGAACACTTTTGTTTGAAATTGATTTCAACTTTCTTATGCGTCTTTTGTTTTCATCATCTCTCCGATTAAGAAAAATTTGCTAGCCGTAAACAATCGCACATAATACTTTTATACCAACTTCATTCCAATAAACACTTGGAAACAACTTTTTTTCTTTTTACACAAATATTTCCTCTCAAACACTTTTGTCTCAAATATATTTCAATTTTCCTATGTGTTTAATAAACACATTTTTTGAAGGAAAAAATTTTATGACCGCCACACAAACTATTTCTTTGATATTGCTCATACTTAAGTATGTGATGTTAATGTCTACTTTACATATTTCCATTATGTATTCAGGTTTGAAGAATTAAAATTGTTGTCTTTCATTCTTCTATCTCCAATAGTGTGGTATGGTTAATATTTTCAAAATTTTAAAGTTTGAGCTTCTGATGAAGCATAAAAAAACATGAAATTAAGATAGACAATATCAAAAGGGTAGGAACTAAGGAATACAAATGGAAGAAGAATGGTTTACTATGAAATGATCCATTGTTGGCCTACATGTGAGCTTATGGATTCTATTGCATTTAGGACCTGACCATAGAGCCATTTTATAATTGGGATATATTAGAGTCATGACAATCCTCTATATTTGTTAGCCATGAAAGCATACATTGTAGATAATAGATTTGTTAACTATAAAACAATGCATTAACAATAAAGTTTGAATTATAATTAAAAGCACAACAAAATTAAATGGATAGAAAGGGCCGAACAACTTTAAAATCCAACAAAAACACCAAAATACAAAATAAAATTATACTAAAACAGAAAACTAGGCCCACTTCTTCACAAACCCTAGCTTCTCCCATAAGAGTCCGCAACACCTTTGCTTGGCTGCCTCCGTAACTTCAATGGACTTCTAAAGTTTGTAGTCATCACCATTGTTTCATATGTCAACCAATATTGATGTAGAACTCCTCCACAACCCCCTAAGTTCACTTTTGAGTCCTCTTAACCACGTATGTATTCATCACAATTGTTTCATCCACAACAAAATGTTATTCAACCTTCAAAACACCATTACTCATTAGATCTCACATCTAATACTCGCCCTTCACCAACTTCAACCATTACCATTGCCACAAAACTAATTTCGGACCACAAAGGCAACATTCATCTTCTCCAGTTGGAGAAAAGAATATAATAAATAGTTGATGCCCTCCCCAAAACCCTCTTGGTAATCAAGGACACACAGAGATAAGAAAGAAATTCCAAAAACAAAATGGCCTCTAGAGAGTGAGGAGAAAACTAGCTCAGTGTCTAAAGTTTATAGTCATCACTGTTGTTCCTTCATGTGTCATCCACTGTTGCTATAAAACTCCTCCACAACTCCCAAAATTCACTTTTGAAACCCTTTAACCGCATACAAAAATTGGTAGATCCATCACCAACAAGGGTTTGTCCAACCCTTCAAAACACCATTACTCCTTACGTCTCCCACCAAATTCTCATGCATCACAAACTCCCACCATTATCATTGTCACAAAACAAATTTCGAACAAAAAAAAACAACATTCCATTACTCCACTAGGAGGAAAAAAAAAAGAAGAGGTTTTGCCCTCCCCAAAGCCCTCATGTGTTAGCCATTGTTGGCTTAAAACTACTCCACAACTCTCTAAAATCACTTTTGAAGCCCCTTAACCACATACAAAAACCCGTAAATCTATCAGCAACAAAACCTTTTCCAACCTTCAAAACCCCCCATTACTCCTTAGATCTCCCATCTAACACTCGCCCATCACCAACTCCCACCATTACGTACCATTACCACAAAACTACTTTCGAACCAAAAAAGGCAACATTCCCATTTTTACATTAGGAGAAACAAAACAAAAAAGATAAGGAAGAATTGTCACCCTCCCCAAAGCCCTTTTGGTAGCAAAGAACACACTGATAGAAACAAGAAATTCCGAATTCAGATTAAAAAAAAAAACCCATTAACCACCTATAAGAACTTGTAGATCCATCGCCAACAAAGCCTTGTCCAACCTTCAAAACGCCATTATTCTTAGATCTTCCACCTAATACTTGTGCATCACCAACTCCAACTATTACCATCGCAACAAAACTACTTTTGGACCAAAAAGGCTTCATTCCCCTTCTCCACTAGGAGAAAAAAAAAACTCGTCAAATCTCTCTTGGTAGCAAAGGAAACACTGAGAAATGTAAGGAAACTAAAAAAAAATGCCTTTAGAGAGAGGGGAGAGAGTTCTCTCCCCTCTCCCACCCCACTTACCCCTCTCTCTTTCTCTCTATCTCTCTCTTTAGATGGACAAACAATGAAAGATTGAAAGGATACGTTTGTTGGTTTAATATAAACATATTTATAGATTAATTATTCCCTCCATGCCCACCACTTCTCACTCTCTATCTCTCCCTATAAGGAAAAATAACAAAATATTGAAATCTCCCACTCTCTATCTCTCCCTATAAGGAAAAACAACAAAATATTGAAATGTCTCACTCTCTCTCTCTCCCTATAAGGAAAAACAAAAAAAAAATATTGAAATGATATATAAATATATTTATAAATTAATTATCCCCCCCTCCCCATCCCCCCAACCTTTTCATCTCTGTTTCTATCTAGAAGAACAAACAACGAAATCTTAGTAATGATACATTTGTTTGACTTAATATAAACATATTTATAGATTAATTATTTAGGATTTTTAATTCCAAATTAGCATTGGTACTGATAATATTGAGTATAATCATATATCTAGTTGGGCCGAATATTGGTGATAGTACCTTATACAAAGAAAAAAAAAACTAGTTTGAAAATGTTTTTATGCCATTTCTAAATTAATTAATTAAAAATTTAGAAAAACTTTTCAATTTTAATTTTCTTTAAAAGGGTTAAAATAAAAAATTTGAAAAACTAAATTAGGACCAATGTTATCTTATTTTTCATTTTTGTTGAGATGGTGACTACTTTTCAATTTCCTTCCTTCATCTTTAGTCTTCATCGTCTCTTCAATTATGATAAATTTGGTAAGCATGAACAATGACACATACTGCCATACCAACTTCCAATGACATTAGGAAATTACTTTTTTTTGTTGGGCGTCGGCCGAGTTCAGCCTCTGCTCGATTCGAGACATGATGTTTGGCTTACCATGGAAGGATGTGATTAAATGATTAATGTCCACCTACTTATCACCAATTGGTTTTAAGTAGGATATGTCAACTAAATAGCCAAAGAACTCTATGGTTAAGCGTGCTTAACTGACTGTAGAAGTAAGATGGGTGACCAACTGGGAAGTAAGTATAGTACGGCGTTAAGATCCATCAATTGACATTAGAGTCGAGGTCATGGGTTTGAATCGAACCTTGTCTCCATGTCACTTATGTTGTGATGGCTTGGGAATATAGCATGGAGTATCAGTCATCTGGACCGAGGCTATGTTAACCATCAAAATTTGGACTATGGAATCACATCCCACATCTCATCATGCAAGGCGAAAAGCGAAAAGGTGTGCTTACATGCACACCTTTCAATCAACAAATTTGTCTAGAAAGTAAAAAATAAGATGCCTAGAAAGATAACCAGACAGTACAAACAAGGGTAGATACAAACAAGGGTTGATTGTTCAAGGTACAAGTTCAGATACCACTTGTTGGTCCCGAGGGGTTGGGTTACAAGTCTAGAGGAGTGTGGATGAATAGACTTGTATACTTTTTAAAACCTTTTTGAAAGCTTCAAATCCAAGAAAACTTAAACTCAAAATTTAGAATTTAATTCAAAGTGCACATCGGAATATGTTTAACCCCTTTTTAGTTATCTTGCATGAGAAGAGATTTTTATTGTGGTTTGGCCAAAACCATCATACTTCACTCTTCTCTTATTATAACTCCTAGGAGGTTTGTCGTTTAGTACAAAAATGAGAACTTGAGCCTTGATCACAAAGCCAACCTCAAGTCTATAGGTTTTTCACAAGTATACACTACTTCTCTAAGTATGAGTGTTGGTTGATCACACAAAAGGTTGTTGATTCTCCAACTGTCGTAGACTTGCCTTGAGATCTTCTTGATGATTGCCGAAGTCTTTGAGATTGATCTTCACTAAATAGCTCTTGAGATTTTCTCTCTTACTAGTTGTGAGTTTGTAAATTTGGATGCCCTTGTCTCTTGGCAATTCTCAAAATTTTCAACTCGCCATTCATCTTCAAATGGAGGAATTTATAGACCCATTTGAATATGTCCATTGGACGGAAAAAATTTAAATGTCTATTACCCAACATGTAATAATCAGTGTGTATTGATCAAATTACTTTTGCTCAAATTCCAATCGTTGTCTCTACTTTTGGCATTTGCTTTTTACTTTCTGCATTGCACCATTTGTCTAGGCATTTTTGAAATATCTTTCTTGGAAAATATACTTAGGACTCCTTTGCATTTGGTAACATTATGTGTGCAACTACTGACTTTGAGGTTGTTTACTATTCATTTAGAGAATGTCCGAACAGTTGACCAGTAAGGTAACCTTTTGACCTTTCGATGTTAACTTTTTGTATCAAACCTCAACAACCTTTCGGATTTGACTTTCCTTAGTCAATCACTTACTTTACGAAATTGTTAACTATTCACTTTAAGCTAAATTTTTGTGTCCCCAACTTTCTGGTTAAGGTTGACCCTTCCAGTCTTCAACTCTTCATATTTAAAGTCCTTAGCTTTTCGATCTTCAATCTTCAACTTCTCGTAGCTTTAGCTTTTCGAAATCTGACTTCTCGATGATAACCTTTCGAAAGTTACTATTTGAACCTCCTGAGACTAAAAAATATATTAGCGTTACTTTTCGTACTGAGTTTACTTTCTGGTAAGTAAAGTTCATCATCTAACTGAACTTTCAAATTTACATTGCGAAAATCCTAAGTCTAGAAAATAAAAAGGAATTAGGGATCTAACTTTTAAATATGTTTAATATCATCAAAATCTATCTAACACTTGTTCTTAGCACCTTGATTCATCATTTTTCATTGTTCTATTTCTCTCGTTAGTTCTTCTTCCCTTTCTTAGAATTTTTTCAACTTTTATTGTGTCTCTTCATGCTACTATTTTTCCCTTTCTTTTTCACTTTAAAAAAAAAAAAGCAACAACAAACTTCATTAAAGATCAAACCGTTCATACAAACAAACTAGAAAAGCAGCTAAGGTTTATTAAAATACTCTAGCAAAGCGCCGCTTTGATTACATAGAGATTTCTTTGCTAACATATGTGTTGACATATTGAACTCATGATGCACAAAGCTAATAGAAACCGACTCAAGTTGCTACAAGAGTATTTGAATCTCATAGATAATACCACCATACGGAGTAAGATTTCCATCATGAGTAACCGCTGTTATAACCACCTAGGCGTCAGTTTAGAGGATCACCCTTGTTTATCCCTTCGCCTTTATTTAACTCAGCGCTTCCCGTGCACCGAGGCCTCCGCTTCACGTACCGTAAACAAACCATCTACACTCTTCATAGCAAGCCCTTAGACCACCCCCTCGTCATTTCGCACTACCCATCCAAAGCCCGTCCGCATATTTTCAAAGTCCAACACAGTGTCAATATTGGTCTTAAAGATAGACAAAGGGGGAGGGTGCCACTGCCCAACTCGATTCTGATGTCCAATCTGTCGTGAAGTAGCCTGAGACGCAAACTAGAGGGATTTCCAATCTGCCACAATCATGCATGCATGATGAACCAAGGTTTCAGGGTCTTTACATTGATTATTCCACAACATATCATTCTTGTTTTCCCAAATAGCCAAACAAACAATCACAACTTTCTCATACAAATCAGTTGACAAGGAACGCCACATATCAGATACCCAATCCGAAATAGACTCCACCAGTCAAGCCCCCAATCCTTATTCAAAACCTTTGAACAAGCAAAAGAATAACTGCAATTTGCGAACAGATGAATTGCAGTCTCCTCATCACTACCACACATAGTGCATATTGGATCACAACGCACCTATTTTATAAGTAGAGCATCTTTAGTAGGAAACTTCATATTACACAACGCCTAGAAGAAATAGTTAATTTTCGGTGGTAGATGCATTTTCCACACTCTCGTCCACTCACATCCCCCATCGTCGACATAAAGACCTTTGGCAATCTTATAAGCACTACGGACCGAGTACAAACCACTTTTCTCACCTCCCCCCCCCCCCTCCACCCCCCATACAAAGCATCTCTCAAAGGCATAGAATAGGTGGGAAATTGGCTTAGAATAAGATTACTATCCCTGTCACAAAAAATATCGCTCACTAACTCCACATACCAAGTTGTAGTACCTATATTGAAAAGAGATTTAACAGAAGGTTGACCAAATATATAGGTTCAACGGTGGAGAAAAAAGGATTTTCACTGTTAGGTAGCCAAGGATCACCCCACACTTCACCCTCTCCCCATCACTTATTCTCCATCTAGACCCCTCCCTCAACAAACTTTGAGCTTCACGAATACTAGTCCAAACGAACGAAGGATTTGCGCTCGACCCTGCTTTAAGAAAAGAACATTTTGGAAAATAACGGGATTTAAAAACTTTTGTCACCAAAGAGTCAGGCTCATTCAAAAACTTTCATCCATGTTTCCCGAGCATAGCCACATTCATCTCCCTCACAGTACGAAACCCCATTCCCCCAAACCTCTTAGGTCGACATAAGTCAGCCCACATACTCCACGGGATCCCTTTCCTCCCCCTACCCCCACACCCCCACCAGAATGAGTTCATAAACCTCTCAATCTCCTCGCACAACCCTTTAGGAAGTAAGAACACATTCATTGTGTAATTTGGAATGCTTTGAAGAACAGTTTTTAGAAGAACCTCACAGCCCGACTTAGACAGAAAATGGTTTCCCCAATGAAGGATCCTAGCACGAACCCTTTCCCTAACAAACCCCAAACTCTCTCGCTTCCAATGACCCACATATCCCGACAACCCCATATATTTACCCCTAGCATGTTGCTCCTAAATTCCCAAAGTCTCACACACGGCCTCCTTATCCTCCCTATCAACATTGTTCCCCAAAACAATAGTAGACTTATCAAGATTAACCTGCTGACCACTCGCTCGCCCATACTCATCTAAAATTTCCTTTATAATACCAGCCTCAAGATTGTTTGCTCAGAAAAAAGAACAAACAATCATATGCGAAAAATTAGTAGGTAATCATAGGATCCCCCTAGCAACACTCACTCCATGCAAAGCCCCTTCCTCCTCCTGCACGCTTAATATCGCACTCAAACTCTCGGCAACAACAATAAACAGACATAGAGAGAGGGGATCCCCTTGTCGTAACCCTCAGACGGGTTGATAGGACCACACTCCTTATGTAACACCCCAAATTTTTAAAACATTTTAAGCCTATGAAATAAAGGCAAATCTATCATTAATAATCCAAACAAAGCGACACTAACAACATGAGTATCGGGGTGCTATGCCACATCTAGGTTTGAGAACCTAGATGCACAGGCTAGACTAACTAAACAAGGCATAAACTATAACTAATATCCACAATACAATTCAAGGCTCATTGGCCATCTAAATAATACTAAGCTAAATCCACGAGTCCATCTAACGCGCTCCGAAGCTACTGGTCAGCACCTGAAAAACATACGGTGTAACAACCGTCAGCGAATAATGCTGGTAACCCACTCTCACGCGTTAAGTACAATATAGATAGATATAAGAAAATCATTTTGAAACCGGAATACATATATAACCTAAGCAACTCTAGCTTTAAACCAAGATCAAGACTCAAGACACAACAACAGACTTGACACTATAGAACCATCATAAAGACTAGCATGCATCCTAAGAACACAAGAAAAGGCATAATAGACAAGTAAGCTCATAAATAACAAATAGAGGCAACAATGGGATTCAAAGACAATCAATTAGCAAGTAATCATCAAGGCACACAATCCATCTTCCAACCTTATACCAAGTTCCAACCTTTTCACTCCACTCCATCCTTATATCAGTTCCAACATGTACCTCCAGGCCACCCTTATACCTCCTTGGAGCAACTACATGCCCCACTCCGTAACCACCAACATGGTAGCACCGAAGTGTCATTCGCATGGTTCGTGCCTCTAGCACCAATACCAAGGGGTCAGCGCATATAGCTCTAACATGACACCGCGGCGCTTATACCCTGACCCAAGTCTTTAGCCAGCAAGTCTAAGGGGTGGTCCATGCCTTTAGCACGATAACCGAACACTCGTTGTGCTTTCTGCCAACAATTCATCTCCACCAATCACAATCTCATCATCATCAGTCACATCGATCATTGCGCAATGACCACGATGCCCATCATCATTCAATCAATCAACATATAACCAATCAATAACAATCAAGACATAATAGCAATAATACACACTACACATAAATTCCTAAAACGGTACTCAAAACATCAAACGAGACTCATACACGTCAAACGGGGTACAACGGAACACAGCGGGACACGGTTGCCCGGAGGAATAATGGAGGCAATATAAGGGGGGGTTGGAGGTATAGGTTGGAACTGATATAAGGACGGAGGGGAGCTACAAGGTTGGAACTTGGCATAAGGTTGGAAGATGGATTGTGTGCTTTGTTGATTACCTGCTAACTAATTGTCTTGAATACCTTTGATTGTCTCTATTTGCTATTTATATGATTATCTGTCTGTTATGTCTTGCAACGTGTTCTTAGGACGCATGTTAGTCTTTATGATTATTCTATACTGTTGAGTATGTCAATGTATCTTGAGTCTTGATCATGGATTTAAACTAGAGTCTCGTAAGTATATATGTATTCTAGTTTCAAAATGAGTTTCTTATATCCACCTATATTATACTTAACGCGTTGGAGTGGGTTACTAGCATTATTCGCTGACGGTTGTTACACCGAATGTTTTTCAAGAACAGTTGAGTAGCTTCGGAACGAGCTAGTTGGATTCGTGGACTTAGTGTAGATAGTTCTAGCCTTGATGAGATGACCTGCGTGCCTTGATTTGTATTTGGGTATTAATTATGGTTTATGCTTTGTTAGTTAGTTTAGCCTGTGCATCTAAGTTCTCTAGCTCAGATGTGGCAAAGCACCCCGACTACTATGTTTAGTTTATGCTCTTTTTGGGAATTAATAATAGATTTGCCTTTATTCCGTAAGCTTTAAAAGTTTCAAAAATTAGGGGTGTTACAGCCCAAGCTTTAGCATTTGGAAATAAATCTCGCCACGACCTAGAGACCAAAACCCTATCCAATTTCTAACGAACCCAATTCCAAGTTCCCCCCCCCCCCCCCCCCCCTCCCAAATAAACTGACATCCCTCAAATTCAAAGTTCTGCAACCCACTCTCCCTCATTGCTCAACAAAACCCCTCCTCAGCCACTCAGGGTGAAGAACCCTACCAACCTTCTCCATCTCCCGCATAATGTCATTTAAATCCCTCATCAGAACCCATGGCAAAACACTTAAAGTAGATAAATACCTCAACAAGTTCCAAGAATTTCACCGTTGAGACCTCTCCAGATGGCTGTAATAGCCGGTGGACCTCCACCTCGGAGCAGCCTAGCACGGCGATACCACTGTGTCAATGTAATGGTTCGAATAACCTAAAATCTCAACATCTAAACCCTCGTTCCACAAAAGAGCAAGTCCACCGCTTCTTCCCCTAGCGTCGATAGTGAAATAATTTCTGTACTTCAACCTCATCCAAACACGTTCCATCTTTGTCGCATTACATAAAGTCTCTGATAAAAATAAAATAACAGGCTTCTTTTGAAGGATACAGCCCAATAACACTTGAACTGCCAGTAGGTTTCAAGCCCGCGACAGTTCCAATTAAAACAACTCATTGGGCCTGGTGGGGCTGGAAACCAGAGCCCACCTCCTTAGAATTAATGTGAACATTTCCTTCCACCACCATTGGGCTACTCCAAGCACCCGGCCCACTCCCCTCAGTCCGCTCACTCCCTATTGTAACACCCCTAATTTTTAAAATAATTAAAGCGTATATAAATAACGTAAACTATCATTAATTATCCCAAACAGAGCATAAAGTTATTCATAAGAGTCAGGGTGTTATGCCACACCTAGGTTGGAGAACCTAGATGCACAGGCTAAACTAACCAATCATATTTAAACCGTAAATCAATATCTGAATACAATCCAAGGCACGCAGGCCATCTACTATGCTAGGGCTAACTAAGCTAGGTCCAAGGTTCTGACTAGCGCGCTCCGTAGCTAATGCTCATCACCTGAAAAACATTCAGTGTAACAACCGTTAGCGAACACTGCTGGTAACCCACTCAAACGCATTAAGTACAGTATAGGTAGATATAAGAAATCATTTTGGGACTGGAATACATATATATTTACGAGACTCTAATTTAAATCCAAGATCAAGACTCAAGGCACGTTAACAGGCTCAACAGTATAGAATAATCATAAAGACTAACATGCATTCTAAGAACGCAAGGCATAACAGACAGATAAGCATATAAATAGCAATTAGAGGCAAAGAAGGCATTCAAGACAATCAATTTGCAAATAATCATCAACGTAGACAATCCATCTTCCAACCTTTTGACTCCCCTCCGTCCTTATATCAGTTCCAACCTATACCTCCAGGCCACCCTTATATCGCCCCCCCTTATTCATCCGGGCAACTACATGCCCCCACCGACAAACCACCTATCAACCCCAACATATCAAGATGGTGCCGCAGTGCCATTCACTTGATCCGCACCTCTAGTGCCAATATCAAAGGGTCAGTGCATATAGCTCTGACATGACACCGCGGCACTTATAACCTGACCCATGCTCAACGGCAAGCAGGTCTAAGGTGGGTTTGTGCCTTTAGCAAAGTAACCGCTAGGGCCTGTACCTTTAGTACAATGACCGGGCACAAGTGGTGCCAACCGCCAACAATTCATTTCCACCAATAACAATCTCATCACCATCATCATCATCATCAATCACACCGGCCATTGCGTAATGACCACGATACTCATCACCATTCAATCAAGCAACACATAATCAAATAACAATCAAGACATAACAACAATGACACATATTACACATAAATTCCTAGAACGGTATTCAAAACATCAAACAAGACTCATACACGACAAACGGGGTACAACGGGACACGGGGAAACATCAAACGGGAAAAAACACCACGAACCACGCCGAGTTTCCAGCGAGTGGGTGGCGGGTGGAGGACCACCCGCCGGCGGCGACTTACTATTCCAGTGGGTGCCCGGCGGGCAGTCGCCGACCCGCCGGCTGCCCGCTAGAACAGTGCATACGGGCAGCGGGTAGGTGGCGGGCACCCCTGCCCCCACCTACCCCCACTGACTCACAGGCAACTTTTCGGTCCCGGGATCTCTCGTGGAACCCGAAACCATGTCCAGACACATTCAAACACATAACGACAACACCACGGATTCAATTAACGGAATTAAATCTAGAATCATACCAAATACGTTCTAACACGACTCCTAAACATGCCAAGACTCCACATTAATCATATAACGGTTCAGGAGCATCCGGAACCACAAGAATATCAAGAAATCTATATGCAAGGTCCTAAACACAAGTCTTAGGCTAGACTCAACACCCGATCATGCATAAACCCACCCAAACATACCAAGAACATCACAACACAATATTCATGATATAAATCCTAGGGCTCTAGACATAATTAAAATAAGAGATCACACATATAGTCGATCACAATATCAAGAACATCAAGATTGAAAATATGTAATGCAGATATGTATCACAATATATAAATGAAACGTCAAAAATAAGTACACAGCTGAATTTTTTTAACGCAGTTAGAGAACACCTCCTAATCTGCGGGGCCACGCCCAAAACTTTTTCACTCAAGATCAACCCACGGTTTTTACAATTACAGGTTCAATGAATTACAAAACTAGGTCTACCACCTATTTAAACATTAACCTCGTAAAACAACTCTATGAAAAAGTATACAATACAGTTTGAACTAATTCTACCAATTTAAACAAACTGTAACCAACCTGGATTTAAACACAGCTTGTACTGAATAATGAGGAGCTAAATTCTCCGGATAGTACACCAATCATTTCCCGTCTGAAGTTTCCTTGTAGCGTCTTCTGAATATTTCTTTATCGCACCTTCCAGAATAATGTTTCTATTTTTCCCGTTTTGGAAACTTCATTTGTCTTCATTACAAGAATCCCCATTTATAGTAAATGTCCCCATGAGATTAGGGAATTTGATTTCCTACATTAATGCTTTCTTCATTTACGTGTATCACTCATGCATACACATTCCACCACTTACGCATGCATTTACCATTTCTTGTTCACCCATTTACTCATGCATACAATATCCACAAGTCACGCATGCATTTCCACTTATGCATATAATTTCTACAACTCACGCATGCATTTCCACTCATGCATTAACATGTGCCAATACATATAAAATATTAGTACGTACCATACATAATATTATATATATATATATATATATATATATATATATATATATATGTATATATATATATATATTGTACTAACAATCTCCCCCTTTGGCATATGTTAATCAAACACCCGTACAATGAGATCTCCCCCTCAAACCATAAACATCAAACTCATTTATTTCTCCCCCTTTGTGCAATGCAGTCTCCCCCTTTTGAGAAACATTCGCCAAAGGTGATCAATGAAGCTCTAGCAAATAGTATCGAACAATGCAAGACTAATCTAGAAAGAGCACCTAGTGATAACCAGTAGGTAAGGACCAAAGTTAGGAGGTGGTCGTACCGGGAGTAAGGTAGTGGAGCATCAACACTGGAAAGCTTTCACACCGGGCGCTTCCCAAGTCCGTGCGGATCCCTAAGAAGTACCGGGTAGCCCTCTTCCAGGTGAGCAATTTTAGAAACATTGAACACTAGATAGCTTTCACTCTGGGCCATTCTAGGGCTAGTTGAACCGTAGTGAACACCAGGTAGCCTTCTTCTAGTGAACAAGGCATAATACACCAGACAGCTTTCACTCCGGGCAGAACTAGAGTTCAGGAGAACCTTAGCAGACACCGGGTAGCCCTCGTCCAGGAAACAGGATAAAGTTGCAAAGGCGCAACCACGGGATTTTGGGATTAAGTACATGTGGTATATTGAGAGTGGAGAACCAAGAATGATATAGTATTATTGACTATGTGAGAACAAAACGGCCAATCATGGGAGTATTGGAACCAAACAGAAGAACTAGCTACAAACTATCAAAAGAGTGCTCTAACCAAAAATAACTTGCAAAAGGACAATACCAGTGCATAGAGCTAAACGTTACCAGAGAGCAGAAAGTCAGTAGAATTCTTCTGAGGAACTTGTGGATCCAGACGACGCGTTGTCAGGACAGACATGGGCGCGCTTAACATCATTTAAATTGCCCAAACCTTTCAGCCGTAGTAGAAGACCTCGGATTTGAATTTCACGATCAACCACTTCCTGTCTCTTATGAGAGAGGAGACACAGTTCTTTTTCCAGAAACTCGATGGCCAACTCAGTAGCGGTAGCAGTGGAGGATGAACCTGCCCGATCAACAGACTCGGGAATGTCCAAGTCATCGAAGTGGGAACCACGAAGAAGACGGCGATCAATCTTTATAACGGGCCGATCGGCTTCGTAAAACTCAGAAAGATTTTTCGTAAAACCCTGCATCATTAATAAGCCATAAATAAGGTTAGGAAGAATGAGATCTTTCCTCCCAGCACTGCCATTTCGCGCTCCAAGGATCTGATCAAAAAGGAGCTGACCGAGATTGATTTTCATGCCACATTCAATCTTAAAAAGCAAAATCGCCATTGATCGTTTAACATATCCACGCTGAGTAGTGGGCATCCAATTCGAGCATGCAATCTTGTGCAAAAAAGCGAAAGTTGAGGTCAATTCTACAACTTTGATGGAGTCCTTAGACACCCAACGGCTCTTGTTTCCACCTGTCAGTCTATGTGTAATAGCATCCATGTCCGCTGTGAAGTCGTCATCATAGTCAAATGAGCCAAAGAAGGCATTAATGATCGGAGGATTGAACTCGTAGAACCGCCCACGTATATAGACAGTCCCGCGAATGGTTAATTCTGGTACAAGATTAGCATAAAAATCAAGCACCACAGTCTTAACAAAACGAGGAACTTTGACAACTGTCTGTAATAACCCGGCCTTATCAAGAGTACGAACCAGGCCAGTTCTAGCATTGAAGTCTTCGATATGCAACTTTTGTTGGCATATGAACTGTTTCGCAGACATCCCATCCCAAACAAATTTTAAAGTGGCAGAATAGAAAAGATACGAGAAGGGACGCACGACCTCATCAGACGAAGAGCGGGAGCCTGACGAGTCACCTGTGTCATCATCATGAACCGGATGTCCATGAGGTAGCGGAGAAGCCGGAGGAGAATTAACCGACGACGGTGACGGATGCTGAGCAGCCGCAGCTTGGCGCGCTGCGGAGCGTGTCACGACACGAGTATGAGCAGCGGCGGATGTTGGCGGAGTGTCCAGATTTCGGAGAGGCATCTTAGGCGGAAGTGGTATATATAATAAGGAAGCTGTACAAGTGTAATGGTGAAGACGTCTGAAGCACCTGGTATATATATATACATATCCATAGAAAGAGCTACGCACAAACAGTTAGAATGTAAAGGAATTCAAAAACGAAGATCCTATTAAGTGTACTGAGTAAAACAAAAAAAAAAAAATTCGACAAAGTCAAGGGAGAGAAAAGGTAAAAAAAAAAAAAAAAAAAAAACGTACAAAACAAAAAAAACAAAAAAGAAAAAAAAAACAAATTACAAAAAAAAACGTGTATGTATCGGTGTTGTAAATTAAAAGTGATTTACTTTTTGTGTTTTGTTATTCTTTTTTTTTTTTTTGTTTTTTTGTTTTTTTGTTTTTTTGTTTTTTTTTTTTTTTTTTGTTTTTGTTTTTTTTTTTTTTTGTTTTTGTTTTTTTTTTTTTTTTTTTTTTTTTTTTTAACGAGATGAGTCGATTACTGTAGAGCACACAAACCAAGTTTGTGTCGCAATTCCTCAAACTTGTTCCCATCCAGGGCTTTCGTGAAGATGTCTGCAATTTGATCCCCTGTAGGCACATAATCTAAGTACACGACGTTATCTTCTACCAATTCTCTAATAAAATGATGTCGGATATCAATGTGCTTAGTTCGAGAATGTAAGACAGGATTCTTAGTTATACTGATGGCACTAGAGTTGTCACAATAAAGTGTGATTACCTGTTGCGCAATTCCATAGTCCGCCAACATTTGTTTCATCCAAAGCAGTTGAGCACAACTGCTACCCGCAGCTATGTATTCAGCTTCGGCTGTTGACAGGGATATAGAGTTCTGCTTTTTGCTTAACCAGGATATAAGGTTGGATCCTAGATAAAAGCAACCGCCGGAGGTGCTTTTCCTGTCGTCAACATTACCCGCCCAGTCCGCATCAGTGAAACCTACAAGTTGTGAACTTGACTCCTTCGAGTACCAAATTCCCAAATCCAAGGTTCCTCGGACATATTTCATGATTCTTTTAACCGCAGCAAAATGCGATTCTTTCGGATTCGCCTGGTATCGTGCACATGCACCTACACTGAAACTTATGTCAGGTCTACTGGCGGTTAGGTACAGTAAACTACCGATCATGCTCCTGTACAGGCTTTGATCGACGGGTTTGCCATCATCATCTCTGTTTAACTTCATGTGAGTGGGAAACGGGGTACGAACACTCTTGCTAGCGTCAAGACCAAATCGTTTCACAAGATTGTTAGCATATTTTGTTTGAGAAACAAACATACCATCTTCTGATTGTCTGATTTGTAGACCGAGAAAGTACGTTAGTTCACCAACCATGCTCATTTCAAATTCTTCTTTCATCAGGTCAACAAAATTGTTAGCGTAATGATCAGAGGTAGAACCAAACACTATATCATCTACATAGATTTGAGCGATAACGAGATCAGTATCATACCGTTTGATGAACAGAGTTTTGTCAACACTCCCTCTTGAGTAACCCTTTTTGATGAGATATTCTGTTAATCTCTCGTACCATGCTCTCGGGGCTTGTTTCAATCCATATAGTGCACGTTTCAGTCTGTACACATGATCTGGATGTTTGGGATCTTCGAACCCTTTTGGTTGTGCGACATAGACTTCTTCTTTCAGATATCCATTTAAGAACGCAGTTTTGACATCCATTTGTTGCAGTTTGATGTGCATTGTACATGCGACTGAGATTAGGAGTCTGATTGATTCTAATCGTGCAACAGGTGCAAAAGTTTCCTCGAAATCAATACCTTCCATTTGATTGTATCCTTGAGCTACCAACCTCGCTTTGTTTCTTATAACAACCCCATTTTCATCGGACTTGTTCCTAAAAATCCACTTTGTGCCAATAATATTCACATTCTCTGGTTTTGGCACTAAGTCCCAAACTTGATGTCTCTCAAATTGAAGTAGTTCATCTTGCATGGCATTTATCCAACACTCGTCTTGTAATGCTTCTTTCACATTCTTCGGTTCTATCAAAGAGATGTAGCAGGAGTGTCCTAACATTTCACGATAGCTCTTCTTTTCTTTTACCCTGGTTTGAATTCCTGCACTCATGTCTCCAATCACATTCTCTGATGGATGATTCTTCTGAGTCCGGGTTGATGGATCTTTTGTAGCTCTAGCATGTTCTTGTGAGGCGTCATCGTGATTTGATGGGTTATATGTTGTACTTGTTAGTTCGTCATCCTCCTTCCTCTGCGATTTGGGTACTACATCATCGACTATAACATTAGCTGATTCCATGATAGTGTTGGTTCGTTTGTTGAATACACGATATGCCTTGCTGTTCATAGAATATCCGAGGAATATTCCTTCATCACTCTTGGCCTCGAACTTTCCTCTCGGATCTCTGTCATTCAAGATGTAACAGACACTTCCAAATATGTGAAAGTATTTCAGGTTCGGGGTCCTGCCTTTCCATATCTCATAAGAAGTTTTCTCAATACCTGTCCTCAAGAAAATCCTGTTAGTAATGTGACAAGCAGTGTTCATGGCTTCTGCCCAAAATCTTTGGGACAGATGTTTCACAATTAGCATAACTCTAGCCATTTCTTGTAGAGTTCTGTTTTTCCTTTCCACAATCCCGTTCTGTTGTGGAGTTTTTGGAGCAGAAAACTCATGCAATATGCCATGTGTATCACAAAAATTACTAAAATCTGCATTTTCAAACTCACGTCCATGATCACTTTTTATTCTAACGATTTTGTCTATAGATGCGTCTTTTTCTTTTTGTAACCTTAGGCATAGTTTCATAAATGCACTAAAAGTGTCAGATTTTTCCCTTAAGAAATCAATCCAAGTAAACCTAGAAAAATCATCAACACAGACAAACACGTACCTCTTTCCTCCGAGACTTTCAATTTGAGTAGGTCCTATGAGGTCCATATGAAGAAGTTCAAGCACTTTAGTAGTGGGAATGTGTACTGACCTTTTGTGAGAGACTCTTGTTTGCTTGCCCTGTTGGCATGGTCCACATACGTGTGTATCATCCTTAAAGTCCAACCGAGGGACACCTCTCACAGCTTCCGAACTTATGAGCTTATGCATGTCTTGGTAGTTCAAATGACCAAGTTTGTAATGCCATACCTCACTCTCACCTACTACAGAACTATTGCACACAATAGTAGATTTGATTACGTAACAGTTTTCAGAGGTTCGGACACCTTCCATAACACATGTCTTTGAACTGTACACTTTACATTTCTCTTTAGTGAATCTAACTAGCAGATTTTGATCACACAGCTGGCTAATACTAATTAGATTAGCTTTCAACCCTTTCACTAAATACACATTATCAAGTTTAGGCATACCTTTTGTGTCCAGTGTTCCACGTCCAATAATTTCGCCTTTTTCACCATCACCAAACGTGACATGTCCAGCATGTTCTTCAACTACATCTTTCAGATAACCTTTGTTACCCGTCATGTGTCGGGAGCAACCACTGTCAAAGTACCATGATGATGCCACATTCGTCAACATCGCTATCTTTGTCGTCAGACAGGTTTGCTTAGGTCGCCATACTTGTTGTGATTTGTGTTGTTTGCATTGTCTCCAAACATGCCCTTTTTTGTTACACCTGAAACAGATCTTGTGAGTAAACCTGTTTGTGTGTCGTCGTTGCATTCTTGCTGACACCCACGCGTGTCGTTGATTTCCTTGCCTGCCTGTGAAGCCTAGACCTGCTTTGTTGTGATTATTGACCCCTGACTGGAGAATTTCATTCAGACACTTGGTGCCTGTATTCAACATTCTCACACGTTTTTTGAGATTTTCCAATTCACTCTGAAGGTATTTTTCATTTGACCCTCTAGTAACCACGTCAGCCTCGAGGTTTTCTACTGTGACTTTTAGAGTAGAATTTTCTGATTCTAAAGATTCAACATTTTTAATTAGTACGAGATTCAGCTTACTTACCTTACACCAGTTTTTGTACATTTCTTCGTATGCGTCAACTAGGTCAATATCCTCATCCTCAGATTTCATCCCTTCACTTTCCTCGTACACCTCTGGTGTGGGGGGGTGTAAAGCACTATCTATCACTTCTTCCTCTACACTGGCGAAGAACTTCTCGTAGTTTGCACGTTCTTCGATATCGTCAGGGTGATATATGCTTCCATGGAAAGCAACAAAATTGCTCGTCTGTTGTTCATCATTGTCCGAATCTTCAAGGTCACTCCAGGTAAGTGTATATGATTTCTTTCCCTTGTGATTTCCACAATCTGCTTGCATGTGTCCATAGCCTCCACACTCATAACACTGAACACCCTTGAGTTTAAAGTCTCGACTTGGACCTTTTGGCTTCTGAACATTTCCAGTTCCATCGCCTCTGTTACTCGTTTTCATCTTACTTTGTCCTTTGGCTTTCTTCAGCATTTTGCCAAATTTTTTCGACAGCATAGCCATGACCTCATCCATTTCTATATCTGAGTCAGCTCCTGTAGGTACCGCAGCGCCAAAAGCTACTCCTTTGTTGTCCTTGTTCATATACCTGTCTTCCTCTTCCATTTCTAACTCAAAAGTCTGCAGATTTCCCATTAGAGCATCTAGAGTTAGAGTTTTTAGATCAGCTGATTGCTTAATTGCGACAGCTTGCATTTTGAACTTCGGAGGCAGTGATCTCAGAACTTTGCGAACCAATTTCTCTTCTTCAAATGGTTCTCTCAAGTTCCGTGCGCTATTTGCAAGGTTCTTTATCCTTGCGCTGAATTCAGAAACTGACTCGGTTTCTTCCATCCTTAGGCTCTCATACTTGGTCATGAGCAATTGCAACTTTGAGACTTTGACAGATCCTGTTCCTTCATAGTGAGTCATAAGTGCTTCCCAGGCAACATGTGCAATATCCGTGGCTGAAATTAGCTGGAATTGACCTTCTCCAAGAGCACTATGAATTGCATTCATAGCTCTATTGTTTGCTGATGCTTGCTTCTTCTCATCTGGTGTCCATTGAGCCAGTGGTTTTTTCTTCTGTTCGTTGTCGACCTTCATTGTTGGGGGGGTCCAAGCATTTTCCACAGCATCCCAGCATTCTTCATCCAGAGATTTTATAAATGCCTTCATTCTAGCCTTCCAATAGGCATAGTTGCTTACTCCTTTCAACAACGGCGGTCTTGTAATCGAGGCACCCTCTTCCATTCTGCAAAACAATGCTCGAGTATCCCTAGGATCTCGCTAACAAATTAAGCGACACCGCTCTGATACCAATTGAAAATATGTAATGCAGATATGTATCACAATATATAAATGAAACGTCAAAAATAAGTACACAGCTGAATTTTTTTAACGCAGTTAGAGAACACCTCCTAATCTGCGGGGCCACGCCCAAAACTTTTTCACTCAAGATCAACCCACGGTTTTTACAATTACAGGTTCAATGAATTACAAAACTAGGTCTACCACCTATTTAAACATTAACCTCGTAAAACAACTCTATGAAAAAGTATACAATACAGTTTGAACTAATTCTACCAATTTAAACAAACTGTAACCAACCTGGATTTAAACACAGCTTGTACTGAATAATGAGGAGCTAAATTCTCCGGATAGTACACCAATCATTTCCCGTCTGAAGTTTCCTTGTAGCGTCTTCTGAATATTTCTTTATCGCACCTTCCAGAATAATGTTTCTATTTTTCCCGTTTTGGAAACTTCATTTGTCTTCATTACAAGAATCCCCATTTATAGTAAATGTCCCCATGAGATTAGGGAATTTGATTTCCTACATTAATGCTTTCTTCATTTACGTGTATCACTCATGCATACACATTCCACCACTTACGCATGCATTTACCATTTCTTGTTCACCCATTTACTCATGCATACAATATCCACAAGTCACGCATGCATTTCCACTTATGCATATAATTTCTACAACTCACGCATGCATTTCCACTCATGCATTAACATGTGCCAATACATATAAAATATTAGTACGTACCATACATAATATTATATATATATATATATATATATGTATATATATATATATATATTGTACTAACAAAGATTATCACATAAACACAATATAAATCTTAGGCAAAGCTCTATCAAGACTCAAACACAGAATCACACATCAAAGGAGCCAATGAATAAGATATAGCAAGGAAAATAGGTTTTGGAAGACATGGGTTACCTCTTAGCCTTAATTAATCCTCACTTGGCTATTAAGGTTCTTCTCTAAGATTTCCCTCCGATTGATCTCCCTAGGCTTGGTGGTGGGGAATCTCCGGGGAATAATTTCGTGTAATACAATTATGGGTGGTAAGGGTTCTAACTGCTTTCTAATCCCCTATTTATAGAGTTAGGAATCCTAATCAGAGTCTGAATAGTAAAAACCTATGTTCTATTCCTAACAGGTTTATAGGTCTGGGATAGGGGTGTTCAATCGGTTAACCGTTCGGTTAACCGAACCGTTTTAACCGAACCGAATTAACCGAAGTTTTTTTTTCTTTAACCGTTAACCGAACCGAAGTTTGCTCTACCGAATTAACCGAACCGAACTTTTTTTCGGTTAATCGGTCGGTTAACCGATTAACCGAAATTTTTAACCCTAAAATTGAAAATCTTAAAAATAACTCCTAAAATAATAAATCTAACTAAAATAAAATACATATCATAATAAATTCATATCAAAATATACAAAAACAACACCATAAGTTCATAATTCATAGTCCATAATCCATAATCCATAGTCCATAGTCCATAGTCCATAGTCCAAACCATAAATTAATGTCTTCATAAAGATTACAACATTACAAAAACATGCAAAAATAAAATCAAAGTTCATCCCATGATTTCCAATTTTCCATCACTCCATCCTAATGTCCATGATGTTTACTCCATCACTCCTACATATTAAAAAGTGTAAGTATAAATAATAATTAACCACTTAACCGAATAATAAATAAACTAACTAATACAACTACTTGCAAATATTATTTTTTACCTTAGAAATCCAAGAACAAACACCTTACTCACAATTCACAAGGTGGGTTCCATTGCATTCCATGAAGAATCTAAAAGATAAAAGATAAATAAATAATATATTAAAATTTTTATTTGTGTGATGAAAGTAAACTTATAAACAAAAGGAATAAAATTTACATACCATTTTCAACACTTTCAAAGTCATTTAATTCTTGAAGCTCTTCAAAAACATCCAATGAAGGTGTTGAATTTTTTATCCAATCTTGATAGCACACAAGAGCTTGAGCCATTCTAGGAGTTAAAGAACTCCTAAAGGAATCAAGAACACGTCCTCCAGTACTAAAGGTAGACTCAGAAGCAACAGTGGATATTGGAATAGCTAGCACATCTCGAGCCAATAATGACAAATAAGGAAATCTAGGGCTATTAACTTTCCACCACAACAAAATATTAAAATCATCCGTCACTGGCTCCATAGCTTCACTGAGATACTTATCCAATTCCGACATTTGATCCCCACCACTACCTGATTGAAGTTTGTGCTTTACAAATTTCTCTTGCATACGCTTTTTCATCCTAGCTTGACATTCTCCTATATTTGAACTTGATGTTGGAGTGGAACTAGATGACACAATGCTATTTGAAGGCTTATAAGCATTAAACAATTCATACACCGCATCTTTAACCTTGGTTGCCATATCCTCACCTTTTGTACCCTCAAACATATCTTTCAAAGCAAATTCAACATAGCAAAACTTGTGTCTAGGATCAAGAATAATGGCAACAAAAATTAGCATATTCAACTTGTCAATGCTCCCCCAATATTTGTGAAATTTATCTTTCATCTTCATTGCCATCAAACTAAATTCATTCTCATCCGAAGCTTTGCACTCTCTCAAAAGACAATCAATTTCACAAATCTCATCAAACAAGCAATTGGAAGTAACATAAGAAGTCCCGGAAACTCTATTTGTAAGCTCATAAAAGTGCTCCAAGAATTTTACCAAGTCCCTAACAACTTTCCAATCACTTTCAATAGGAATACCATCCCCCGATTCAAGATCATCTTTAAAATTCTCATCTTGTAAATCAAACATATAGAAAGCATTTTCAAATTTTTGAGCACAATTTAGCATCAAATATGTTGAATTCCAACGAGTACTAACATCAAGGCACAACAAACTTTTGCTATCTATATTTTGACTTTCAACACATTGTTTAAACCTTTGCAATCTAGATGGAGATTGCCTTACATATCTCACCGCCCCTCTAACACGAGCAACCGACTTATTCAAAAGTTTCAAACCTTCATTCACAATCAAATTCACTATATGTGCAACACACCTCATATGCATATATTTCCCATTCAAAATATTTCCATGTTTACTCCCAAACTTTTTTTGCAAATAACCAATAGCAACATCATTTGCACTTGCATTATCAACCGTAATAGTGAACAACTTATCAACCCCCCAAGAAAGCAAGCATTTTTCAATCAACTTTCCAATAGCATCACCTTTATGACTTGAAATTTGACAAAAATTTATGACTTTCTTATGCATATTCCACTTATCATCAATAAAATGAGCCGTGAGACACATGTAATTAATTCTTTGCAAAGATGTCCATGTATCCGTAGTTAAACAAACTCTATTACATGAGTTCCTCAACAATTGTCTCACTTTGATCCTCTCATCTAAATAAAGTTGATAAATGTCTCTTGTGATTGTAGTTCTTGAAGGAATGTGAAACCTAGGACATGCAACTTCAACAAATTCCTTCAAACCTTCACTCTCCACAAACCTAAAGGGTAGTTCACACTTCACAATCATATTTGCTAGGGCTTTTCTAATTGCTTCTTGATCGAATTTCCAAGATGAAATAGCCCCTTCCCCTTCATTACCCTTATTTTGCAAAACAATTTGAGCTTGTGACTTATCAACATTATCGGGATTTTGATTGCATGCATTCATGTGATATTTTAATGATGCGGTTCCATTTTTCTTTGGATCACAAGCATATTCTTTCCCACAATGAATACATTTGCATGATGTAACTCCGGAAGACGAAGTAATTTTTTCAAAGTGAGACCAAACTTCTGACCTTGGTTTTATTGTTTTTCTCTTTTTTGAAACTTGACTTGCATCTATGGTCCCACTTGTTGATGAAATAGCAACTTCATCGGATGACGGAGCCGTAAAAGAAGGAGAAATATCTTCCATTGACATCTACAAATTAAATAACATTAAAAGAACAATTAAAAATCAAACACATTACATATATAGAAATACATTACATATATAAAAGTATACAGTGGAACAATTAAACACAAACATACACTACAACAAACATATGCAGCTCTTTTATCTTCCTTTTTTTTTCTAGAAGTATAGAATAAGAATATACACCCCTATACACTGGAACATTGAACATACAAACAGAGTAATAGAACAATGTATATATTCACCCCTAATAGAACAAGTGGAAACAGTCAATACTCAATACTCAATAGAGCTTAGAACACATACACTGGAAAAGTGGAAAGTATTAAACTATTAACCGTCAAAAGAGCTTAGAACACATACACTGGAACACATACAGTGAAAAAATAAAATTTTATTATTAGCAACAAAAAAAAAATTCACACAACAAAACTTGTTAACATTTTTAACAATCAAGTATTAAACTATTAATAGTCTAGAAAATATTTATTTAAAAAAAGAAAAGCATACCTTGTATAGTACTCTGGAGGACTCTGCCGTGAAGTGGTGGGCGGTGGACGAGCAGACGGAGCAGACGGAGGACTCTGCCGGTGGACGAGCAGACGGAGCAGGCGATTGGCGAAGACGGACGGAGAAGAACGCTGCCATGACTCGCTGACGCCGGAGTGACGCCTGGTGGTGGTTGGCCGCCGGACGCTGGTGGAGCGCTGAGCCGCTGATCGATCAGACGATGGGGGTCGGGGGAAGGAGATGTGGTCTGTGGTCTGTGGGAGTCGGAGTCTCGGAGATGATTTAGGGCTTAGGGTTAGTGGGTTACTGACTTACTGCGTAGTATACTAGTATTCAATATTAACTAAGAGTTTAGTTAGGGTATTAGTCTAAGTTAGTTTAGTTAGGGTATTAGTATAATAGTATTAGTTTATTATAAAATTAGTATTTAAGTGTTTATATTTATTTATTTATATATATTTTAAAAACTTCGGTTAACCGTTCGGTTAATTCGGTTAACCGACACTTTCGAACCAAATTAACCGTTAACCGAAGTTTTGACATTCCTTTAACCATTAACCGAACCGAAAAAGTTCGGTTCGAAAACGGTTAACCGAACTTCATCGGTTCGGTCGGTTAACCGAACTTTCACCGAAGTTTGCCCACCCCTAGTCTGGGATTCTTAGAATCTGATTGGTAAAAGGTCTACTCTCTTTATTCCTAATAGGCTTAAGACTCGAGTCCATGATCCATGGTGGACCACATTAATTAATTAAAGGGAATCCTAACCAAATTAAATCTTTTTTAATTATTATTAACGGAATTAATTAAATAATTAATCTAGGATTAAAGGCCGTAACACGGGGTGTTACACCTATCATTCTACGTTTCTGATCAATAAATACCACCCCCTTACATTCTTCCTCAGCATTTAACACCCCCAACTTCTCTACTTCCCCCACGTCATGTCACATAGGCAAAGCAGTTTTTTGCAACGGTTGACCCATCATTGACACATTCATTAATTGCTCATTATTGACAACCGGAACACCAAGGGTCCCTAGAGCAACGGTCGGAGTAGACACCGCCGACTGCTCCAACACTAGCCACTTATTCACTAGAGTCGCCGCTTCCCGTCGTCCACCAGCCCTCATCCACGAGCCATACGGCTTCTCAAAACCTTGTAATAGTTTCTCTAATGCGTCCATGCAAAATTTATCAGTGTGACCGATAATTCCACAGTGGAAACAGAACGAAGGCAATTGCTCATAGCGAAGAGCGAACTAGAACCACTCGCCCCAGGCTTCTTCATCTTCATCTTAGCCTTTAAAGGTTTTGTAACATTGATCTTCGTGCGAACTCGCATAAAGGTACACCACATACCATCAAAATTCCAATGGTCCAACTATTCGAACTCACCAATGTGATTGCTAACAATTTGCGCAACTTTTTCAGACATAAAACCAACTGGGACATTATGCTCGTGCACCCAAAATGAAGCCTTATCCAATGCCAACGTCAATGGATCATCTCCGTTCTCTAGGCACTGAAGAAGAACCAAATGCTGATCAAACGTCCAAGGGCCGTCAAACTTCTAGAGACATCTCTTTCGTGATAAAAAAAAAGTGAATAAAAAGTGGTTCGAACCCAGATCTCGAACCATCACCCCCTATCCAGGACGCCAAGTAGTGGCCATTACATCCCAAAAAATTACCAGTTTCACCGGCCTTTAGTCACTATTATGCCAACCACCGCAAAACGATAGTCAAATGTAGGGTTCGGAGCCTCATCTTCCTCAACAATGACATCATCTTTGTCATCAACAATGGTCAAAGCTTGGTAAGCCTCACTCAGCCCACTCGTACCACCCTCCTCCATGATGCCAAGAAACGTAAAAACTCATACCAGAAAAACACTCACAAAGAGAGAGAGGAGATACACTCAGTAGTAATACTATTTTCTTAGTTTTGGAAGCATATTTGGTAACATAATGCTTGAGTTGAGATTTGAGATATACAAATGTCTTCTCTTTCACTTTCTAGAACATGATTCTTGTATATGAGATTAGCATCGACTCTGATGAGTTCTTGCCACTTTGGTTGTAGTTGGGTATAGGCATCTAAGAGTGCTTGCATGTCGTTTTCTGAATCATGGATTCATCACTTAGTGTTGTGATGTAATTTTTGTTTTTCCTCCTTAAGTGCGTTGAGCATTTCGATTGAATGTGTCTTTGTCCTTTGCATTTGTAGCATTGTACTCCTTCTAGATTGGTGATAGTCTTCTTTTTAGAGGTGTTGGGTCTATTTCCATTGTTGTATCTGTTGTTTGTGTTTTGACAATTTTTTTCCTGTATTTATTGAATTTTTGACAACTCTTTTGAAATTTTTTATCAACAAAGCTATCGATTCTTATATGTTTTTAAAATCATTGTTTGAGACATGTTCTTGTTTTATTTTGAAAGCTACTCCCTTTAGTCTTTCTGTGTTGTAGCATCTCAAGTTCATATGTTTGAAGGTTTCTTATCAAATCACTCAATTTGTATGTGGCTAGATTTGTGTTCTATTGTATGGTTGTAACCTTCATCGTGAACCTCTTAGGTAATGACCAAAGTAACTTCATTACTAGTTTAGTCTGATGAATGGGTTCCCCAAGATTATAAGCAGCTCCAGAGATATCCAGAATTCTTGCATTGAATTGAGTGGTGTTTTCTTCTTCTTCCATTCTAATGTTTTCAAATTGTGTCTAGACCATTTATAGTTTTGATTGTTTGACCAAGGTGTTACCTCCATGATGATTGCATAGGATTTCCCATGCTGTTTTGGCAATATCTATTATGGAAATCAGTTTGAAGGTTTCATCATTTACTACTCCAAAGATTGCATTCATAGCTTTGGAATATTGATCTGCTTCTTGGAATATTAGCCTCTAGAGAGGGGAGAAAACTAGCTCAATCTCTAAAGTTTATAGACATCACCATTATATTGTTTCTTCATGTGCCAACCACTGTTGCAATAATATTTATTAAACTCATATATCTAATTGTATTGAATAATGTTGACAGTACCTTATACCAAAAAAAAAAAAAAAAAAAAAAAACAACAAAAACAAAAACAAAAACAAAAACAAAAACAAAAAAAAAAAAAAACAAAACAAAAAAAAAACCTCGTATATATGATTGTATTTGATACATATGGTACACTGAAACTTCGAAAGAATATTTATTTCTTATTTTGGGAACTTTTCATCAACAAAACTCGTTTGAAAATGTTTTCATGCCGTTTCCTAATTATTCAAAGATTTTCATAAATTGTTATGACGTTTTCTAATTAATTAAAAATTTAGAATCACTTTTCAGTTTTAATTTAAAAAATGGGTTAAAATACAAAATTTGAAAAACTAAATTAGTGTTAAACAAAAATATCAATGCAAGAATAGGAAGAGGGAATAGACATAGAAAAGTACTTATTATTATCATCATCATCTCTGTACAACATTACAATGGTATATATAATCTCTCTATCATAATAGCCTTTAGGATTCTTACAGTATTAGAAATCCTACAATATTCAGAATCCTATCATAAATATAAAGCTAGTATAATGTCCACATAAGGTTTTACAACACTCCCCCTTGGACATTATTTTGTCATAATCATGCCTCGTTAAATACTTGCTAGAAAAACCATGTGGGGAAAACCTAGTCGAGAAACGGGTACATGATATATGGATAACCATGTGTTACATTAGTTGTCTCATTAAAAACCTTACACTAAGAAAACCCAGTGGGAAAAACTTAGTTAAGGGAAAAAGAGTACAACCATAAGCCATCAAGGCATAATCGGCATAATCTTCAGGATTTTGGGGTTTGTCTACTTAAGCAATTACTTTGCAACTTTTTCTCATTTACATTACTATATCATACTCAGGCCTCGTTAAAAACCTCACTAGAAAATCCAGTGGGAAAAACTAGTTGAGGAAAAGAGTGCATGATGTATTCTTGTAGAGCGTCGGTTGTTGTGAATTTTGGGAAAATGTCGTAGGGATCTGTATAGACTACATTTTTTATAGGCTGGATAGAGTAAAGAGGAATTTTCTGTGACGTGTGCAGGACACTGCCTTAAAAGCTTAATGCCGGAGATTGTGCGATCTTTTTATCCGGGCGCTTTCAACTGGCTAACACAGAAGAGCTCACGTATTCTTTGCACTTAGAGAGATACGTATGAACTGAGCTTAAAGCTTATTTTTCAAGTGTGTAAAAATGAGGTCTGGGAAGGCAGGTATTTATAGTGATGAGAATACCTGACTTCCCTGTACCAGCCACAAATATCCGAAAAAACAGAGGGAGGAACGCAACTTGCGTTCACGTTTTGCCCACTAACGCACTGGTTTTACTCTTGGCCACAGACTCTATTCTGAGTGCGTAGAATAAGAATAATTCTGTGGAGTAGCGAAAAATTTGGCTCTTGGCCACAGACTCTATTCTGAGTGCGTAGAATAAGAATAATTCTGTGGAGTAGCGAAAAATTCGGACAAAAAACAATTACCGCGACACGGAGCGTGCAGGAACCCCTCCTTTCCCTTCTTTGAAAATATTTTAAAGATTCTAAAAGGAGTGGCATTTAAATGATGGGAAAGGTGACTCTAGGAAAGCAATGTGGGACAAGTAGCAAGGCAAAATACAACATCCTTGAATGTAATCTCCAACATGCCTCTTGTAGCCTAATTACACCTTCTTCAACCCCCTAGTCCTCCTCTTGGAGCTCTTCCTCTACAAGGTCTTCCCAACACAAACCAAAAACCACACAAACAACAAAAACTTAGATAAAGATAAGGATAAACCAACTATAAACACTATCTAAGCACCCCTCCTAGAGTCTTGGTGGATGAAAGTTGGAATCTTGAAGGATTTCTTGCAAGGTTGAGGGGAGATTTTGGTTTAGCTTGGAGAAGAAGCTAAGCTTCTAGAGAGAAGGTATAGAGAATTGTAGAGAGAGATGAAAAAGTTGGAATGATTGGGGATTCTCTTGGTTGGGTAGGGTCTTTAGGCTAAAATCTGAAAAGTGGTAGCAAGGGTGGACCCCTTTGAATCACTTTAAGGCTAGGAAGGAATTAAATACTAGGTACAAGGCATAAGGCACGATGTACAACTTGTTAACTAAAGATTTTAGTCAATTTTTGGTCCTCAGACTATTTTAATAAGGAATTAAAGGCAAGTTTTACAAGGCAAGCTTAGAATTAATTAAATAATTAATTCCATTTAAGAGATGGATTTTCGGGGTGTCACACTCTCTCTCCCTAACAAGAAGTTTTGTCCCCGAAGCTTGGGTACAACGAGGTTCAAAAGGGAACAACGATTGATTGGCAAGTGTATCAAGGGTCTAAGGTGATTTTCAAACAATGGTTGAAGTAAAAAGGTTTCCACCAATTGACTAACACTACTAAAACTAAGTTCAAACCAACCCACTTACCCACAACTAAATCTAAATAACAAAAAAAAAAAAAAACGACTTCGGTACCTTGGATGAACAAGTCGGGGTAGCGCTCCCGCATGGCATCCTCTAACTCCCGAGTTGCTTCTTTGGTTTCGTGATTGGACCACAACACTTTCACCATCTTCACTGACTTTCTGCGCGTTTCCCTCACCTTAGTGTCCAAGATTTTAATCGGCCTTTCCTCATAAGTCAAGGTTTCATCAAGAGAAACCACTTCCAGTTAGAGCACATGAGTGGAATCATGTACATACTTCTTCAGTTGGGACATATGGAACACATTATGCACACGCTTTAGCTCCAAGGGTAAAGCCAAGCGGTAAGCCAGATTTCCCACTCTTTCTAAGATCTCATAGGGACCGATAAACCTGGGGCTTAACTTCCCCTTTTTCCCGAACCTCATCACCCCCCGGGTGGGAGAGATCTTCAACCACACCTTATCCCCAACTTGGAACTCAGCTACTTTCCTCCCCAAGTCGGCATAGGATTTTTGCCTATCTTGAGCCATCTTCATCCTCCCCTAAATGTACTTGATCTTTTCCACCGTGTCTTGTAAGTATTGAGGTTCCAAGGTCACAGGGTTGACCAAATCCTCCCAGCACAATGGGCTTCTACATTTCTGACCATACAACGCTTCATAAGGTGCCATCGGATACTTGCGTGATAACTGTTGTTGTACGAGAACTCGATCAAATCCAAATGCTCTTCCTATGGCCCTTGAAAGTCCAACATGCAAGCTCTAAATCGTGAGTAGGGTAGTTCTCTTCAGGAACCTTAAGTTGTCTAGACGCATAAGCGATCACCCTTCCATTTTGCATCAATACACAACCCAACCCCTTCTTAAACGCATCACTAAAGACCTCGAACCCCTCTGAACCGAACGATAATGCTAAAACTGGTGTGGTAGTTAATCTCTCCTTCAATTCTCGAAAAGCCAGCCCACAACTCTCATCCCACTGAAAATGAGCATCCTTCTTCAATAGCTTCGCCAGGGGTTGTGCCACCTTTGCAAAATCCAAAACAAACCTCCGATAATACCCGGCCAACCCTAGGAAACTCCTTACTTCCGCAACTGAAGTAGGCACCGACCAATCCATTACTACTCGGATCTTTGCTGGGTCCACCGAGATCCCGTCCTTATTTACTACGTGCCCCAAGAATGCCACACTGTCTTTCCATAACTCACATTTAGAAAGTTTGGCATACAATTGTTTCTCCCTCAAAGTTTGTAGAATAGTCCGAAGGTGTCTCTCATGCTCCTCACTATCTCGGGAGTAAACCAGGATGTCATCGATAAAGACAATCACGAAATCGTCCAAGTGAGGTTTAAACACACGGTTCATCAAGTCCATGAATACTGCTGGGGAGTTAGTCAAACCAAATGGCATTACTGTGAACTCATAATGCCTGTAACGAGTCCGGAAAGCCGTCTTTGGAATGTCCTTATCAGCTACCTTTAGTTGATGATAACCCGACCTTAGATCAATCTTAGAAAACATGCCCGCCCCCTTAAGTTGGTCAAATAAATCATCGATCCGCGGAAGGGGATACTTGTTCTTGACTGTCACTTGATTCAACTCTCTGTAATCAATACACAACCTCATGCTCCCATCCTTCTTCTTAACGAACAACACCGGAGCTCCCCACGGTGAAGTACTAGGACGGATGTAGCCCTTGTCCAATAAGTCTTGTAGTTGTTCCTTCAGTTCTTGCATTTCCTTGGGTGTCATTCGATAGGGGGTCTTACAGATAGGTGTCGTTCCCGGCACAAGATCGATAATGAACTCCATCTCCCTTGGTGGGGGCATACCGGGGATTTCTTCGAGGAAGATGTCCAAAAATTCACACACTACTAGTATTGCTTGTGCCTTATCTTCCTTGACTTCCAAATCTTCTACCGTACACAAAAATGCTTCGTGCCCTTTTTCCAAGTACTTCTTCATTCTGAACATCGAGACTAGTTTAACCTCGGGTTCCTTAGTGGTACCTCGATAAGATACCCTCCACCCACTTGGTCCTTTCAAGACGATCTTCTGCTCACCGCACAGAATTTGAGCCTTGTACTGACCCAACCAATCCATTCCTAATATTACTTCCACACCATCTAACCCGAATTGGATTAGGTTACTAGGAAAATCCTCCCCACCGATTGTAACCTTGACATCCTCAAACAGGCGGTTACACAGCTTAACCTCTCCCGAAGCCACTTTGATTCTCAACTTCACTTCCACACTAGCGGACAAGCCTAACTTCTCAACAAACTCTGAAGCTATGAACGAATTGGAAGCCCCTGAATCAAATAAGATTGTAGCTGGTATCGACTGCACCAGAAAAGTCCCGGTCACAACGTCACTGTCTCCAACCTGAGCTTTACTCATAGCGAGAATCATTCCTTGTGACAAATCTGCCTTAAGATCCCGAACTAGAATACTACCGTCTTGTTTTCAATTCCGTGGCGGCGGCAGCATAGCCTTACTGGGGCTAATCTTCGAGGAGGTACCACCTCTAATCCAACGTTCAACGGCTCCGGTATTGTTAGGGGAACTGGATACCCTCAGTTTCTTAGGGGACGGATTCACTTTGATATCGCTTCTCTTCTTACTTAATTCCATTCTCGCTCGTTGATCCTGCTGCACTCAAAAGAGATCCGCTGCCCTAGTATAGGCCTCGTGGAGCGTCCTTGGCTTGAACACCGTACTTCTCTACTTTGGCGACTTCGTTAGGGACCAAAACGCGTGCAAAGCGAGCTAACTCAAGAAACCGTTTGTGGTACCCTACCACAGACAAGGCCCCTCGCTTCAGATGGAGAAACTCTTCATACATCGCTGCCCAAACATGAGAAGGGTAAAAACGTTCTCGAAGCTTGTCTTTCAAAGCTTCCCAACCGAACCCCAGTTCTTCTTGATACACCGGTCCCTCGTGGACCCACCACAAATCGGCCTCATGGCTGAAGTAGAAAGCTGCTACCTCAACTCGGCGTTCCTCGGGGCATCCTACCACGGTAAAGATTTTATCCATCGCGCGGATCCATTCTTCCAACACCGTTGGGTCTTCTTCCCCGACAAAGGTCGGAGGACAGTGACTGGAAACTTGGCGGGCAACGTCGCGATTCCCGTTTGGCGGTGGTTGATTATTGTTGTGGAGGAGTGCGTTGCTCAAGGTTTGCGTGATCTGAGTCGGATGCTGCAGATTCTGGGCTAATTGTTCGTTCGTGGGCGTTTCGGGAGTCCGTGCACGATAATGAGGCGGTGTCATTGCTAGGCTCTGCAACACAGGTTACGGCAAAACTAAAAAACTTGCACCCTTACCCGGTGCCTAAACGAAAGAACTTAAACTAAAACAGAAGCAAGTAATGAAAACACAGCAAAAGCAATAAAAGAAATCACATCCTCACCGCGCGTCCTAAGAATCCTACATTTAGATACTTAATCACTTAAAGGCTTCACTAAACATCATAAAGTCTCAATCTAGAAGCACTAACCAAGGCTCAAACCTAGGCTCTGATACCAACTATAACACCCCCGATTTTAAGCTATATTTAAAGCTTAAGTGTAAAGATGAGTCTAACCATTTGATTAAAACAAAGCGGAAGCTAACAGTCAAATCGGGAATGTCACGCCAGATCTAACTAAGAGCTAGATGCACAGGCTAGGAAACAAGTACTTAAATATTCAAAACGGAATATTAAATTCACAAGTTCAACTCTATAGGCACACAGGCCTCCATAACTGGCTAAGGGGCAAAAAGGGAGCTACGCTAAACTAATCCATCTTCTAGAGCGCTCACACGGTCTACTTTGCACCGTAAAACATAAGGGGTAGCACCCGTTAGCAAATAATGCTAAGTAACCCACCACTACTCGTTGAGTACATATAGAATAGATATAAGAAAACCATTTGAGAATTGGAATACATAACATATAGTCTTTTAAAACGAGGAATAGAAACATCATAAGACTCATCATGGAACACTCTCAATCAATCGACCATCACACGATAAATCAAGAGATCAATACAACGATAAGAACAATGGGATCATCAACAACACATGATAATCAATATCAATCAAGGTAACATCATAACATGAAGGATATCATCAATACATGCTCATAAGCAATCGAAAGTCAAGGATCTCAATTCAATGACAAGTTCCAACCTTATACCCGGTTCCAACCTTATAACTTCAGGCCAACCTTATCTCAGTTCCAACTTGTACCTCCAAGTGCCACCCTGTACACCAAGTCCAACCTTTTTCCTCTTGGAGTCATCGCTTCCTGCCTGCATCCGTCAGCTTATACCACCGATCTCATGGACATACCCAATGTCATAATAATAGTACTAATCACGTGATAGTATACCGCCAATCATTTGAACAAAGCTCAGTATCAATACCACCAATCTCATAACAATCACATAGTCATTGACATAGAGGATTGAGGCTCATCAATAACCCAATCAAGATCAATCAATAGAGTACAACATATGTACTAGATAACAACGAGGGATTCAATCGTAAGGCTTCAATGAAAGACATGAAATGAACAATCAAGACAATAACACGATAACAATAGGCTTTAATACAAAGATTACATTGATTGGTGAATACAAGCTACCAATCTTCATTGAGAACGAATGAACAAGCACATACTAGTACCAACAACATCATAACTAGCATGCAAATCAATAGGATAACCATAACGGTTCAAACGAACATCAAGACTTCACATTAATCCAACGAATCACAAAGTTGGACCTTTAATCATGATTCAAGACTCATAATCCTATCATGGATACTTAGGACACCGTTCTAGACGTACGAAACATCAAATGAGACATATAATTGCACAACGATTCAACAAAACGGAGGCCAAAGCATCACGTACCAGTGGGCGGAACGGTGGGTGGACAACCTCCCGCCACTCCCCCTACACGGTACCAGCAGGTGGAACCACGGGTGGACAACCACCCGCGTTCCCCCCCCCCCCCCCCCCGTCACCACCACACATGTACCCCGCGGGTGGGCAACTCCTCGCTGTTCCTCCCGCGGGTACCACCTGCGAAACAAATATTTCCCTTCGGGGAAAAACATCAACAATGCCAAGTTCAAGTCCAACACACCCAAAATCTCACATCAATCATCAAAGGAACTTGAACCACAAGAATAGCTCAAAGAATAGCATTTATGAACCCTAGATACAAGCTCTAAACATGCATAAACACAAGAATATGCATCATTTCACTCATGAACATCAAGAACATCAATAGAACATCAAGAATCATCATAGCAAGTATAAAATAGGTTTTGTAGAGCATGGGTTACCTCTTGTAGCCAAAATACACCTTCTTCAACCCCTAGTCCTCCTCTTGGAACTCTTCCTCTACAAGGTCTTCCCAACACAAACCAAAAATCACACAAACAACCAAAAGTTGGAATGATTGAGGATTCTCTTGGTTGGGGTAGGGTCTTTAGGCTAAAATCTGAAAAGTGGTAACAAGGGTGGACCCCTTTGAATCACTTTAAGGCTAGGAAGGAATTAAATACTAGGTACAAGGCATAAGGCACCATGTACAACTTGTTGACTAAGGATTTTAGTCATTTTTGGTCCTCAAACTATTTTAATAAGGAATTAAGGAGAGTTTTACAAGGCAAGCTTAGAATTAATTAAATAATTAATTCCATTTAAGGGATAGATTTTCGGGGTGTCACATCTCGATGACTAAATTATTCAAGCTTTTCCAAGGGCTGGGTGACAATGTTTATTTACTAGATCTAGTATTATGATTCTTATCTCTTTTCACTGATAGATCTCCTACACTTCTAGTGTCAGGGAGTATCGGTAGATACACTTGGTCCAAGTTGGGGAAGGTATATGGACCTAGTCACTCTTTTATGATCATTATGATCAATAGATATGTTTGGCAGATTATTTGCTAAAGTCGCAAATATATAGACTATCTTTTGAACTTCTAGTTCAGTCTAACTAGTACATGGATTTTTAATAATGAAGATGTTTTCATTCTATGAAATTTCCTGACATTCCATTAAAAGTTAGTTTATTATCTCCCCCTAATGTCGAGAAATAATCTTCATTAGGTATGCAGTCAGCGTATCTATTGATCCCCTATAATGGGCTCTAGGTATTTAAACAACAGACGGAGGTTTATAGCCCACAGAGATACGCTGAGGTGGTGATACAATAAAATGAACTGCATACTAAGAATAGAAACACAAATTGGGAAATGTTCAATTCTACCACGTACTATGTGTATGGGGGGAATAATTACGATATGCAGTGAGTCAAATTTGAATTAATACTAATATCCCCAAAAATAGATAATTTGGTAATTTCTCATTCACATATGCTTTATAATTTACTCATATATAGGTAAGAAAATCCAATATCTGACTCATTATGTTTTCTCTAACTGACCCAATTGTTCATGCCATAATTTAAAAAGATTTGGGTCTTTACAATTTGGAAAAAAAAAATGTTGCAACGTATGGAGTACTCATAAGTATATGCACATATATGTCCAAATAGAGAAAGCATACATATTAATTAAATGAAATTATACGAGTACACAACCATCCTAAGTAGGTTAAACGTCAAATAGATGTATAGATGGTGAGACCATTCAGGATCTCAAAAAAAAATTATTTTATAAACATATATATGAGGAGTCAACGTCATCAAATATATACAACTAATTTGCTTCAGGCAAATTATCATGATGTAATTTATTTCCAGCTTTCAAACACAGCATTTTAAATAACTATATCATTATAACTTTGTGACATGATCATAAAATATTTTGGACTAAATAGCATAACACTAAGGATAGAAATTCAAGACTTTTTCATAAGTCATTATCACTAGTACAAAAAACATCAATAAAATCGACTAATTCGCGTCCAAAGTTAGAACTTTGGACGCCTAAAGTGTAGTTTGGTGGCATTTTTGTAATTAAAATGCCACTATATAAATAATTTTCTTTTTTATTTTTTATTAAATATTATTCGCGTCCAAAGCTCTGTATTTTGGACGCGAATAATAGAATCTCATTCATCACTCGCGTCTAGAGTGAGTAACTTTGGACGCGAATAATAGAATCTCATTCATCGCAAATTATATTTTTAATCCATAAAACCCTAGAATAATAGAATAGCATATCGATCAGATCTCACGTGTAAACCCTTCATCCGCTCCGATCAATCCGCCGTCCGCCGCTCTCCAACCGTCGTCCCCGCCGTCCATCAGTCATCCCCGCAGTCCATCAGCCGTCCGCCGCTCGATCTCCATCCGCACTGTCGCTGCTTCATCGTCCACCGCACTGCCGATCTTCATCCGCTCGCTGCCGCTGCCGCCCAAGCTCGCCGCCGACTGCCGCCGCCGCTGATAGTTGGCCTTTGCATTGTATTAAACAGCAGGTACTTAATTTTAATTTTAATACCGTCTCAGACTTCCTTACTCTCATCCTCTCGCATAAATCGTCTCACTTCACCCGGACATCACCATCTCTCGATATCTCTCTCTATTACCGTCTGAATTTGTTGAATCCGTAAAATCTTCTCCACACAAGCTCATTTTTAAGTTTATACGAAGAAAGGTATGTATTTTCTAACTTAGATTCTTTATTTTGCTTCTCAAAACCTAAATTATATTTTAGATCATTTTAATCTTCCAGCTTATTTCTAATATTTAGTATTTGCAGTTTGATAAATACCTCATGCAATTAAATTTTTGTCTCGGTGCTTCTATGTTCTCGTAGATCTACGAACTAATTCGTTTTTTGAGTAATTTTTAAATCTTATATCACAAATCTACAATCTGAATTTTTTTTCCTTTTGAGTAATTTTTAAATCTTATATCACAAATCTACAATCTGAATTTTTTGCATTTCTTTTTTGGCGTGATATATTTTTCATTGATTGAATATGTTTTTCTGTTTAAAAAAAAAAAAAAGGCCTAAATAGAAAAGTTCTATTTGAGCTTTATTTTCCTATTCCTCTATTAGAGCTAAAATTCCTAATCTTTGTTTATTCTACTTTAGGGACTCTTGTTTATAATTTTAATTTTTACTAAAATTACTGATCTTATATATTTTTTTAAAAAAAAAATTTGTGCGAGGATGTACTTGATGACAAATGTTCTTATAGCAGATCAGTGAATGAGACATAACCAAGATTTGAGGAGAATACAACAATTGAAATAAGGAGAATACAACAATTGAAATAAACACATTCCAGATTAGTTTGCAAATTTGTAAATGGTAATCCCTGGAAAATCAACTGCTTTTACCTCAAAGATTCCAATAACTTTATTATACTAAAAAGATGTCTTGGATTATTATGTCATTGAAAAATTCTAGCATTTAGATTTAACCAAACAGACAATCTTTGACAAATCTAATCTATCCTTGTTCTTCTTTTTATCTAAAAACTTAGTAGCCTAACATGTTCTCTGATGAATGTGGGAAGACATTTTCTCCTGATATAATAGAATGCCATCTTTTGTCCAGCTATGGCATTGCAATGTGGAAACATATGATCACGACCCACATTGTGCATTGAGCACATCATGCCCATGAAATACTTGCGTGGCCTTTTAACCTGATGTAAATAATTACCTATTTACCTTTACGACTTCTAATACATACTCTTCAATTATTAGGAACTGCAAAAATTTCTTCCTTGATTTTGAGCAATGCATCTTATTTTGATGTGGAATTCTGGAGCTTATGAATATTGAACTATGTCTAGTTACCTGATGCATGTTATGCTCTGAATTGTGGTGAATTTTTCTAAGTAGGATATGGTTAGGGTTGAAGTTGCTTGGCACTATTTTTGTATACATTAGTTTCTTGAGCAAGAAAACGATACCAGTTTTCATCATATCAATCAGGCATCTTAGTGAACAGAAACTCCCAAAAAGAATGTTGCGCTTGCGGAATGGCGTTGAAGCTGATGATCAGAGATGGAAAACCTCATTCGCGTAGGATTGATAACGTGTTAAACAAAAATATCAACGCAAGAAAAGGAAGAGGAAATAGACAGAGAAAAGTACTTCTTATTATTATCATCATATCTCTGTACAACATTACAATGGTATATATAATCTATCTACCTTTAGAACTCTTACAGTATTAGGAATCCTACAGTGTTTAGAATCCTATCATAAATATAAAGACAGAATAATGTCCACATAAGGTTTTACAACAATTAGCACCTATGTTATCTTATTTTGCATTTTTGTTGAGATGATGATTGCTTTTCAATTCCCTTCCTTGCATCTTCAATCTTCATCGTCTATTCAATTAAGACAAATTTGGTAGGCATGAACAATGACACATACTGTCATACTAACTTCCATTGACACTTGACAACTACTTTTTTTTTTTCACAAATATTTTTTCTCAAACACTTTTTGGAATGCTACTGACTCTATTACAATGTAGTATCTGTTTATAACCACTTTCTAAATCTACTGAAGCACATAGAGTCAATAACGCATCCACTGAGACTCGAACTCACAACATCCCATATGGGAATCCAAACACTTTTGTTTCAAATAGAATTCATTTTTTCCTAAGTGTCTTCAATCTTCATGTCTCTTAGATTACCACAAATTTGGGAGACATGAATAATGACACATACTTTTATATTTTCTCTCAAACATTTTTGTCTCAACTAGATTTCAACTTTCTTACGTGTTTTTTTTTTTTTTTTTGAATGCAACTTTCTTACGTGTTAAATAAAGAGTTAATGTCCAATTTAGTCTTTGGCTATAGTCATTTTTTTTCTCAATTTAGTCCTAAAATTCTTTTTGCTCTTAATTGCATACTACACCAAGAAATGAACACTAGGATCAGAGATAAATTTAATAAGTAAAAAAATAAAAACATATGTCAAAATAAATCAATTGATATGATCTTTATCAGGACAATATACACGTGAAATCAATTAATTGATAAGTAGATAAATAAATGAAAATATGATATATGCATACAAAATACGTTATTCGAAACTTCTTTTTTTTTTGAAAACTATTGGAAACTTTTAATTCACTGTTAATAATTCAATATATCTATCTACAATACAATTCTAATAAGAGCCAATAATGTTAACCCCTTAACTGGAACAAAAAAAAATGTTAGTAGTATTGTTTCTTAAAATGAATGGTTCATATTATTTTAATTTTAGTATTTTTTTTTAATAATTTTCTAGATTTACCCTCTATTATATTATTTTCTTCTCTAACCTAATATAAAATTTAACATAAACTTTGTTCAAATAATTAGTCCGGCTAAATACATAACATTCAAAGTTAAGCATCAAAGATTATAAATCAAGAACTTTAAAAATCATCATTTGATTTTTATGCATTTAAAAAAAAAAAAAAAACAAACAAATTTAGGTTAAGTTTTTTTTTCGTTTAATTAATCTTCTTTTGATTATTTAGATCAGAACAAAACTTAATATTTCAATTATACTTTTGCATTATTGGTATGATTTAGGTCGTTATGATATTAATATTTTTTGTATGTATTTTTATAATGGTACAATTGTACATTACTTTATAAATTGTTGGAGATAATGAACCAAAATCGTTTTAATATCGTAAAATAATATTTATATATACACACACAAGTATATAAAATATTATTTGATATTTATCCGAAATACATATATACACATACAAATATATATATATATATATATATATATATATATATATATATATATATATATATATATATATATATATATATATATATATATATATAACGGATCCAACGGTTATGTATATATATGTATATCTACGAAAAAGATATACCAATATATATCAATCAAAAGGAATTTATAATACACATATTATAATTCCAACCAAACTATAACATAAAAGGAGGATTTTTGCTTAGAAGCATAATCCAAAACCGAAAGAAGGAAATGATGGCTCGTGTTTGGGTACGGGTTTTTAGCGTGAGTCAAGAGACCACTCTTTCCTTAAAACCTTATTTGCCACCTCCCAAAAGTGCTAGGAGCGCCGTGGCCTAGGTTTCCCAGGATAAAACGCGCTACGGTTCGACGTTTGAGCACCCAAACGAACGAACCCGGCGAACTAGAGCAACAGCCTTGAACACAGTTAGGCTAAAGAAAGGAGTAGAAGTAGAAGTTTTTGAAGCTTGAAAACTAATTTCGTGTAGAGCTCTTTTACTTGTTCGTAGTGTGTAAAGCTTCTACCTTCTACCCCTTCTTATATAGGGGAGGAGTACTTAATAGCATTTATCATGGCCTTAATTACACGTTGTGTAACATCTGAAACAGCAACCCCCATTAACGGAATTAAATTCACAATTCAAAACTGGAGTTAATGGACTGTTGGCCTTCAGCCTCACCAAATTTCGGCCCCAGGCCGAAACTTTCAGCTTCGCCAAGTTTCGGCCCAAGGCCGAAACATTGCTGCGTTCTGTTTCGGTCTGGCCGAAACTATCAAGTTTCGGCCCCAGGCCGAAACTTTCAGCTTCGCCAAGTTTCGGCCCAAGGCCGAAACATTGCTGCGTTCTGTTTCGGTCTGGCCAAAACTATCTAGTTTCGGCCTCGGGAGGCCGAAATCATGTGGCTATTGTGTTGGAAAATATGATACCGAAAGTTGGCATAACTTAGCCCGCAAGGCCAGCCAATTTCCGGACAACATTCGTGCCCGTAGGTGCCGGCGCACACGAGCTCGGGTTTGAATCAAGCCTTTCCGAACATCTCTAGTTGGAATTTGATTTGCACCCCCGCCCGCCCGCAAGAGAGCCTCTATGCTATACAATTCTACAAGCTCTAAAAAAGCTCTTGTATAAAAGGGGGGTCAAATCCTCTTTCCAAACCAATGTGGGACAAAAACTCACTTTTTCCCTTCATTTTTCCAACTCAATGGGTCTACTTTGAGAATCAATATCTCATTCACCCATTATCCGTTTTGAGCGTACAATATATCAATCTCTTCGTCTCACTACGAAGAACCCGAATCCACTTTGATCCGACCCAAATCGGAAGTGGAACCCACTGATAATTGTACCACAAAATAGCCACTTAAAATGTCATTTTAATGCTATTTTTCCAACAATCCCCCACATGAATGAAAAATTGATTTTCGGGGTATTTTGAAATCGGAAACAACTGTGTTCAAACGGTCGATCCCTGCATAGGATAGGTAGGGAGTCACTATACCCTTTGAACCTTCCCTTGTGAAGAAATGTTTACTCTACTGGCTGTTCGGTAGAACGCGATGTCTTTGAACCGACTGCCGTTTGTGTAGACGATGACATATCTCACACAGGAACCTCCCAACCATGCTCTGTTCTCATCAGTGTGCCCATTTTGGTCGTGGGTCACCGTTCCTGGTTCTGCGAGAGTTTCTAAAGAATTGTGCCCAACAATTCTCCTTTGAAGCGACCCTCACTTCTCTCTTACATAGGTGATTCTTTCTCGAGTATCCCGCATACTCAAGAATCATTAAAGCATCAACATGCTAGCCTCGTGCGGGAGTCACTGTTTCTAACGAGGAGTGGTAGGGAGTCCGAGACCCCCACAGTGACACGCTCCGTTCCATAATTTAGTTGTCCCATTGAACCTAGGTGCCAGCTAGGTTGGGTATCCACTATAGAACTTTTAGTCCAAGGGCTTTAGACTCATTCCTCGTTCCAACTTCTCAACAACCATTTGCTTACCCTCGGGTTAGCGAGTTAGCGGCCGCTACGTTATCTTTTGACATCACGTAGTCAATAGAGATAACCCCCGTTGTGAGAAATTGTTTAATGGTATTATATCTACGACTTATAAGTCTAGACTTACCATTCCACATTTAACTCTGTACTTAACCAATTTTGGCTTGACTATCGCAATGCACACAAATTGGAGGTACGAGTTCACCACTAGGAGCATTCTCGAAATAATGGCATAGCCATTCGGCCTACTCGCTCGCGACACGAGTGTAAGGCTCTCAGCTTTGATCCCGTCGGATCTTAGCTATCACAAATCATTTCGAGAATTTACATCCAACCGACTGCACTTGCCTACGTAAAGACGTAGCCTTTGATGGATTTATCATCCTTTGATATCCCGTTAACATGCTATACTTTCCAAGTACAGCTAGATATCTACACGTAGTGCAGTCCAAGGTCACGAGCATACCTAAAGTATCTCATAACTCTCACTATTGCCTTCTAGTGTGCATCACTAGGGTTACTCAAATGTCTACCGAGTTTGTTAACCGCTAAGGCAATATCCAGCCTAGTACAACCCATTAGATACAATTAAACTACCAAATAATCTGAATGTGTTCTCCACGAGAAGTACAATCTCCATGATTATTGGCTAGTTGTACGTTAGTATCTAACGGTGTCCAAGCCACTTGATTATTATCCTTGAAAGGATTCAATCAACTCGCTGAGATTGGCCTAACACGAGACCATACGGTCTTCTCACGATTTTAATCTCGAAGATTAAATCTGCCAAACTCACACCTCTCATGTCAAATCTCGAATTTAACATGTTCTTGGTAGAATTGATCATTTGATCGTTACTACCCACGTTGAGTTTATCGTGTATAAACAAACAGTGATATCACCGTCTATCGTACGCAATACGTAGACCCACTAGTCACTTTTATTTATACTAAACTCGTTGGTCATCAATGCATGATCAAAACCTCACATGCCAAACACTAAGGCAATTGTTCCGAATCATACCATGACATTACCAAATACACACTTTCTTTTCACATCGTGGAACCACAGACCCTCAGGTCGTTCCATGTCTACTGAGAAAGCGACACTTCCATTTTGATGAACTTCCAAGTCTCGCTAAACGACTTTGGCAAGTATCGTTCTAATGGATTCCATTCTCATCACAAGAGAATATATATCGAAGTAACCGTGGCATTCGCGTTGCATGTAATCTACAATTACAAGCCTGGCCATTTTACTTCAATATAACCAACCGGTTTTATCTTCCGACTAGTGATCCACTTAGGATCCAAAGGCTTTACAACCTGGAGGAAGAACAACCAGTTCCAAGTGTGATTCTTTAAGATAGAATCTATTTCACTCTCAATAGCCTCTCTCGGGTTGGTCCATCTGTAGAAGTCACCACTTCTACATATGTTCGAGGCTCATTTTCTAACAACCTTGTCAGAAAGTCCAATTTATTTTCTAGTAAACAAGTTAGATATGTGCGTCACATTCTAGCATGTACGTCAGAAAATCTGGACCAAAGGATTTTTCAATCCTAGCTCTCTTGCTACGTCTAGCTTTGAGCTCGGGTTCTCTTTCACACCCTTCAACCATAGCTACGCCTAAAGTTCCTTTCAACGTGCTAGGTCCTTTATTGATCCTTCACAAAAAACCATCTTCCAAGAACGATGAATTTCTTGAATCAATTTATCGTGTTCTTATGTACGTTCAAGACCTAGGACTCGTGTACTAAGAATCAATACACACCTTTGGCAAGACACCCCCACATTTCGGGCATTAGTAGGAAACTTCCTACGTACCCACAATTCGTAAGAATTTCATGTGGGCAACCTTATTTAAAAGGTATTTACTTGTCCAAAGTATCATCTCACCCCTCATACTTTGAGGTAGACCCGAACTTATCAACGTCTTGATATTTATGTTCGGCAACAACGTTCGATTGAGGTGAATACCGTACCGTACGCTCGAGTACGACACTAACACTTGCGCCGAAATCACCAATCGGTGTTTCATGTTCACCACATCGATCATTCGTAACCGCGTTAATTCACAATTAATTTGGTTATCCCTTTTATTCTCATAAAGAATAAACATGTGTTACACGTTAACACATCTCGTAGAAGCTAACAGATTAGCCTTTACGAAACCATTCGGTTTTTGACCGAAAGGCCATAAACCCGAATCATTGCTTCCAAAAATTGAAGCACGAATCAGTGCTTAGTAATGAAGCACGAAACATGCTATTCCAAGCACGAATCATTGCTCTCAAACTAACGTGCCGATTCCCAAGCAATCTCTATTGCTTTAAATTATAAATTCACAGCAACATTCGGTTGCTTAAATTTATAATTCCAGTGCTACCTAGCACAAGGATTATTAGCTAATTACACAATTAGCCAAGCCTCCTTTCGTGTTAATCACATAACACTTTTTGCAATGCTAAATTTAATTAGCCTCTTGCATAATGCTAATTCAACATTTTGGACGTCCAATGCTATTAAGCACCACAATTAGCATTTCAACAATGCCAAATATAATTAGCATTTCTCATTAAGCTCAAGCTTAATTTGACGTCCCAACAATTTGTCTCAAATCATATTTCATACTAGTATAATTTGGAATTTTGATCAAGTTAATTATAACACAATTAACAAGAACAAATCAACCAAATTTCCGACTAGTTGAATCAAACTCATATAATCGTTCTTAGAATATTATTTAAAATATTCAACACTTGAGCTGTTACGCTCACGATTATATAGTTATTTCAATTTTTGACAAATTGATTCTTGAAATCCGTATCGTTCTACATGAACCTGAGCCGAAGTTCGTTGCGGGATTTCAACATGTAACACGCTTGTTACATTTAATTTCGGCCGTTACGCCATTTTAGCATTTTCCACATAATGCTCCATGATGCATTACGCACCCGTATTGAATCTTTTATATATTGAAAATATTACACAAGAATATTTCAAAATATACAAAGTTCAATACCCACAAATGGAACAATTCATTTTATTCAACAATAAAATGTATCATAAGGATACTACAACATTTATTCCAAATAAATAAATAGGAAAATTACATTAGAAATTAACTTCCATTATTCCTATTTCGTAGTAATCCTTCAACCCGTGTGCCTTGTTCCATTTTCCAACCGTCCACTCCACGAAGGGTGGTCCATAGCGCACATCGGGGGTACCTCCGGTTGTGACCTCACTCGTCTAACCATCCACATGTTTTGAACATAGCGAAATTATCCTCAACCTTCTCACCAGGATGATGGTTCGCTTCATAGTGGCATTTCTCCTTCTTCTCATAATCTTCTTGAAAGCTAAGCTTCCGCTTGAGTTTCTTTCGATTACGGTTGAAGTCATTGGTCACACTACAATAGTCCTCAGACCATGTAGTGATCACAACATCATAGGATCCTTCGTGGCTTTTAGTCGATCCACTAGGCAACACAATAGGTACCAATTGTGTGCCACGAGCCACAGGTCTACCAGTTCGTGAACCAACGTTCTCCGGAGCACCGTCGTGTGTCTTTGCAACTCCCATGGAAATATCATTTCCAACGTTGCTGCCATCAACCGGCATCACGGAATGTGCAACATCGTTGCCGTTCCGACCATTTGAATGTGCACCTCCGGCAACATTCACGGATCCAATACTCTTGGAATCCACCGACTTGTTCATTATCAAAATCAAATAAGGTTTTAAGATTGTTGGAGATAATGAACCAAAATCGTTTTAATATCGTAAAATAATATTTATATATACACACACAAGTATATAAAATATTATTTGATATTTATCCGAAATACATATATACACATACAAATATATATATATATATATATATATATATATATATATATATATATATATATATATATATATATATATATATATATATATATATATATATATATATATATATAACGGATCCAACGGTTATGTATATATATATGTATATCTACGAAAAAGATATACCAATATATATCAACCAAAAGGAATTTATAATACACATATTATAATTCCAACCAAACTATAACATAAAAGGAGGATTTTTGCTTAGAAGCATAATCCAAAACCGAAAGAAGGAAATGATGGCTCGTGTTTGGGTACGGGTTTTTAGCGTGAGTCAAGAGACCACTCTTTCCTTAAAACCTTATTTGCCACCTCCCAAAAGTGCTAGGAGCGCCGTGGCCTAGGTTTCCCAGGATAAAACGCGCTACGGTTCGACGTTTGAGCACCCAAACGAACGAACCCGGCGAACTAGAGCAACAGCCTTGAACACAGTTAGGCTAAAGAAAGGAGTAGAAGTAGAAGTTTTTGAAGCTTGAAAACTA